>NC_081405.1:293363591-293686300 GCF_030272615.1 Cryptomeria japonica
TAGAAAATATGATGATGTAAGAAATTAAAGGCCTTTCTAATTGAATATGAGGAGCCCCAATTGAGGAGACATGCATCTTTTTTGGTACATACAAAGATGGTTCAAGTGATGGACTTTCAGAAGTAAGGAAATGGGAACATCCCAAGAGCGTCTCTATTTGTAAAGGTGGATAAAACATGTTGGAGTCTCCACAACTTTCAATTCCATAGAGAAGAATGAATTTTTAGTGGTAAGCCCAAGGTATGGTGTTAGTTAATAGATTTTGTTCTCTCTAAAACATGAAAAAAATGACTCCTAGCCCAGACATGAGAACAAACTATTAATAGTTGGAAAATTTGCAATTGGTTATATGCAACTTTCCTCTAAATTTGAGAGGTATAGCTCCCTCTTATGATGTAAATTTGGGTTTTCGGGGTATGCTTTCAAACTAGATAGCAACAAAGGAAATCTTTACAAACTTTATAAAGAAAATAAAGGTAACAGTAATCCCAGATGATCTTCACAACAAAGTATGAAGAACAACTTTCACGAAATTTAAATATAAATCATCTACTAGCATCCATACAAAGATCACTACCAGTATATGATTATCACATCGTTAAGAATTCAGTAACAACAACATGCATAATATCTACCTTGAATTCAACATAATGCAAGCAACTACTCTCAATCATAACATAAATTTTATGACCAAAGAACAAATATTCAAGCATTCAATCAATCATTCAGATCTAGATATAAGATGATAGAATCATATCTAAATTGAAATTCTTGTTGAAATAGCACAAAGTCTGCTCCAAAGAGAATTCAATTAAACTTTTCTAAGTCTACAATGTTACTGTAAATTGAAAAACTAGATAGATTCAAAATCAGAACCTTTTCAATTGGTTCCTCATCCCTTAAATAGTTTAGCATATAACTAATTAGAAAATAATGGCTTCTTGAAGACAAACAACCAAAGAGAGTTTAAAACATAACTTTAAAATATAGAAAGGGCCCACTAGGACCAATAGTTTTGGAGAAAGGAATTTTGCCTCTTCATCTTCCAGCTCTGCCACATCATCTAATACCATTTGTTCTTTTTCTATTGCATCCATTACACCACCCTAGGATTTTTATGCCACCTATGGATTTAGAATTTTCCTGTATGCTCCAAAATTGGAGAGAACTAGTGATAACTCTTATCTCATAGGTTTGACTATAGCTCCAACATTGATATTCCATTTGGCAACCTTTTGGCTATCCTCAAAAATATTTCTTGGGGTATCCTTGACTTCTTCACTGATAAAATTCAACACTATGATTGCATCCTTTAAATGTTCCAGAGAACTGGATCTGAAATAGCTACAAAAAGACTATCTTCCACTTTCTAGTGAAATGTTCTTTTTGCTATCTCTCCTCCTAACAATTCTTTCCCATCATCTCCAAATATATTTATACTGATTGTGGAGAAGTAAATATTTAGATCTTATTGGAGAGTTATGTTCTAAACAATACAAGTTGTGAGATAGGATTGGAATTCTTTTGTGACATGATGCTTCCAATTTGTACTGCCCAAACTTTTGGGCAAAAGCACAACAATTCTTTTTTTAAAGGCTTAGTTACTTGTGTTTATGAAATGTTATGAGGAGGTTGATCACTTAGTTTTACAAATCTGATTACATAAGTGTCAACTTGTAATGATCTACGATGAATTGGGTTTCAATGTTTTATTGATTCAAATCTAGAGGGGTAACATGAGAGTAAGTTAAACTAAGTGGGGTAAATTCAACCCCTAAGTCATTATGTTAATTTTCCCTCATTAGGGCATATTTCCTTATAATTTAATTAAAGAGAGTATCCTTAGAGTAGACTTTAATATTTTAAATCGCTTAATAAATAGGGCTAAGTACTTGAAATAACGCTCCACACCTGAATATAAATTCACAATGGTTTAATCCTCACCTATATGTAAATATCATATAAATACTCAATTTCACTTAGGAATAACTAAAATATATCAAAAATTTTTACCTAACATTAAGGTTATTAATCGTTTAATTATTGATACAATTCTAACCTACTATATTAATATTAATACAAAATCATTATATTAATATTAATTAAATGAACAATTGTATTTATTGGCCCAAAAAGTCATTATAATATTATATCATAATGTTCCCCTTTTGAACTAATATTAATCTTACGATTTAAAATGCCCATTCATTCCTTTAAATTACATTAACTTATAACTATATTTACATTCGAATTTAAATAACAATATAAATTCTCTTTATTTAAATTTGGGGTCTCCCCCCCCCCTCCCCATTCTTTATTTTAAATTTACCCTCTTTCTTTTTAAAAACTTAACCTAATCTATATTATTTTTAAATTCCCCTTTTAGGGTTTTCTTTTATTCACGTGAGTTACTCTTACCTCCTTTACTACTTATCCTTTTTTTTTACTCTCCTCTACCCTAGTTCGAATTAGGGTTTCATTCATGAATTCTTTTTTCATGGATATTTTTTTGTTGCAGGTCAGAGGTCATAGGGGTGGAAGATTCCCATGCCCACCCCATGACCAAAACCATGGTGGTCGAGGGTTTTATTTGCAAGGCTTTTACTTGCCATGGTGATGGTCATATTTTTTTATTTGCAAGGCTTTGCTAAGGGGAGGCGAGGCAGAGGGAAGGGGAGGTGATCGGCTATAGAAGCCACTGCCCACATCGTGGGGGTTTCCCCTACAACTGTGGGGATGCCCCCCCACATCCATGGAGCTTCAGCCCCACGATTATGGGGTGGCCTCCACACTATCGCAGGGGTAAACCCCTGCAACTATGGGTGGCCTCGGCCCCCACATCCCTCGACCCAGCCACAATATATATATATATGTGTGTGTGTGTGTGTGTGTGTATACATATATGTGTATATATATATACAGATATATATGTGTGTGTATATATATATACACACATATATATATATGTATATATATACATATATATATACATATATATATGTATATATATATACACATATATATATCTATATACATATATATATGTATATATACATATATATATATACATATATATATATATACATATATATATATATATAATGCATAGTGCGTGTGTGTGTGTACGCGCTAACATATGTAATATAAAGTTTAATTTTTTATTTTGAAAATACTCATCAAGGTATCTTAAATACAAAATGAATATATATATATATATATATATATATATATATATAAATATAAACAGGAAATGAAAAGAAAACTCTTTCTTCTACTTTACTAGAATATGTTTTTGACAACCTAAAATGCAGATTAATACTTTTTTCCTAGATTGATACTTGTAATACTCATCAAGATTAAATTTATACTTGGAGTTGTAATAGGAAATAAATACTACAAATTCTAGATTTGGAACTACATAGATTTTCTATTTATCATACTAACTATAATTTGAAAATAGCCACTCAACTCCATATAAAAAATAAATCTCTTTTTTTTTCAGCTTAACATTTCTTTCAAATGAAGATTACAACAGATTTAAAATACTTTTTTTTTTCTCTTTTCCTTTCTACTAAATGAATAAAATTAATAGAACAAATACACTCTTTTACACAGTTTTTCTTTTCACTCAATAGTAGGAAAATGAAATGCATGGGTCTCTTTCCTCTTTACAATCTTTTTTTCAGATTTCACTAATCTCATAAAGGAAGTCAAATCTGAAACAACATGTAGATACAACTTGCACACACACTTTAATATGCCACATAGATAACTTTGTTTTTCTTCATCTTCAACTACCAATTTGCAGACCTGCAAGTAAATGAAAACTTTTGGTTGCGACCATGTAGGCTCACCTCCCAACCTAGGCCTACAAGAGGCTACCCCCAAGCTTGGGAGAACTAGATACCAAACAAGTTACACACATACTCAAATTTAAATACAAATTCATCAGAGAAGCATACAGCATTAAACTCCCAACCCAAGTTTGCACATAGTCAACAAGTAACCTTTAAATTAGAGGTGAAGGTGGACCAAGTATCAAAGGGGAGAACTGCAATAATAACATTATATACCAAATGCCTTCACGAGGTTAACACATCCTTCCAACTTGGTCTCTCATATGACCACAAAAATTCCCTTATGACCCCCTAAGGCTTTCAAACCAAATGCACCCCTTATGACCACTAAATAAATAAAATAAATGTAGAAAGAATCCCAGATCCAAGTTGTTTCTCCTTGTCTTCCCAGAAGAGAGACTCGACACCCTGAGACTGTCCCAAACCCTTCACCCAAAGACTACTCTACCCTCCCAAGGGTAAGAGTGTGTTAGGTCCCAGAGACAACTGAGAGGGGGGGGGTGAATCAGTTGTCAAATAAATTCAAACCAAAAACAACTTAACCAACTTATATGCTTAATACCAGTAAACCAGCCTTTTGTGTCAGCAGATAGTTTTATTAGTTAATTGCAATACTGGTAAAGATTAATGCATGAAACAAAAAGACAATAACATCCACAAAACATAACACCAATATTTGTACGTGGAAACCCTGTAAGGGGAAAAACTATGGTGGGAAACCTTACTCACAGTCAGATGATACTACTGCAGCTAGTATGTGTGTACAAATGGGGTTTGTACATGCAGAAAGGCCAAGCACCTAGAGCTCACTACTCAAACACAAATGGGAGTCACACTGACTACAATTGGATGGTTAAATCCAATAAGAATGTACTACTCAAATTACCATCTTTCTATGTTGGATTCAATACCGGTGTAGTTTTGATTGTCTTCACAAAACCCCTCCTTTAATCTTCAAATGATGTCTACATGTATATCTCTTCTTATTATCGCATATACCTTCTCACAATTCCTTCTTCGCATTCCACATTCGATCTTTAAAATATGATCTTACATTTATATGATAACCTAAGACCAATTTTAGTAGGTTGGCTCTAAAGGATATTACAATAAAATCAATTTACAAAAAAAACCTTATCTGATGCAATAAATGATTTAGCATGTCGGCTTGATGCATTTACAACTATAATAAAACATCTCCATAGCATGTTGTACTGATCTAGAAAAGATAAACTTGCTGGTGCATAACCTGGACCTATTTGCCGGTAACAGCAAATATGCAAACACAAATATGCCAATGAGAAAATCTCCAAGACAAGGTGTCCAAATGATGTCTTTGACATAACTAGGTGTTTTCCATGCCATTCCAAGTGCCAGTGAACATCATATCCTATCGGTGTACCAGATACCAGTGATTATGCATAAGTCACTTGTTTGCCGGTGAACATTGCCAATTCTCCAAAGTTGATAAGTGCTAATAGGTGTTGACATCAATGACAAAACCATATCAACATATCCAAAATACCAATAGTTTGGTCTTGACTCCTATTCACAATAATCAAAGAAAATCCAAATAAAACAACTAACAATTCAAGCAAATTCACAAAATCAAATTTTAAAAGAAAATACTCATTCACATATATTTTCAACCAAATTTTTATACAAAGACAAACATGAAAGTGCAACTAAGATTCTAAGGGTGGAAATGCACCAACCTTCAACTCCTCCTATGGATTGTGTGTTGAAGAAGAGATTCCAATTTCCAAAACCAAGCCCAAAATAATGCAGCAACAAGTCTCTTTACTTAGACATATTTCCTTGTCAAAGAAAAATTCATACACAATTCTTAGTCTCCAAGATTGGAGAGGGTGATAAAAATTCTAAGTCTTATTTTTTCTCTTAAGTAGACTCTCTCCTCACACTCTCCAACTTCCTTGGAAGCGGATGGTGAGATCTCATAGGTTGGTCTTCCCAACCTTCTTACAAGGTTTCTAAAAGAGGAAACTAAAAAGGTAAGTGTAAGGTGGGGAAGCACAACCAACACAAGAATGGAAGGTTGTCTAACCAAGACTCAATCTTCTAGAAGTTGATTTCCGTCCATCAAGAAAAGGTCACTTTTGAAGTGACTTGTCAATCACATGTGAGTGGTTATAAGCTCAAAAAGGTCCCTTACCCATAGGTAGATCAAATGTGCCTTCAAATATTACTTAACCACAACTATAAGAGTTAGTTTGACCCCCCCAAAATCCACCTAAAGTTTATCTATGGGTCAAACTTGATTTGACCATTCCAAGGGCTCCCTAACCAAGTTGTCTTTTGGGAACACTAAATGGGATTTATAAAATGCATTGGTTTTCAAATTTCCCTCTCAAATACATGCAACATGACAACTCACAACATATTACAAGTGTCAAGTGACACCATAAAATACAACACATCAACATAAACTTGGACAAATATTTTAAAGGTGAATTAAAATTAAAATTAAAGAAATTGAACAAACACACATGCATTCACTTATACAAAATAAATACTTTACAAATGAGGTATTGTCTCTCCAAATAGACAAACCTTAGCTTCATAATCGCACATAGCTTTGGCTCTAGTTCTCCCATATATTTCCATGGTCACATGGGTTAATATCCTGCACATCTCAATCCACACATCAATAGGTCGAAAAAAATATTCATACAAGTATGGAAAGAAACACATGTCAAACACATAGCATTCAATTTTCACATTATAACATGAAGTGATCTCCTAATCCAAGAACAATAGAGATAGAATTCAATTACTTTTCCTAGCAATCCACGTGTGACCATTTACTAATTTGCAACATCATTTAAATCATATAAAGCAATTATCAAATAGGCATGCATAAATGGATTATAATATCATCAATCATAAGTATTAAACTAAAGCATAATGTGTGATACATCATATCCAATAATATCCAAATCAAATCATCTATCAGATAGTCTCTAATCCATAATGCATCAAAATAATGTCTCGAATGATAAGTTCATAGTGAAAAATTAAGAATTGTTATGAAAGGCTAGGGGTAGGGCCTCAGACCCTCCCCGACTAGGCATGAACTTCCTCCTAGAGTTCATAAAAAAGATGGGGATACTAAGATCTCATTCATGTTGCATCCTCCCATGATGTTGTAACCTCATCATAACAATCCCATTGGACCCTAACCTGGTCCATCTCTCAGTCTCAAAGAGATAGCATCTGGCGAGCCAAAATGAGAATGGGCTCCAAAGCCAGCTGTCTGTCCAAATCCACCTACAAGGAATCCCAATCTAGAATATGAGACTCATCATAAATATACTTCCTCAGCATAGACACATGAAACACATCGTGGATGCATGACAAGATAGGTGGAAAGGCTAGACGATAGGCAATTGGTCATATCCTCTCTAGGATCTCAAATGGTCCAATAAAGAAATTGGACTCTTATACAGTTGCACTCTCAAGAAAACTCTATCTCCAACCATGTAGATATGATCTAACCTCTTCGCATCTGCATATTTCTTCTGTCTATCTTGAGCCTCTCTAAGGCGCTATCTAATCAAATCCACCTACTGCTCCATATCTTTGTTGGAATTCTACACTCACATGAGAATGGTTGATGTTGTCATTGATGGCAACCAATCGGTAACATGATTCTACAGGTTCACCGGCAACACAACCATCATCTACCAGCATCGGCAGGCACAACTAAGTTCATTCATCAACATCTAGTTTACACCAGGAATGAAGCATACCGGCACTCAGGCCGACGTGAGATAAAGTTTTGTTTATATAAATTGTATTAATTATCTGTAATCCAAAATGATGTATTCTAGAGACTCATATATGTATGAGATCTTGTAACTCATTTTGTAGAGTGAAAAAGTATCAAGGAATTAGGTAATGAATGTAAGCGATATATGAGAGCGAATAACTGTATATGCATTTTGATGTAATCATCTTATGAGCGAATAAGGAGAAGAGCATAGTAGAGTGACTTTCATTGACTGGAAAGGTTTTGGTTATGGTTTTTGATAGAGCTTAACCGGTACTGAATCCAGCATTGCAGATGCTATTTTGAGTAGTACATTGTCATTGGATTTAATCATCCAATTTTGTAAGTCAGTGTGACTTCTTTTGTGATTGAGTAGTGAGCTCTAGGCTATTGGCCTTCTTGCATGTGCATGCCCCTATTGTATAAGTAATATTTATTCATATTGGTGAGTGAGTAAATATTGTGGGTCACAAATCCCACTGAGGTCTTACCAACACCGGGTTTCCTCACCAAAACATCTTGTGTTATGCTGTGCATTTATGTTTTCTCTATTATTTCTATTTGCTGCATTATTGCTTGTTTACCGGTACATAAATAAGTTCAAATATTTCATTAGCTAGTTAGACATTGATTCACCCCCCCTCTCAGTGTCTTTGGGCCTACACAAATATCTAATAATTGGTATCAGAGCCCGGTCCTCTATTTGGAAAAGCCTAACAACTTGAGGAAGATTCTAAAACTGATACCGATGAAAATTTTGAGACAATAGTTGGAAGGAGCTCTTGAAGATTTTGATGCAAAAAAATTGTAGAATATCAAATTAGAAGATGAACTCAGAACAGGTTGAGAATTTATCAAAGCACTTGAAGATAACTTGGTTATTGCAAAGAATAAGAGAAAATAACTACATGTGCAATTGCAAAATCAAGATGATGAAGAAAAAGAAACTCTCAGAGATATTGCAGACAAATTGAGAATAGAGAATAGTAACATGAAGAATGAGATGCAAGATTTAACAATGAGGCTATGTAAAGACATTGAAGATAGGAAGAAGAATGAGGAAGATTTGGCCAGAAGACTTAATGAAAGTTCAAATGAATCTCTAAGGCTTAGTTATGAAAATGATATGCTTAAAACTAATTTGATTCACATGCAGCATGACAAAGAGGAGCTTATGAGATAGGTTAGCACCTTGGAAAGCGATTTGGTCACTACAAATGAATACAAAGACAAATTCAAGAAAAGTTTAGATGATCTTGATGATATGCTAAAAGGCCAAAAACCTAATGGAGATACAATTGGACTTGGATTTGAACATGCAGAAAGTTTTGGTATTGCAAACAATCATGATCACAAACTGGTAAGACAACCTAATGCTTACAAATTTAATGGAAAATGTTTTAATTGCAACAAATTTGGTCATGGAGCAAATCAATGCAGATTTAGAAATAATCAGAATACAAATTTACCTACTGGTCAATGTTCCAAATGCAATAAAGTTGGTCATAACTCAAAAAATTGCAGAATGAATGTGAAATATTATGTTTGTGGTAGATTTGGGCATTTATCTAATCAATGCGGAACTCAAACGGTCAAGGTTATGGAAAGGCAATTTAGAGGAATAATGTAACTTGTTATGCATGTAACAAGATTGGACATATTGCAAAATTTTCTAGAAGCAAGACTATATCGGTGAACAATAATGGATCTAATAACAAAGGCAAAGAGAAGGTAACTGAAATCAAGCAAGAATTTTCAAGACAATGGATCAGAAAGAGAGATCAAAAAGGAGATGAATCTATCACTGCACTGGTATAATAGAGTAATCCTACACTGGTGGGAGATTCTTCATCTAAGGAATAATCCTTAGAGGGTATGGCAGAAAACTAAAAATCATGCATTCTACCCTCAATTTATGGTAAGATGTTATATTTCTTCCTTACTGACAGATATGTTAAGATTTCACTTAACTGACAAGCATTTAATATGGTTTTTAGAGAGAATTTTGGTTATAAAACACTGGAAAACCCCTCATTTCAAATTCACCAAGCATCCAAGCATTTGAAGAGTGCGAATTTACCAAAGGCATTTTAAAAGTGAACTAGTAAGGTGTTTACAAGCTTTCAAGCATTTCACGTTAAAAGGTATTTATCTTTCGCAATAGCATCTTCATCTTCTATACTTGAATTTATTGCAAACCTTACATGGTAGAGAATATTAAGCACCCTAGACCTATGTTTAAAATCATTCCTGAGATTGCTAAGCAAGATGATTCCATCGGAGCCTTTTCTAAGATTCCGAAGGGAGTTTCTTTTGCCGAAGACCCAAGAATTTATAATCACTGCAACATAGATAATTTAGGGTCTGATGACTTGAAAAACATGTACAAAGATGTTATAACTGATGAACAATGTTTAGTCAAGCCGCAACACAATATTGTTGACGATTTAGGATTTGTTAAAATTATGAACATTCCTGAATTTCTGGATAAGATAGTTTGTCTTGTACTGAGTAGAGTTCATGGGGAGTTTATGTGGCTAGATTTTGTTTTTAAAATCACTAAGGAAGTAATCAAGGTTGTTACTGGTTTACCCTCAACCGATATTAGGCATGACATAAAGAAGAAGATACCAAACAAGGTTGGTATGGACCTAACCAGAGCTACATATGACAACAGATCCCTTAGGGTTAATGATATCAATGATGCAAATATGAAATATGTGAGCATGGTATTTGGATATAGAGTTACACATGTAAATAGATTAAATTATGTTTCTGGTTTATGTATTCATAGTGCATATGAGATGGTTAAGAACAATGCTAGAATCGACATTTGTGAGAGGCTTAAGGATGAACTGCTAGATAACTTGAAAAAGATTAACGATGACAAGAAGGGAACATTCTGTTTTGGCAATTTACTTGTATGTTTAATGCTTTACTTCACAAAGGAGATACCCAATATTGGTCAAAAGGAATTTGCATTTGACATCCCTGTTGGTAGATAGATCATGGAAGCTATTATCGACATTGGTGCTAACAATGATAACATTGTAGCAAACTACTTCAAGAATTTTCAAACCAAAATGAAGGCTAGAGAAAGGATACCGTAGAGTATTGTGGATAAGTATGACAAGCAAATTTGTTTTCTAATCAAAAGAGATGAAACTTGGATGGAAGTTGTTTCTCCTAGAACTATTTGGATAACAAAAATTGGATATAAATTTGATCTAAATGTTCTTGAGGCTTATGCTAAGACACTTCTTGATGCACCTAGGGAACCTTCTGAAGAAATTTTTGGCAATGCTGACACTATTGAGAGTACTGTTTTGATGCCTAAGCAGAGAAAAAGGAGAGAAAAATTCATCAAAGATGCATCCAAAATGGCTAAAGAAATTAAGGAGAATGTGATGAATTTAAGTGGTATTTCTGCTAGTGAACTGGAAGGACTGGAATCGATAGCTCATGTTTCCCCGGTTGTCACTTTTTCTGATATAGACAATGGTAAGGTAGCAGAGTTCAAAAGAGTTATAAGGAAGAAGAGGAAACCTTCACTGATACCTTCTCCTTCTCCTAAAAGGACAAGAACATTAAGGAAGAAGAAACGAGCTGTAAGAGAGCCCAAGAAGTTAACTCCAAAGAAGAAACAACAACCTAAGGCACCAGATACCCTTACACTAGAGAGATTAGTAAATGAAATAACACAAGAAGGTAATCTTAGTAATGTGAACAAATTTAATCATTCTTTCAAGGATTTAGACAAGGAGACAATAGAGGAAAGCATATTTTGCATCTTGACATCTACAAGAAATTTTTGATTGAAGTTGTAGAAGATTTACCAAATCATTTATACTTAAGATTAGAGGCTAAAAGATTGTCAGTAATGGAGTTGGATAAGAAACTTAAGGTTGAATCATTGTTGGTTGTTCACCCTGTAAATTTCAGACAGGAGATTGATGAACTTTTTGCAAAAGCCAACCGGTCAGTTTTTGTGAGTGGTCACCAATAGGTTAGTCTAATGGATGGGAGATTAAAAGATATAGCAGATGAAACTGCTGACAAATGGGATATATTTTTTATGGAAAAAGAAAATAAAGAAGAAAAGGAGAGACAGAAAATGGACAAGTCATTTGGAAAGGTATATCAAAAGGATAAAGGTAAGGGTAAAATTGGTAGTGTTACTAATATAACCATCAAGGATAACCTTCCTCCACCAGCACAGGACACCCCACCAATACCTGCAAAGGCATTGATACATACAGATAGTCAACTAGATAAGGAGGCTAAAGAAATAACTCATGATGATACTAATCCGGATTCTGAAATTATTTTTACCATGAATGTGGATACATAGGATTTTAATATTGTTATGGATAAAGAGACTGTAAAGTTTAAGATAGTTGATGCTATGAATGTTGAGATCTCTAAGTCATCGGTTAACACTGTTGACTCTCAAAACATTAAAATACCAGTAGAAGCTAAGAAACCTGACAATGAGAAGCCGACAAAAGTAGAGGTAATAACACAGAGTGAGAAACCCAGATCTAGAAAGTGGACTAGACACCTGGATCTGGAAAGTAAGATTAATGACTGGTGGCAGGTCAGTATTGAAGGCAATGCCATGCATAAAGTGGTCAAAAAGCTGAAGAATGTTAAAGATAATGTCAAGAAGTGGAATAAGGATTGCTTTGGGAACATATTTACCTCAAAAGAATCAACCCTCTTAGAACTCAAGGAGATCTAGAATGAGATACAACACAATGGTTATACCTATATGTCTAGAAATATTGAAGATGCTATTCTGATGAGATATCATGAAATAATAGCTAAAGAGGAAACCTACTTGAAACAAAGATCGAGAAATGTCTGGTTAAAGGAGGGGGATAGGAACACTAAATACTTCCATATGTCCACACTTAGACATAAGGATATAAATAGAATTGTATAGATTAAAGTGAATGGTAGATGTGTTGAAGATGATGATTCCATGAGCAAGGTTGCAATGGATTTTTTCTCTAATCTACTTGCTAAGGATGAGAATATGAATAAACAGGCCCAAAGGGAACTTCCTGACAATATACCTACCACTCTAGGGGAAGATCACAATGACTGTTTAACTACCATTCCCTCCCATGATGAAATTCTGACAGCTATTAAGTCCTTTGAGGGCAGCAAAGCCCTAGGTCTGGATGGCTTTCCCATGTTCTTCTTCCAAATGTACTGGCATATTATTGGAGATGATGTTACAAGAGCTGTGAAAGAGTTTTTTGGTGCTAGAAAACTTTTGAAAGAAGTTAATGGTACTTTTATAGCTCTTATACCCAAATAGATGGGGGTTGATTCAATGGATCTTTTCAGACCTATAAGCTTATGCAACTCTCTCTACAAGATTATCTCTAAGGTCCTTACCTCTAGAATTCTCAATTTTCTTCCTTCCATTATATTGCCTCAGCAAAGTGGTTTTGTCCCGAGAAGGAAAATTTTGGACTCTATCATCTCTGTTCATGAAAATATCCATTCTCTGGCCTTCTCTAAAAATGAAGGTTTTTTTCTGAAGCTTGACCTTTCTAAAGCCTATGATAGAGTGGATTGGGATTTTATGATGGATGTACTTTCAGCTTTTGGTTTTAATCCTAGGAGTGTTGGACTTATCAGGCAACTTGTTTCTTCGGCCACTTTCTCTGTGCAAATGAATGACTCTCCCTCTCCTTTCCTTTAAAGCCTCAAGAGGTCTTAGACAAGGGGACCCCCCATCTCCAATGATCTTTATCATTATGGTAGAATGTTTGGGGAGATGTATTGGAAAACTGGTTGAGAAAAGGGAGTTTTGTGGTTTGAAACCTTCTTCAGAAGATCAAATATGCTCTCATCAGTAGTTTGTTGATGATTCTATAAAAATGGGAAAAGCCACTATGAAGGATGCTAGAAGACTAAAAAAAGCTTTGGATATCTATGGAGAGGCTACTGGTCAGCTTATAAACTGGTCTAAAAGCTTTGTTTATTTTATCAATACCCTGGAGAGAAGGAGGATTAAAATTAGTAACATTCTGGGTGGCCAAATTGGTAGCTTGCTTGCCTCCTATTTGGGGCTCCCTTTAGGTCAAGATCCTCTAGATACCTTTTGGGGAGCCTTGGTGGATAAATTCCATAAAAAGTTGTCTGGATGGAAGGGAGCTCTACTTAGTCAAGTAGGTAAGGTTCAAATGCTAAAAACCACTCTTCAAAGTATCCCTCTCTATGCCATCAGTCTGTTCAGGATTCCTACTAAGTATGCTGAGGCCATTGAAAAAATACAAAGATCCCTTTTATGGACTAGGGTTGAGGAGAAGAAGAGAATGAACTTAATTGCTTGGGAGAAGGTCTGTAAGCCTATGAATAAAGGTTGTCTCGGCCTTAGAAGAATAAGAGACATAAATGAATACCTTATGGCTAAGCAAATTTGGAGAGGATATAGAAATCAAGGAGAGTGGAAAAAAATATGGGACAACAAATATAAAAGCCAATGTCCAAATCATCAAAGTTTCCTCAAAGAGGAGATTATCCCAATTGGATCCAATATTTGGAAAAATATCTCTAGGACTAGAGACTTAATTATCAAAGGTACAAAATGGAAGCTGGGGAAAGGGAATCTTATTCAATTTTAGGAGGATCCTTGTCTTATGGAGACCCCTTTAAATGAAAACCTTGAGTGGAACAAATATCAAAACCAATGCAAGGAAAGATTTGGAACCAAGGTGGAGGATTATTGGAAAGATGGACAGTGGAAAGAATTATCTCAAGTGGATCAGTCTTTGGGTAGTTTGGACAAAGTCATGAAGTCAATGGTGAGGATTGAAGAAGAAGACCAGTTAATTTGGAAACTCACTGCTAGTGGTACTTTTACTGTGGCATCTCTTTATCATCAATGGTACAATAACATGGAAAGTCCTTGCTGGGCTAAAGCATGCGTGAAAGGCCTTACCCCCAAGATCAACATTTTCTTTTAGATAGCCCTCGAAGACAAAATTCTAACAAAAGAGAATATAATAAAAAGAGGTATCAACATACCAAGTTTCTGTACTCTCTGTAAGCAAAATGAGGAGACAATAAATCATATGCTCTTTCATTGCCCCTTCTCAGTTGATGTTTGGGGAAGCTGTCTGGATCAATTCAATATCAATTGGAGCTTCCCCAAATCAATTAAGGAGATTTTCAAGTCATGGCATCATCCTTCAAAAAATAGAACTACTACTTTAGCTCACAGTTAATGCATTCCAGCATTACTTCAGTCTTCTCTGTCTCTCACTCAGTTACAACTTGATCTTCTCAGATAAGATTGCTCTTACAACAACTCAACAACCACCTTAAACCCTAGCACAACATAAACCCTTTTAGCAACAACCTAAAACCCTAGACATGATGTCCTTTTAAAGGAATCTGATTTCATGTCGGTCCAATAGGATTACATTACAACTTCCTAGGTTCAATGAATCTAGACATTCTCAGTAACATGACACAAAAAGTACCATCAGTGTGTTGGAAACCATCAAACAATTAGTGGATTGGTAACTCATCACAGAATGTCGGTTGGTAACTCATCACAGAGTATTACCGGTTCATACAAAATACCGGTGTAGATGCTGCCGGTTCATTCTTCTTCATCTTCTTCGTCTATCTGGCCTTCTTTGGCATTTCATCAGACGCGGTCTCTTCAGAGTCTATTTCATTTGACTTAGTCTTCCTTTTTATTTCAAAGACTTTTGCTGGTGCCACTTCTGGTTTCTTCTTTGCAGGTGATAGCTTGGTCACTCTTGGGGTTGTCATAGTAGCCGGTGTCAATGCTGCAAGCACTGCCTTTGCTTTCTTTGTTGCCAGTTCTTTTCCTTTCTTAATAGAGGGTTCCTTGAACAGTGCAATCCTTTCCAAATAGGTTCTAGTCCTTTTTGCCTTAGGATCGAGAGGTGAGGCAATAAGGGTTGAGGCATACCCTTCCAGCATATCGTACATCACCTCATAGCCCATTGGCTCCACTTCTTCCATTCTAGGCTCAACAACCTCCATTAAGCATTTATCCACCTAGATGGTGAAACAGATGTCATCTTCATATTTCTTAACAATATCAATTAAGATCCTCATCCTTTGGCTCATCTTCCATCTGAGCTCATCATGATATTTGTTTAGCACATCAGGGTAACCCATTCCAATAGCTTGAATGCTTTCCTTGATCTTCTTGGTTACCGGTTGGTCAGGAGACCACTGGACATCTCCTACTCCAGGAAAGTAGCCTTGGAAATAGAAGAACAACCCAACCAATAGTTGTCCGAACTTGAATCTCAGTGCATTATCCTGTTTGATCAACTTCAAATTAGACAGGAGTTGCCTCTGCATACTAGTGCACAGGTCAAATGATGCATCCTCTTTAATCATTCGGTAAGCGACATTTACTGCTGCAACAGATACAGAGTTAATTCTGCTGGTAGAGAATGTTATGTAGCCTATCACCATGCAGGCATACTTAACAAGCTCATCCTTGATGGAGTTGGCTATCATGCCTCGTGAATCACTTACTGAACTAGTGAGCTTGGCCATTTTAGTTTTGCTTACCGTTCTTAGGGATAGCACTTCCCCTATGTTGCAGAAATCGGTGACTGCATGAATTGTCTACGGCGTGATATCATGCGTCCTTTCTAGGTACATCTTGTCACCATGGACTCTGCTCAAAATGATCCTAATATGATCCTCTGTAAAGTCTTCTAGGAAATATACTGCATTATGGAGTTTCTTCTTCTCTAAGATACTATAATCCGATTTGATTTTCTTGTCCTTTCCACAAAACAAACCTAGTTGAGAGTGGATGGCTAGAGACCCTAGGTCTTCAATCTTGCAATAAATATAGTCAGAAATTCCCTCTTCCATTATCACTCTAGCTAGAACTTGTGATAAGGCATTATACTTCGACTTCCTTTGAATGAAATTTTCAGACTCAATGGATGTACTAGAACTGGTATGAGATGCGGAAGCCAATAAAGAATATTTTCAGAACTTGAGGAATACCTTTAAAACATGAATTTAGGGCTTTCTGATTCTACTTCACTCCACACTCCATCAGTTGTTGAATCACTACTTTGTGTTCTCCACTTGACCATTTGCAAGCTGAATTTGAATCTCCTTCAAGATTTGTCAATTTCTTGAAATCTTAGCTGAAATCACCTTTTCTTTGCTCTACACTTTGAAAAACTTTTCTTCGCTCAAAAATAGATAGTGAGAAATGATTTGAAATATGCTTTTATACATGTCTCTCACCTATGGCCATTATTGCTCCTCTATTAGGGCGTAAACCCTAATTTGTCTTTTTACCATTTCCGGTCTTCTGCCAAGTGATAGGTATTGCATACCAATTAAGGTCTTTTACTAGTGTAAACCAGGGGTTTGAAAACATTTCACCCTTTGCTCCCCCTAAGCCTTTTGAGGCTTAGTTTTTTGGTTCTGATATTTCCACACTAGGTGCAGAAACTGGTTCCTCTTCAAACATTGTTGGTTTCTTCCTCCAGGTTTTGTTCATGTCCACTTGAAGTGTTTCTACATCAATCTCTCCTTCCTGAGTGACCGGTATATCATCAGATATATTCTTTCTACTTCTGCAGAGTCTTGCAATGTGACCCGATTTGTTGCAGTGATAGCAAACCAATCCAGGTGCTCTACAAGGTCCATTGTTCATATTTCCATTCTTCCTTTTGCATGTTGCAGTAGTGTGACCATGACCATGATAGATCATATAATTTTCTCTCCATCTAGTTGCCATTTGATGGCCACTTCTTCTTGACTAATGATTGAAGACATTAAACTGGTTGTGGTTCCAGTTCACAAAAGGTTCAGGACCAATTCCTTGGGTCCTTTGAGGATATCTTCCAGTGTTATTCATCATAGACCTGCATTCAAATGCTCTATGCCCAAACTTGTTGCATGCATAACAATGACCATTGAACTTATTGGATCTAGGTACATTGTTAATAAAGTAAAGAAAATTATTATAGGCTTTGCTCCTACATACATTGGCAGTTTATCCTTCTTTAAGATAGTTAAAGCAAACATGTTTGAATTTTTGCTTACCTTTTCCTTTGAATGCCGATTGCTTCTTTGATGCTTCAGCATTTGTTCCTAAGGATTCTCCTTCCTCATGTCTAGAGAAACCAAGTCCATTAGTATTCTTTACTGGTATGTTGTACTTTTGCTAAACTTAGCAAGTATTTCCTTTGATTCAGAGAGTTCTTTGGAAATAGCAGTATTTATCTCCATTAGGCTTGCATTTCCAAAGATGGCTATGTTGAGTTCATCTTGTACTCCTTTTTCCATTCTTCTCTCATGAAGGCAAGCAGTCAAAGCACTAATCTCTTGTTTCAACTTGGAGATCTCATGATCTCTGTCCTTCACCAGATCTTCAACTTTTCGCCTATTCTCAAGCTCTTGACTAAACCAGATAGTCAGTCCTTCCAACTCCTTTCTCAGGTTGGAGTTTGATTCATTCAACTTATTTACTTCTGCTATCATGGCTTCCATATCTGCTTCATCTGCAAAACTATTTTTAGATAGCTCCATCAGCTTTTCTGCATGTTCTCTCCTTTTTGCTTGAGATGCCTTGTATTTGACCATAAGATCATCATAGGCTTTCTCTGAGTGAGTGAGCCGTTGAGTAAGTTCCCTCAAGGTGTATTCCCCCATGTCTCTTTCCAAGTGGTTAAACTTATAGAAAGGTAGGCTCTGATACCAATTGATGAATATTAAGAGGGGGGGTGAATTATTATGCCAAAAACCACTGTACTAAAACACTTAAGCAGTCTAAAGATAAATCGGTAAAATAGTTTAATAGATAGACCAGTTATCACACATGCAAACCAAAATGCAAATAAAGCATTCACCCACAAAAGAAATACAACCATAACACAAGATATTTGACGTGGAAACCCAAATGCAAAAAACCACGTTGAGATGGAACTCACAAGTCACTATCTGTAGAATAGAAACTAGACCCGTTAAGGTCTTACAACGTTCTTCACCAGAAGAGATCCTGTTAGGAATCTCAATCTCTATTAGGAGATAAGTCCGATTAAAGACTACCTTGCTAGAGGATTTTAGATTCACAGAGGTGAACCACCTTGTTAGAGGATTTTACAAAAGGCTTTTGGGCCTACCAGGTTAAGGGCTACAGACTTATCAAAGATGTGAGTAATCAATAAGTGTTTGATCTATCTAATAGCATAGACTGCTTGGTTAGATCTAGTATAGCTCACAGTTAATACATTCTAGCATTACTTCAGTCTTCTCTATCTCTCACTTAGTTACAACTTGATCTTCTCAAATAAGATCGCTCTTACAACAACTCAACAACCACCTTGAACCTTAGCACAACATAAACCCTTTCAGCAACAACCTAAAACCCTAGACATGATGTCCTTTTAAAGGAATCTGATTTCATGTTGGTCCAATAGGATTACATTACAATTTCCTAGGTTCAATGAATCTAGACATACTCAGTAACATGACACAAAAAGCACCGTCAGTGTGTCGGCACCGTCAAACAATCTATGGATTGGTAATGCATCACAAAATGCCAGTTGGTAACTCATCACAGAGTATTACCAGTTCATACAAAATATCGATTGCCGATTTGACAAAAATGAAGACTGGTAAGAATGTGTTATGTCACTTTGCTCCCTCATACCGCTTGAGATCTATGAACTGCTTGGGGTCGACATACCGCTTCAGACTAAGAAACACATTTTGCAAAATCATCAATAGTCTAAAGACTAGAATACAACATACCAGTTGGAACAGATACCGGTTGAGCTCTAGCTCATACATATAAAGGGGATCGTAATGCAAGTGTGTGTCCATCAATGACAACCACAACATAAACATCAAAAATGCCAACAAATGAGCTATTAAATAGGTGTCATATCATCATTATTTGGCATAGATTATGGGCACTCTTACAGAATAACCACAGAAACCAGAGGAAAAGTTATCAAAATGAGAGAAGGCATTGCCAGGAAGGTGCTGGAAAAATGGGAGGAAACAAGAAGAGATTTGAACCTGCTTCCTGCTCTGAATGGAGAAAGTCTAAAGAAGTCTAGAGTATCCTTCAGTAGGGGGGGCTTAATGTTTTCATGGAATGACTGAATGGGAAGGACCCCACAATTACCAGCTACTTCATAAAGAACTAGGAAAATGGAAAAGTTCTGATTGGATCACATATGATGAATGTAGATGAAGAGGTTATCGCTGAGGCCACGAGTATGACTACTGAGGGTATGAAATTTTATAGGGATAGAGGGATATTAGATAAGGCTACAGACAAGTTTCCTATTACGGATGGTGAGAGAAGAAAGATGATCAAAATTGACAACTCCTACACTCCCTGAAGAGAATTTGCAGGCCATGGAGGTTTGTCTTATTTTCTTCTATTGAATATATTACCTTAGACAGTAGGTTTACCAGGGCTTATGGGCATCACTTCATCCTTCTTAAGCATTTCCGTCATATTGAAAGGGTTAGCCTTCCCTATTACCTAGCCTGTTCAATGGATCATACTATAAAGGAGATCCAGAAGGACCCTAAAGGTGATCATGCCCTTCACTAGGGGCTCATGGTCCTGGTTTACAAAATACTAAAGGGGAAGTGCATTGAAAAGCCTATTAAAGGCAAAAATGCCAGAGATGAGACTACAGAAAGTAAGGATAGTGGTTCAAATTTGATTCTAAGACCAAGGGAGAGTTGGAAGAAACTAGCAAAAAAGGGAGGATTAGGGCTAAGAAGAGGATGATTATTGTGGAATCTGAAATGTCAGACTCTGAAATTGATTCCCTTGAGGAAAAACCTGTTAAAAAGAGGAAAGGGAAAGCCTTTGGAAAGAAGGCTCAGAAAAACAACACTAAAAAGGGTAGCAATTTTGATCTCAATTATGTTTTGGTTGAGTCTGAGGAGGAGGATGATGATAATAAGAGGATTGATAGTCAGGACAAAGAAGGGGAGGGTAACCCGGTTAAGGATAATTTGGATACCATGGAGACCATGAAAACCACTAGACTGCATAACAAGGAAAAAGGGGGTCAAAGTGATAGTGGTGACAAAGATACCATTAAGGCTTTCTGTGAGACCATCACTACTCTGGTGAAGGATATTAATAGTTTGAAAACAGATACACAGGCCATGGCAAGAATTATAGTTGGTGACAAGCCCTTGGAGGAGCATGTTAAAGAGTTAGTGGTCATTCTACATAATGCGCAAGCTATTGAATGTATGGTTGGTAAAATCTTAGCCACGGAGAAAAAGGTCAATGAGATGGGAGATAGAAAGGAAATGGACAACAAACTAAAAGATTTTGACAGTAGAATTGACAAGCTAAAGCACAATGTCAAGCAACTTGCTAATCAAAATTTCCAAATTCTTAAATCTTCGGTGGACAACATGAACATCTTTATCAACAGGTACGAGAACAATGCAGAGAAGGAAGGTGATAAAGAGCAGGTGAACAAGAAGGGTCATGAAAGGAGGACCAGAGCCAACACAAAGAATAAGGTTGACATCGAAGGTCATGAGTTGGAGGATATGAAGACCTCAACAAACAACATGAAACAAATGGTTGTTCATGCTGAGGAGATCCTGAATAGTATTTAGTTCTAGTTGTTGTCCTTGGTTCTGTCTCTTTGCTGTCTTTTGCTTTCCTGTTGCTGTTTGTTCTGAGTTTTATTTAATTATGTAATGATGTTTTAAGCTATGCCCATCTGGTGGGTTCATTTTGACATTTTGAAGTGATCAAGCACTTTTTTATGCTTCTATGTTCTCCTCACTTGTAAAAGGTTCAGGTACCTTTCAAATACCTATTTTTACTTAATCAAAACATAGAGTGAGAAACCGACAGCAACTATAAATAAAGAGGTAACGAATGATGGAATCAAGGAAGACATTGTTAAGGTAAGTAGTCAAGTGTTTGATGAAAAGAAAGTTATTGCAAAACCAAGCACATCCACTATAGATTTTAGACCTACAAACATAACAAATGTTCTTTTGGATTCAATAAAGAGGATCACAGATTGCAATGCCTTAGCATTTAAGGCCATTGATGATACATTGCCTATTTTGAAAATGATTGTAACAACATGTAAGATAGATCATATTGATGGTTCTTTGGGCAAATTGGATGCAATATCCAAATTTATTTCTTCAAATGTTCTAACTATAGATAAGGTTAGTGAAGGAACTATTAAGGAAATGGTGAATAAAGAGAAAGGTGAATTCTTTGACAAAGCTATCAAAGACTGTACTAAGCATATTAATTCCTTATTATCGGTACTTAATTCAATAATTTTGGAACATAAGGATCTATATAAAGAAGCATGGAAGCCTCACCACCTGAATGAAGACATTGATGAGGAGATTAAGAAAACACAAAAGGAGATAGATGACATAGCAGATAATATGATAGGTTCTTCGGAACTTACCTCAGTTTTTTATCAAGAAATGGTAGTTTTTGAGGAAAAGATGGAGAAACTGGATCAAGAAAAAGAAAGGATAATGTTGAAGGCCCAAGAGCTGAAAAACAAACTTGGTCCAAGATTGGATAGTCTCATAACTTAGCAGGTTGAGCTATCTAAAGCAACAATTCAAGGAGAACACTCACTAGAGCTACAGATGCATTATCTGACCGGCATGATCCAGCAGACCAAAACCATTATTTATGACAATAATAAATTCATGCAGAACCTGAATCTAATTATGGCAGATATCTTTCAAATTGTACTCAACCAGTTATAGGCTATGAGGTAATTTATTTACTCTTTTTTGACATCCTTTGTCATTGATGCCAAAGGGGAAGTAGTATGGAGAAAAATGCATAGAAGAGATCACTTGCTCAGGGGGAGCACACCTTTTTTGGGGATCAGTTTTGGACAACAGTTTTTGGATTTTTCTCATGAGTGTTGCCATCAATGCTAAAGGGGGAAATTGTTGGCATTCTATACTCACATGAGAATGGTTGATGTTGTCATTGATGGAAACCAACTAGCAACGGTATTCTACAGGTTCACTAGGAAAGTAGACATCATCTACTGGCACCGGTAAGCACAACTAAGTTCATTCATCGGTATTTAGTTTACGCTGGCAGTGAAGCATACCAGCACTCAATCTGACATGAGATAAAGTTTTGTTTGTATGAATTGTATTTTAATGTAATTAATTATCTGTAA
Organism: Cryptomeria japonica; assembly: GCF_030272615.1. Lineage (NCBI taxonomy): Eukaryota > Viridiplantae > Streptophyta > Pinopsida > Cupressales > Cupressaceae > Cryptomeria > Cryptomeria japonica. Next base: position 293,386,457 of record NC_081405.1, read on the forward strand.
GACAACAATATGTATTGTAACGACTCATATATGTAAGAGATCTTGTAAGTCATTTTGTAGAGTGAAAAAGTTTCAAGGAATTAGGTAATGAATGTAAGTGATATATGAGAGCGAATAACTATATATGCATTTTGATGTAATCATCTTATGAGAGAATAAGGAGCAGAGAAGAGAAAAGTGAATTTCATTCACCGGCAAGGTTTTTGGTTATGGTTTTTGACAGAGCTTAACCGGTACTGAATCCAGCATTGCAGATGCTATTTTGAGCAGTACATTGTCATTGGATTTAATCATCCAGTTTTGTAAGCTAGTGTGACTTCTTTTGTGATTGAGCAGTGAGCTCTAAGATGTTGGCCTTTCTCCATGTGCAAGCCTCTATTGTATAAGTAATATTTATTCATATTGGCTAGTGAGTAAAATTGTGGGTCACAAATCCCACTGAGGTTTTTCCCACACTGGGTTTCCTTGCAAAAACATCTTGTGTTGTGGTGTGCATTTATGATGTCTTTGTTATTTCTATTTGTTGCATTATTGCTTGTTTATTGGTACATTAATTTGGGTTGCAAAATTATAAATAAGTTCAAATATTCCTTTAACCGATTAGACAGTGATTCACCCCCCCTCTCAGTATCTTTGGGACTGATCAAATATCTAATAATCTTGAGCTAACTCAGAATCAATGGCTACTCTATCCTCGATGCAGTCCCAACTCAAAGGTATCCTACATGGTCTACCATACAATGCCTAATAAGGTGGCATCCCCAAGGAAGTGAGATGCCCATTGTTATAGGAAAATTGCACCAAGTGGAGATACTCTTCCCATCTAGTCTAATGATCCATGACATACATACTAAGCATATCCTCCAATACCAGGTTCACCCTCTTTGTCTGTCCATCTGTTTCCAGATGGTAGGTTGTGCTAAAGTTAAGTTTGGTACCCAACACTGCCTGTAATGCCTTTCAAAAGGAAGAAGTAAAGAGGGGATCTCTATCTGAAATGATCTTGTGTGGAATGTCATGAATTCTGGCAATATCTTGTAAGAACACCTATGCTACTGCTAGTGCTATAAAAGTAGTTTGAACTAGTGAGAAGTGAGCTACTTTGGTATCAACTATCACCATGATGGCATCATGGAGGTGAGATGACATAGGAAGAACAATGATGAAATCCATTGAAGTTGTGTCCCACTTCCACTCTGGTATCACATGAGACTAGAGCAACCCACCTGGATGGCGGTGCTCCACCTTAGCTCTTTGGCACTCAAGGCATCAAGCTACTAATTTTGCAATGAGTTTCCACATACCCGACCAGTGGTACAACTATCTCAAATCCAAATGCATCTTCTTAACCTCAGGATGTGCTGTGTAGGGTTCTCTATGAGCCTCTATCACAATGAAATCATGTAATTTCTCAGAGGAAGATACATAAATGCAACCTCTATGGTGTATTAGTCCATCAAAATCCAATGAATAATTTACATATTTCCCTTCTAGGGTCTCCTAAGATCGCACTACCTGACACACCTCTAAATACCACTCATCCTCAGGCAAGTGCTAGAATATGTGATCTCTCAAATCTGCATTGGTGGACATAGAGTAGAACTCACGATGTCTCCTACTCAATGCATCTGCAGCTACATTCTATTTCACCTTGATGTAGTGAACATCAAAATCATACTCACACAAGAACTCCATCCATCTCCTCCAATGAGAATTAAGGTTAGGCTGAGTAAATATGTACTACAAGCTCTGATGGTCAGAATGAAGCTCAAAATGATGTCCTAAAAGAAAGTGTCTACACCTCACTAGTGTGTGCACCACTGTTGTAAGCTCAAACTCTTGAGTAGGGTAGTTAAGCTTGTGAGTCTTAATTTTCCTAGACTCATATGCAATAGCTCAACCCTACATAAGTACTACTCCTAAACTATCAAAGGAAGAATTTGTGCATACCACAAAATCGGTTGAGGGATCCGACACAACAAGAATAGGTGCACTAGTAAGGGCCTTTTTGAGTTCCTAAAAGGACCTCTCACACTTTTCTATCCACTCAAATTTATTTTCCTTTCTTTGAAGAGATGTGATAGGGTGTGTAACCCTAGAGAACCCCTCAATGAAGTGTCTATAACACTCTCCTCATCCCATGAAACTCCTAACCTCTATCACGTTGGTTGGCACTGGCCAATCCATGATAGCTCTAATCTTTGATTGGTCAACTGAGATCCCATCACCTAATATGAAATGTTCTAAATATCATACCTTTGTTCAAAAGAAGGCACACGTAGACAAGCTTCCATACAACTGATTCTTTCTCAAACATTGCAATACCTGATGCAAGTGCTCTTCATTCTCTTCCTCATTCTGAGAATATATCAATAATTGTTGGTATTTTGGATATGTTGATATGGTTTTGTCATTGATGTCAACACTTGCCAACATCTTATCAGCACTTAGAGATTTTTGATTATGTTCACCAGCAAGTCAATGACTTATGCATAGTCACCGGTATTTGGTTCACTGGCAGGTTATATTGTTCACCGACACTTGGAATGACTTGGAGATTACTTGTTTATGTCGAATATATTGTTTGGACACTTGGCTTTGGTGATTTGTTAATTGGTTTGATCGAGTTTGCATATTTGTTGTTATCGACAAATAGGTCCAGGCTATGCACCGGCAAATATATCTATTCTAAATCAGCATGACACATCATGAAGATGATTTGTTATTAATTTTATTTTAATATCTTTAGTAAGCCGACCTACTCAATTGGTCTTAGGTTATGGTATAAATATAAGATCTTATTTGTTAGATTGATATGGGATTGGAAAAAGGATTGTAATAAGGTATATATGAATATAAGTAGAGCTATACACGCAGACATCATTCAAGATTGAAGGAAGGTTTGAATAAGGCATATCAAAGCTAAATCGGTACTGAATCCAACATATGAAGATGCAATTTTGAGCAGCACACTATCATTGGATTTAACCATCCAATTGTAGTTAGTGTGACTCCCATTTTGTGATTGAGTAGTGGGCTCTAGGTAGTTGGCCTTTCTGCATATGCAGACTCCATATTGTACACACATACTATCTAGAGTAGTATCATCTGATTGTGGGTAAGGCTTCCAACCATGGTTTTTCCCCTTACAGGATTTCCACGTACAAATATTTGTGTTATGTGTTGTGGATGTTATTGTCTTTCTGTTTCATGAACTAATCTTTATTGGTACTGCATCTAACTGATAAAACTGTCTACTGACATAAAGTTTGGTTTACCGGTATTAAGAATTAAGTTTTGGTTAAGTTAATTTTCATTTGAATTTATTGGACAACTGATTCACGCCCCCCCCTCCCCTCTTAGTTATCTCCAGGACCTAACAATTGGTATCAGAGCCTAGTCCTCTTTTTGCAGAAGTTTAACAACTTGAGGAGATCCAATGTCTTCTAACTATTTCAGGAAGGATAGTCCTAAACTTGATGGAACTAACTATGGCATATGGAAGATCAGGATGGAGACACATTTGAATTGCATCAGAAAAGACATATGGGAGGTTACAAAGAATGGTTGTCTCACAATGAAATGATTAATGCAAGATCAATATTCAATAAACAAAAAAACCATTTAAATGAGATATCAAGAAAGATTTGAACAAGAACATCATGAAAACAAAATAAAACATAAATATACTCATGAAGCTCCCATTGCAAGTATCTCTTCCTTGTCCTCCTCACCTCCACGAACTTTGCTAGCTCCAAAGTTTGATGAAAGGAGAGTTGGAGAGAGATAGAATGAATATGGATTGCTCTCCTTGTGTTCAACAAGGTATGTGGATTACTGGCTTGGATTTGAGTGATGGATAAGAGGATTTGGATTAAAAAATTGGATGACGAAGAGGAGAAAATAGCAGCATGAGGATGCATGAGAAGTGGATCTTGGTATGCTCCAATTTATAGATTGGAGGAGGCCAATGGAGGGCCAAGATTGATTTGATTATGAAGGGTCAAGATTGATTTGAGATAGAAGGCATGGATCAAGGGTGCCTTGGGAAAATAAATAGGAATATAAAATTCCTTTGGAAAAGGGGGGAGAAATTTGAATTTCAAATTTCAAACTTGAGGAATTAAAAATTCCAAATAAGGATGCATTGAGGGATTCAAAGTTGATGTGACATGAGTGGGAATTAAAAATTGAGGGAATAATGATAAACATGATTATGAGATATTCTAGAAGGATTAATTAAGATAAGTGGGATTAGGAAAAGGTGATTTGTAGGAATCACATGGCTAGGTTAATTAATTAGAATTAATTAACTGAGTGGGTTTAGAGGAAATGATTATTGAGAGGACTTTAGAAGAATAGGGGAATAATTAATTTATTTGATAAATTAATTATTGGACTATAGTGACAAGATTAATTAAATTAGATTTAATTGATTCTAAGAGGAATAAGGATAACACAATTAAATTGATTAATTATGTTGATAGGCTTAAATTAATTAAATATCAATTTTAGGTGTCTACATTTTGCCCCTATTTGATATATTGTCATGAAATGATGTTATATCAAAGAAGAATAAAATGTAGTGGAAGAAAAGGATGTGGACTAGTAGCATGATGCCTAGTCATAAGATGAGGAAGAAAAATAAAGAGGAAGGATGACGAGGAAGCAGTGGTGTGCCCCCTCGAGAGGACATGTGGGTTTGAAGAACACAGGTGTGCTCTCGAAAGGAATTAGAAGAATAAGTGATAAAAGGATGAAGATAATGAAAGAGGGAACTAGGATGGTTTGGAGTTTTATGAATGAAATGAGAGAAAGAAATGATAAATGGATTAGAATTCTTGTTGAGCAAGTATAGAGAGCAAACCTAGATTTGATATTGCCATAGATAGTCTACACCACTGATTATAAGATCCAGGATGATATGAAAATATGAGGTGTGGACTGACGCTCAGTCAAACAAGAGTGTCTTGCACACAATCATTCAAGTGTTGATAAACACCAATGCAGGGTTGCCGGTTCATACAAGGAAGACCTTCAAACACACCATGCCATGAAAACTATGCCCCATTATACACCAACCAAGACATACCAAGATATAGGATGATCAAGGTAGTCCTAAATAAGTATAGTCCTGGGACACAAGATGAAAACAAAGCGAAAATCTCAAGCATGCAAACAATATGCACATGACCAACTTACATCTCCTGCCAAGAGTAGGACATGGATTTGGATAAATTGTCAGACTAGGGAAGGATATATCCCGATGGGCAAGGTGATGGATTGATTGGTGGATGACAAAAGACAAGTTGGATGCATGAGGTCTGCAAATGAGAGGATTATTGCTTGGATTTGATTAGTCGAGTATGGATGGGTGCTTGGATTGGGCATAAGTCAGTGCGAGCTCAGGTTGATGGGGAAAGCTTAGTTTGATGAATTGGATAGGATTGGAAGAAGGATAAATGATTAGATAGGATGAAAAGGGAGATGGATGATTGAATAGGATTGGATTGAGGATGATATTAATGATTGAATTGGAAGAGATGGAGAATATAATTGGATAAGATAGGATTGGATTAGAAATTGGATAAGATGGGGTGGATTGGCGGGTAGGATTTGATTGAATTGGAACCAATGACAAGGGAGAACCAAGGATTGGTAAGAGGATAGATGGATGGAAGGAGGGAGTTATTGTTTGGATAGGAGATAGGTGGATGGAGTGGATAAATATGGACAAGAAATGGAGGAATAAAGGATAGAAGGTAGGGTGATGGAGACCCAAGGACTATCCTACAAAGGAGTGCAATGCCCCATACTATAGGGTAGTGGAATTAAGGATGCAATGAATGGTGGCTAAATATGTATGAGGTGGGAGGATAATGTGTAATGGATATGGATGGTAGAGGATTAAGGCGATTAAGGCTTGAATGTGCCAAAGCATGCATGCATGATTCATTATTTTACCTCTTATATGATCAAGACAAAAGATAGGAATGGAGGAGTCATTTTGATAGGATGAGGGATATGAGATGGAGGATATGGATAGGATAGTCAAGATCAAAGATAGGAAAAGAGAATGGACCTAGATATGATGTAGGTGGATGGGAGGATTGTGCGAATGAAGCTTGCCCCCAAGTGTAGAGTGTGAGGGGATAAGGGAATTACACATGATGCTTTTTTGCCAAGTTTTCATCATGGTACTTACCCAAGGCGCCACAAGAAGCAGTTTTCACCATTGGATGAAATGATTTTTCTTTACTTTTTTCTTTCTGATTTAATTTTATTTTTTTGTATTTTTCTTGATTTTTTGAATTTTTTGAATTTTTTGAATGTTTTGAATAGTTTGGATGGATAAGGATAAGGATGAGTGGATATGGAAGATAACGGATGCATGAAAGAGGAAGGGAGGACTCAAGCATATAGTTCCATATATGGTATCCCTTAGTATTTCTTTGAACTAGAGGTATGCTCATAGATGTTGGTAAAAATAATTGGTGAGATGAAATGGATACGGGATGGAAGATAAGGATTTGGAAAGGATTGGACTAACAGAATGGGATTGTGAAAAATGGATGGTGGATAATGGATGGCATTTTGAAAAATTTGTGGAAGATCAACATTGGCACACACCTTGAAGGGTGGTGGAGTAGTGGAGGAGAGTGTTTTGGATTGGATGGGGGATAGAGTGTGGATTTTGGGAAATGAGGACCCAAAATAGATGAAGGGGTTGATGAAGTTGGGATGGTAGATTTTGGGACATAAGGACCCAAAATGGATTTTGAAGATGGAGGGTTGGAGGACTTATGAATGGATGGAGCTTTTGGATTAGCAAGTTTGGATGACAATTTTGATTTTACTTTGGGATGCATTTCTTCTTTGGGAATCCACATAGTTTTTGATTTTTTCTTTTGGGGCCTTTGTGGCCTTTTTTATTTTTCTTTCTTTCGGATCACATTTTTATTTTGAGCATGTCATTTTGAGGGGACATGTTGATCCTTTTATGTTTGTGTATTTTGAGCTTTATGCTTTTTAGATTTGGCATCCAAATTTCTTCCAATAGCAATGGGTGGGTGCATGATGATGAAGGATTGATGGATTTTATAGATGGGATGGTGGAAAGAGAGTGCTAGGAGGCATCCAAGGATGTGTGCCTTTGTTGATCTTTCATAGGGATTATTTGGGGTCATGGAGTGGTGGATAGAGGGATGTAAGGACCCAATATGGATGGAAGGGATGGAGGATTGACTATCGGAACATAGGGGCCCAAAATGGATGGAAGGAATGAAGGGTTTAACTTTGGAACATAGGGTCCCAAAATGGATGCGGGAGATGAGGGATAATGGGATTTTGATTTGTATGAGGGAAATTTGGATTTAGGAGGAATAGAAGATGTACCAACATCTTCAACATTATCTTAATGACCCTTATTATTTTGGAAACAAGATGCAAGTCCATTTTGAGGGGGATGAGATGTGGATGGAAGATTAGGATATTTATATGGATTGGGATCATAACATGGAGATGAAGGGGTACTTTGATCTTGACTAGGGAGGGTATCATGAGATGGACTAGGAGGGCTGATTGGATCATGAGATGGAAGAGGATCATGCAATGATAGGGGAATCATATGATCATGAGAGGAAGCGGAAGGGATGGGCTCATTAGATGGAGTGGAGGGAGATGCATCATGAGATGGAGAGGTTTCTATGCTAGCATGCTTTGGAGCAAGCTTTTGGTAGGTTTAGAGTTGTGGGGATTGTGTGATGGAGAAAGATATGGAAGCTTCAACTTGGGTGGATGGAGGAATGATGGTATCATGAGGTGTGGAGGATTCGGATTTGTTTTGAGATGGAGGTGATTTGGGTGGATGGAGAACTTGAGGAGAGTTGACCACTTTGCTTTGAGGTGAGGATTTTGTCTCCTTTGGATAAGATTATGGATGATGGATTTGGAGGAGGTGGACAATATGGATTTTGGAGGTTTAGGATTAGATGTAGGATTGGGATTGGATGGAGGATTAGTATTCAGATTAGATGGAGGATTAGGATAAAGGATTGGGGAATTATGATTAATGATTGGAGGACTATGGAGTAAAGGATTTGGATGGGGAGTAGAGATAATGAATGTGTTATCAAAGGGTGGGGATTGAGATATGGACGGGAGGGGAGATGGAGGTATACTTATTGGATTAGAGGAGTATGTAGATGAGGGATAATGTGGAGATATAGATGTGGAATAAGATGGATTTCCCTTGTAGAAGGTAGAGGAAGGATAGGAGATATGGTATAGATTGGGATTGGGTGTAATGTGTTGAGATGGGATGGATGAAGGTATGATAGGCGAGTGGGTGATCATGGGATTAACTTGGTAGGCATGTTCATGAATTTCCATGAGCATCTTCTCATACCAAGCTTTGAAATTATGGGTAGTCATGTTGAGAGTGAAGGATTAGATTGGAATTGGATGAATATGAAGATGAGGATTAGGACTTGGCTTGGAATGATGATGGATTAGATTTGATTAGAATTGGATTGCATTTTGGTTTGATTAGAATTGATTTGGTTTAGATTGGAATTGATTTGATTGGATTGTTCCTTGGATTAGGACTTGGATTGATTGGATTGGATTGGTCCTTGGATTAGGACTTGGATTGATTGGATTGGAGTAGTCCTTGGATTAGGACTTGATTTGGTGGATGATTGATTTATTGGATTAGATTGGATTTGATTGAATTGGATTGGATTTGGATTTGGATTGGAATTTGGATTTGATTTGAATTTGGATTTAGATTGAATTGGATTTGATTTAGATTTGGATTTGGATTTGATTTGGATTGGAATTTAATTTGGATTTGGATTGGAATTTAGATTTGATTTGGATTTGGAATTTGATTTGGATTTGGATTGGAATTTGGATTTGATTTGGATCTGGATTTGGATTTGGATTTGATTTGGATTGGAATTTGATTTGGATTTGGATTGGAATTTGGATTTGATTTGGATTTGATTTGGATTTGGATTTGGATTCGATTTGGATTTGGATTGGATTTGGATTTGATTTGGATTTGGATTTGGATTTGGATTTGGATTTGGATTTGGATTTGATTTGGATTGGAATTTGATTTGGATTTGATTTGGATTTGGATTTGGATTCGATTTGGATTTGATTTGGATTTGGATTTGGATTTGATTTGGATTAGAATTTGATTTGGATTTGGATTGGAATTTGGATTTGATTTGGATTTGATTTGGATTTGGATTTGATTTGGATTGGATTTGGATTGGAATTTGATTTGGATTTGGATTGGGTTTGGATTTGGATTTGATTTGGATTGGAATTTGATTTGGATTGGAATTTGATTTGGATTTGGATTGGAATTTGGATTTGATTTGGATTTGATTTGGATTTGGATTTGGATTTGGATTTGGATTTGATTTGGAATTAGATTGGATTTGGATGGGATTGGATTGGATTAGGACTTGATTGGATTAGAGGAAGAATGAATATTAGTTGAGGAAGGATGATTGTTTGGATAGATGAAAGTGAATTGGGGGTTGGAGAATTTCTTGGATAGATGGAAAATGATGGCAAGATGGAATTTGGAAAGAGGGATGATTGATTGGTTGTGGTGGATGGACTTGGCAAGAGATGTCAAGTAAAGAAAACACAATGGTCAAGAGAAGCTAGACTCAAAAGACACTCATTCTCATTTACAATATATCCTATGGCAAGAAAAGACAATAGTCAATGGATCCCAATTGGTTTCCCAACCATGCTTACCCAAAGCGAACACTTAGATGCTTGACCCCACTGGCTCCCCTCCATGACACTCACTTCTCGAGGCAGCCAAGCATCAATTCCCATGAAAACTCCTCATGGCGAACTTTGTGTCTCTACTAAGGGCAGTAAAAATATGGGCAGCTTCGGAGGTCCGACCTCCTGCACCAATGACTAGAAGGTTTTTGGCCACTATGAACAAGGTGTTTAGTAAGGCTTTCCATTAGGACCTACCCTTCGCAGTTGCGCAAGGGCAATTGAGGCCTATAGCCCAATGAAGAACCAAGAACTTAGTAGTCATGCAAGCATGATTGAGATCTCTAGGATCCTACTAAGCACCCAATGTGAGAGTTAACTCTCATATAGCCCCAACCATTGACCCTTTCGTATTCAATGGCCTATTTATTATAGTGAGTTGGGAACCCCAAGTCCAGGTGTACTCAATTGGGTCATTCCCCTCTTACCTTCTCAAAGAGAAAGTTGGGAGGGCAGGCCCGCTAAGGGTAAACATGCAATCAAACAAGAAAAGGTTCGAGGGTTGGGATTTTTGATTGTCTATGTAGACAAGAGCATACTCTCCTACCTCTACACTTTCCTCAAACACAAAAAGAAAGAGTTCTTTTACCCCTAATTAAGATCTAGGTGCCTAGAATAAAATGATTAAGAATAACACAATGTTTGGTCGGATTTTCTTAGGCAACCTATAAAAAAGTGGATTAGTAGTTTGAAAATGAAGTCTTCAACAAGCGTCCTACAAAAGACAACAAAATGACAAAAATACTATTTTTTTGACTTTTTGAGAATAAGTAGAAAAACAAGAATAAAAACTTTTCTACTAATGACAAATGTGGATTTGGAGGAAGCTTTGATGGGTAAATGGGGTTTTACTAGATTTTTGCCACTTTCCAAGGGATAGGCAAGCATAAAATGGGGATTTTGGAGGAGAGGTGAAGGAATGGAAAAATTTGTCCAAGAGGGACAAAGAAGCAAAAGTTGGAGATAGACAATGTGGGAAAATTCAGAGGTGATTGGATAAAAGTGGAAGGAGTTATGGCAAACCCTAAAAATGGAGGAATGTGGGATTTTGGGCTTCAAAAAGTGGATTTTGGGATAAGGTCCTCAAGGGAGGAAATGTGCAAAATGAAATTTTGGGGGATCTAATGAAGTTTGGAAGAAAACAGAATTACGATAAAGAAGATATGGCTGAAAAATAGAATAATTTTTTTTTGGGGGGGGGGGTTTATTAATTCCTACAGACGTGCTGATTTGCAAATAGTCGTGCTAATGCATGGGCACTCGCGCTAATAGGAAGATTATTAGAACTTAAATAGACAGATAATAGTAAATGAAAAAATGCAGACATGCTGATTAGCAAGTGCACGTGCGGCGCACGTGCTAAAACGTGGGTGCACGTGCTGATACACCGGTGCATGCGCTGATAAGTCGGTGCTTGTGTTGATACAACTAGAGTTAGCGCCTAAAAATTTAAAATTTGAATTTTTATAAAAAATGCTTGTGCTAATCGCAAAGCAGTCACGCTGAAGCAGAAATAGAAAAGAAACAAAAATGAGGATAGAAGAAGATAGAACAAGAAGAGAAATGAGGAGATAGAAGAATACATAGAGCAGTCGTGCTGAAGCCGAGGTGGTTGCACAAAAGTTGATGTGACATGAGTGGGAATTAAAAATTGAGGGAATAATGATAAGCATGATTATGAGATATTCTAGAAGGATTAATTAGGATAAGTGGGATTAGGAAAAAGTGATTTGTAGGAATCACATGACTAGGTTAATTAATTAGAATTAATTAACTGAGTGGGTTTAGAGGAAATGATTATTGAGAGGACTTTAGAAGAATAGGGGAATAATTAATTTATTTGATAAATTAATTATTGGACTATAGTGACAGGATTAATTAAATTAGATTTAATTGATTTTGGGAGGAATAAGGATAACACAATTAAATTGATTAATTATGTTGATAGGCTTAAATTAATTAAATATTAATTTTAGGTGTCTACAATGGTTATGTTGCTCGTACTCAAGGTCAACCTAATCCACCAACTTTGGGTAAAGATGAGGAAAATGATTGCAAAGAAAGAGAAGAACTTTTGAGCGCATTGTTAGATTAGCAAATCATGGAATTATCAGACAGATCTACTGCTAAAGCTATTTGGGACAAATTGGAAACATTGAATGAAGAAGATTCCATAGTCAAAATTGCAAAACTTGAATGCTTCCGAGTCAGGTATGAAAATCTGAAAATGGAAGAAGATGAAAGGATTGCTGCTTTTATGGAAAGAGTAAATGAAATTGTTTTGTGTACACAATGTTGTGGAGGAACATTAAGTGAAGATGAAATTGTTTCTAAAGTTTTAAGAGCATTGCCACCGGCATATAAAATGAAAGTTACTACTATAAATGAATTGAACACAATGCCTAATACATCAATATCTAGAGACACTTTGGTTGGAAAACTTTCATCTTTTGAACTTGAGGAATTTGGTCCTGTTTCTACAATAAAGATAGATTTAGCTTTCAAAGAATCAACATCATCTGCATCATCATCATCATTTGAAAAATCTGATTGGAAAGCCTTTTATGCAAGAATCTTGAAGAAAGCAGGAAGGAGAATGAAGAATTGGAAGAACTTGAAGCACTATTTGCAAGGAAAATGCCTAAAGGTCTAGTTGGAAGTAAGTATGAAGGTAAAGCACCCCTTAAATGTTTTAACTGTAATAAAGTTGGCCACATGGCATCTAGGTGTCTTGATAGACATGAAAGATTGAAAGAAGAAGCTAAAAGAACATATAAGACTAACCCTGAATATCAGAGATACAAATTTAAGAAAAATAGAGACAAATCTTGTTACTATGCTGATGAAGGAGTTACTGATGATTCTGATAAGGATCCGATAGACAATGGATGGGCTTTTGTTGCTATAACAGAAGATCAACCGACACCTACTATTCAACTAGTAGAGCAAACCTTGGTAGCTAAAATTAAAGATAAGGATGAATGGATCATTGATTCAGGATGTCCACGTCATATGACTAGTGATAGAAGTAAATTCTTAACCTTTTAGGAATACAATGGAGGTCTTGTGAGATTTGGAGATGATAAAGCTTGTATGATCAAAGGAAAAGGGACTATACCTTTTGATGGTAAGCATAATATTGATAATGTTTACTATGTTGAAGGTTTGAAGCATAATCTTTTGAGTGTTGGTCAATTAATTGAAAAATGATTTCAGTTACAATTCAAGAATGGTAAATGCAAAATCATGAACAAAACTGGTTTGGAAATTGCAACTGGTAATCAGACTAGAGGTAATATCTTTCATTTGAATAAAAATGAGAAAACATGCTTGATTGCACATATTGATCAAATTTGGTTATGGCATAAGAGACTTTGTCATACAAATTTTGATTGCATTGTGAAAATCAGTACACCTAAGGCAGTAAGAGATTTACCTAATATTATTAAACCTCACAATCCGGTATGTAAGGAATGTCAATTTGGAAAGCAAGTTAGAGCATCTTTTAAGAGTATTCCAGAAAAATCCAATAATGGTCTTGACTTAATTCATACTAATTTATGTGGTCTAGCAAGAACTAGAAGTTTACAAGGAGATAAGTATTTTATGCTAATCATTGATGACTATTCTAGAATGTGTTGGGTTACTTTTCTCAGGGAGAAATCGGAAGCTTTTGGGAAATTCAAACTATTCAAGGTGATGGTAGAGAATGAAACTGGTAAGAAAATCAAATGTTTGAGATCAAATCAAGGAGGTGAGTTCACATCTAAGGAGTTTAATACTTTTTGTGAAGTGAATGGGATCAGAAGAAAGTTATCAGCACCTCGGACACCCCAGCAGAATGGAGTTGTAGAAAGAAAGACCAGAATTGTTTTGGATGCAGCTAGAAGTATGATATCTGAAGAAAACCTACCTCATGTATAATGGAGAGAAGCAGTGAATACAACAGTCTACACATTCAACAGAGTTCACATCAATGGTGAAATCAGTAAGACCCCTCATGAACTATGGTTTGGTAATACTCCTACTCTTAAATATTTCAGAATATTTGGAAGTAAATTCTATATTAGAAGAGATGATTATATTGGCAAAATTGATCCTTGAAGTGATGAAGGAATATTTCTTGGTTATTCATCTAAGAGCAAGGCATATAGATGTTTTAACAAGAGATTACCAAAAATTGTTGAGAGTGCAAATGGGAAGATTGATGAAGAGTTTAGAGGAAATTCAAGGTACATGAACTCTGAACCGGCAATAGAGATAATAATAAATGAACCTACAATGAGTACACTGGTATAGAATGTTGATCTAGTTACATCAGCATCATCTGAGGATTCAACAGTCACTGAGGAACAACAACAAGCAAAAACACCCCAGTATGTAAGATTGAACCACTCTGAAGATCAGATAATTGGAAACAAGTATCAAGGAGTTATGACTAGAGGAAGATTGGCAAATGAAGAGGTATGTATTATTTCTCAAATTGAACCAGTATCAGTTAATGAGGCATGTGAAGATAAATATTGGATTAAAGCTATGGAAGATGAATTAGAACAAATTGAAAAGAATAACACATGGACATTAGTGCCCCAGCCTAAAGACAAAAATGTAATTGGAACTAAATGAGTATTCAGAAATAAACTTAATGAAGATGGCAAGGTAATAAAAAATAAAGCAAGATTAGTATGTAAGGGATATTCACAGAAAGAAGGAGCTGATTATAATGAAACCTTTGCACCAGTAGCTAGAATTGATGTAGTCATATTATTCTTGGCTTTTGTAGTAGACAAGAACTATAAAGTATATCATATGGATGTTAAATGTACATTTCTAAATGGAGATCTTGAAGAAGAAGTTGACATTGAACAACCTAAAGGATTTTCATTGACAGATGACAAAGATATGGTTTGCAGGTTAAGGAAAGCTTTGTATGGACTAAAGCAAGCTCGTAGAGCTTGGTATGCTAGATTGGACAATTATCTTTTGAAGATAGGATACACTAAAGGTAATGCAGACAACAATCTATATTACAAAGTGACTAATGATGACATCTTGGTTATAGAAGTTTTTGTTGATGATATAATCCTTGGAGGAGAAGATGGATTATGTAAAGACTTTTCTAATAAAATGCAGCAAGAATTTGAAATGTTTATGATTGGAGACAGAAAATTCTTTTTAGGATTGCAGATTTCACAGATTGATAAAGGTATATTCTTATGTTAATCTAAGTACTTGAAGGAATTACTAAAGAAATTTGGCATTGAGAACTCTAAACCGGTAAGCACACCTATGACTACAACTAATAAATTATCATTGAAGGATGAATCAAAACCTGTTAATTTGACTAGATACAAGTCTAGAATAGGAGGTTTACTGTATTTGGCACAAACAAGACCTGATACTATGAATGCAGTATGTATTGTTTCAAGATTTCAGAGTAATCCTAAAGAAAATCATGAATCAACAATAAAAAGGATTTTTTGATACCTACAAGACACTACAAATCTTGGCTTATGGTATCCTAGAGATGAAAACCTTGATTTATGTGCATACACAGGTGCAAATTGGGTAGGAGATGTAGATGATAGAAAAAGTACCACCGGTGGAGCATTTTTTCTTGGTTGATCAAGAAACAAAGTTGCACATGTTTATCAACACCAGAAACAGAATATGTTGCAACAACAACTAATTGCACACAAGTATTATGGATTAAACAAATGTTAAAGGACATAAAGGTAAAATGAAAGGAACCTATAACTATTTACTGTGATAATTTGGCAGCAATTGATATATCTAAGAATCCAGTATTCCACTCAAAGACTAAACATGTTTCTATCAAATTCAATTTTCTAAAAGAGAATGTTGAAGCAAAAGAAGTGAAATTGGTTTATGTGAATACTAAAGAGCAGATTGTAGATATTTTTATCAAGCCTTTGCCTAAGGAGACTTGTGGATATCTAAGAGAGTAGCTTGGGGTTCTACCCCCGCCGGTAGAAACTTAGACAGTTGATGTTTGTCATCAATCAACAGAATTAACAGAGAAATCTCTTATTCCGGCTTTGATCAGGAGAACTACTTCTCAGGGGGAGTAGTTGGTATTTTGTATTTGAATCTAGTTTTTGTATTGCTTTGGCATTTGATGTCAAAGGGGGAGAGATATCTATGGAAAAACACATTATCCCTTGGGGGAGAGACTGTTACTTTGGGGAGAGATTGTTGGAGAGATTATTACTCTCTGTATCTATATTTTGGTTTCTGGTTAATGATCTCTTTGGGAGATTGTTGGTTTTTTATGTTTGGCATTTCTGTTTTGGCACTTTGACGGTTTTTCCATCTTGTGTTGCCATCAATGCCAAAGGGGGAGATTGTTGGTATTTTGGATATGTTGATATGGTTTTTTCATTGATGTCAACACTTGTCAACACTTGTCCACATCTTATCAACACTTGGAGACTCTTGATTATTTTCACCGACAAGTCAGTGACTTATGCACAGTCACCAGTATTTGGTTCACCGATAGGTTATATTGTTCACCAACACTTGGAATGACTTGGAGATTACTTGGTTATGTCAAAGATATTGTTTGGACACTTGGCTTTGGTGATTTTTTCATTGGTTTGATCAAGTTTGCATATTTATTGTTACCGGCAAATAGGTCTAGGTTATGCACTTGCAAGCATATCTATTCCTGATTAGCATGACACATCATGAAGATGATTTGTTATTATTGTAAATGCATTGAGCCAACATGATGCATTGGATATTGATTCATTTGTAATTAATTTTATTGTAATATCTTTAGTAAGCCGACCTACTCAATTGGTCTTAGGTTATGGTATAAATGTAAGATCTCATTTGTGAGATTGATATGGAATTGGAAAAAGGATTGTAATAAGGCATATGCAAATAGAAGTAGAGCTATACATGCAGACATCATTCAAGATTTAAGGAAGGTTTGAAGAAGGCATATCAAAGCTAAACTGGTACTGAATCTAGCATATGAAGATGTTATTTTCAGCAGTACACTATCATTGGATTTAACCATCCAATTGTAGTCAGTGTGACTCCCATTTTGTGATTGATCAGTGAGCTCTAGGCAGTTGGCCTTTCTACATGTGCAGAATCCATATTGTACACACATACTATCTGTAGTAGTATCATCTGATTGTGGATAAGGCTTCCCACCATGTTTTTTCCCCTTACAGGGTTTCCACATACAAATATATGTGTTATGTGTTGTGGATGTTATTGTGTTTCTGTTTCATGCATTAATCTTTATCGGTACTACATCTAACTGATAAAATTGTCCATTGGCATAAAGTTTGGTTTACTGGTATTAAGCATTAAGTTTTTGTTATGTTAATTTTGGTTTGAATTTATTGGACAACTGATTCACCCCCCCCCCCTCTCAGTTGTCTCTAGGACCTAACAATATCATCAAGGAACACAATCACAAACACATAAAGGAAGGTTTGGAATACACCATTCATGAGACTCATGAATATTACTAGAGCATTCATAAGGAAAAAAGGTACTACTATGAACTCATAGTGGTCATATCTAGTTTGAAACACAGTTTTGTGAATATCACTTTCCACTATCCTCAACTGATGGTACCCCGACTTTAAATATATCTTAGAAAACACTTAGGAACCTTGTAACTAATCAAATAAATCATCGATCTTGGGCAATGGATATCAATTCTTAATGATAACTTTATTTAACTGTTGGTAGTCCATACATAATCATAGGGATCTAGTCGTCTTCTTTACAAAGATGATTGGTGCGCCCCAAGGGAAGATGCTAGGAGGAATGTACCCTTTCTCTAAAATTTCCTAAAGTTGCATCTTGAGATCATTAATCTCATTAGTGGTCATTCTATATGGTACTCTTGAATCTGGCTCAGTTCTTGATACAAGATCTATATGAAAATCAATCTCTACGAGGTGGCATACCAGGTAGCTTGGAAGAAAAAACATCTATGAATTCCTTAAGAATATTATGGTCATCAAGTGAGGGTTCCTTCTTATCCTCTTCTTCTCTATCCCTAATAGTGATGGAAAATAACTGACATCCCTTTTGCATGCTCCACTTAAGCTACATAGCTGAGATCATACAAAGTGATATGGATCTTTGAACTCCTGAAATCACTTTGGAAGTACCATGATCATCCATACACTTGATATTTTTCTGTGGACAATCCATCTCGGCTATATGGGCATATAGCCAATCCATGCCAAGAACAATGCCATAAGATCTTAGTGTTGTAACTCAAAGCTCTGTTATGGTGGTCATACTCCCAATCTGAAGCTGACAATCCCTAACCATTGATTCAATGAACACTCTAGCTCCTGATGCTAACTCAACCTCCCAACTAACATCCTACCTAGTTGCCACTAGCCTACAACACTCCACAACCAATGGAGAAATAAAAAAATTCATAGATCCTAAATCAAATAGGAATAACACTACTACCTCTGATCATAACTATGGCCTCTATAATTGTGGCTTGATTCTCATCTTGATTGTCAACCGTTGTGGGACTTACCCATGTCCCCAACTATAGGCTCTGAACTTGTCATTCACTAACTACCTGCCATATGTCCCTATTGGAACTCTCTCACCATGTGTCCCATGGCACCACAAGTAAATAAAGTACCACATTTCTTAATCTGTACACCATGTGGCCTATAACACCACTATCCTCTTGTCCTACAAGATCCACTATAACCACCCCTGGTGAGCTGCTGAGTCTGAGCTGGAGGTGTGTATAAAACCTGTGGTTGCTTATCACATCTAGGACCCTGTGTCTACCACTGTTTGGGGTTAAATCCTTAGTGTCCCTATGGATTCCAATCCCTCTAATTCTATTGATTCTGTTGTGAAGGGAGAGGGGGTTTGTAGGACCCTGAAGAATGTCTATGATTTACCTTCCAATGGGGTTTTTGACCCCCGAATAAATGTGGTGCAGGGTTTTGGTTCTAAAACTGATCCCCTGTATCTTTTGGTTTACCCTGAATCTCTTCTACTAATAAGGCCTTCTCCACAGCAACCTAAAGGCTTCCTAGAGTTGCCATGCATACAAGTCTTTCTATCCTGACATTTAGTTATCTATTAAAATGGTTAACTAGTAGTTTCTCATCCTTCATATAATCCACATAAGGTAGGAGCTCAACAAACTTTCTCTCATGTTGTGACACCGTGATTCCCTTTTGTTGAAGGTCATGGAACTCATCAATCTGGCGCTACCTAAAGTGCTCTGACAAGTATCTATCTTTGAACCTCTACAAGAAGGTACCCCAAGTGAATTTGTCAACTACTATATCATTCTTATATTCCTCTTGTCTCCACTGTGTGGAAGCTAACCCTCTCAAAAGATGAATAGAAAACTGTGCTTTCAGATTTATGTCATAAGGATGCAATCTGAAGGACCTCTCTAATCTCAAAAACTATGACTCAACTTCTACCCCATCGGTAGATCCTGCAAATGAATGTGGTTGTAGGTGTAGAAGCTCTCTGATCTTATCTCCTAGATCATGGGGTACTCTCAACCACTAGTGCTATAACTAGTGGTGGCTTAGGTTGGTGAACTAACCTAGGCTCATGCTCAACCTGTCCCTCTACATGTCTACGAGGTGGAATCCTACTCTGTTCTCTAGCTGTTGATCTATGACTCTCTTAAACTTGTTGTTCTTTTTGGTGACCTGTTGAAGGTAGCCTATCTTGTAATATCCTTATCAGGTTCTATAATGCATTCAAAATGTCTTGGTTTGGATCTATGGGTTGTTTGCAAGGAGCTTCCTGATTCCATTTAGGAACTAACTCTTCCTACCAAATGTCTTCGCGTGCCATGCAAGCATGTCTAGGACCCCTCCTACATCTGCAAGCTTGTCATGTAGATGGAGGCATCCTACATGAGTATATAAAATAAATAAATAATAAAATAAAATGAATAATAATAATAATTTTAAGCAAAACATAATGGAGAAAGGTTCCTAGTGTTGAAAACCTTGCTCTGATACCAAAATGTAGTGCCCAAACTTTTGGGCAAAAACATAACAATTTTTGTTTAGAAGGCTTAATTACTTGTGTTTATGAAATGTTATAAGTGGCAGCATGGAAATATTAGATATAGGTGTCTATGGTTCCACATTATTAATTAGAGAGACTAGAGGGTTTTTCTCTCCTAATTGATCAAGAAACTAAGCATCTTCTTCACTAGAACTTATTTGCATGGATGTTCTCCTCTTATTTGATGGTGTCACGACACTTGTTTCATAATTAGATTTTTATTTATGATTTTTCTTAGGAGGGTCATTATCTCCACCATATTGTGAATTGCTTGAGATACATTAGTTTCCAATGTTACTTTTCCTATAACTCCTTGAGAGGTCTTAACAGTAGCATCAATTTCCCTAAGCATCTCCTTATGTGATGAGGAGCAATAATGATTTTTGACCTTATGATCCAAGTAGACATGTGATCTGCTCAAAAATTGAGAAGTTCTAGCATTAATATTTATCCCTTCTCCATTCTCTGACCATTGTAAAGGACGTAAAACAACATTTTAATATGAATCATCTATCATATCTGAACCATCATCTACAACACTTTCAAGGAGTGAAGGAATAACATTGAAAGCAATCATCTGACTTAAAGTCAATCTCATTAAATTTCTCTTGAAAACTTATTTCTCATCAACACAATTCTCCCAAAAGTCTTTTAGCTTTGGCACATGAACATATTAGGCAGCCCCATAAAAAAAATTTCAGACATAACCTTTTTCTATCAGGATTAGCTCTCATGGGTAGAGAGTGAAGACCAAACTCAGCTAGCAACTTACCAAAAAAATTAGCAAATCATTATTTTAATAGGAAAAATGAGATAAACTCATGGGAAAAAAGTATACTTTCTTTCTCATTTGAACATATTTAATGTTCACAAATGTCATTTGCCGACAAAGCTCCAAGAAGACAAGATAGTCAGAGGCATACCTGGGTAATTTCAAAGGTGCCTTTTCATAACCTCCGACTCTCAGATATGCAAAGCTTTTGAACTGAATATAGAAGTTGCCATAATTTTTAATCAAGGTCATAGCTTCCTGTGAAATTCTCTTCTCATGTTTTCCCTCAATATCTCTTATGAGTGTCATAAAGAAATCATCATAGACGTGGGAAAAATTCCTCATGCCTTCTTCTTTCTATAACTGAGGAAAATATTTATATACATGAGCACCATCTGGAAGGTTATCCATCTATCTCAAACCTAGCCAAGACATTTTCCCAATAGCCAACACATAGAAAAACACAAAACATAAGTGGAATTACTTTTTATCATTGAATTTTATAATATGTTCATGGAGTGAGTCACTTATCAACTTTTCCCAATCAACTTCATTTCTATCATCACAAATAGTGAGAATAAACTGACACATCCACTCTTCAAAGTATTCCATCCCAAGTCTACCAACTACATGGAAAAATAGAACAATAATATCCGTAATGTCATCTCCGAACAATTCTATTTTAATTTAGGAGGGTGATTTAGATTTGCCTAGTCGATGGGTTTTCAACCAGCCCTGAGCAATATTGTTAAGGCACTAATCTATTCAATTATGAAATAATTCCCATCTTGACTATAGAGACAAATTTACTTCACCTTCTCTCTTAGGAATGTGCAATGCAAGAGTGACATTATCTGTGTTAGTTTTAGTTGTTAACACTAGACTTATGCTTCAAATTTCACGTGAGTTGGAATAATAATGTTGCATACAAGTGAAGACCAATTTCACACTGGAAAGATAACCCCTAGCTTAAGACAAAGTAGACTCTATAAGTTTCTGTGTAATGGGGGAGCTCTCTAGTTTATACAACCTCCTATGGATGTCGTGCATTACAAATGGCCCTATCTCAGTATTCTTAATATTTTCCAAGTTACTCTTAATTGGCTGAGAGATTTTGGGTGCCATAGGAACTGAAGAGAGAAAAGCTAGGGTTTATAGCAAGGGATGATAACTCAAATTGGGATAAAATGGAGAAAAATTACATGAAGAACAAATTTTCATGAATGATATATTAACAAACTCCCTCTATATTTTTAGTGGAAACAAGGAAAATTGAAAATTCTTATAAATTTGAAACGAGAAAAGCCTTTTGTCTCGAACCTAGTTTTTGTGCCTTCACTTGAGAACTCCTTCGAATTTGTTAGAAGTTTGAAATGCAAATGATCATAACAAAGGTAAAATACATATGTGCACCTGGAGCAATTAATTCATTTATTTCATTAGTTGTCATACTTATTTGATATTTGAAATGAAACATTTAATTAATGTTTTATTTAACGCACATTACAAATTGGTATTGTACTAACGTCACCACACAAGTTGTCAATCATGTGGACTAGATCCATCAGAGCATCGGGCTATTGCATTCTTTAAGAAACATGGAACATCCTAAAAGTGTGATTGATTGAAATGAGACTTGTGAGGGGCTGATTAACACAACACTATTGGGTATCAGAGATCGGGTGCGACGAGACTTGATGACAATGAGAATTAATGAGTTACACTTGCATCGAATGGTGATAGGTTGATAAAGAAAGGGTGGGGCCCCCTTTAGACATAAGTGAGACTTGATGCCTAAAATAAGGTTGATCAGAAAATTTGGCATTTTTGAAACTAAGGCATGTGAAGTGCGAGCGAAATAGAGAGAGTTTTAATGACCGAAAGGGATTATTCCAACTTAGTAAAAAATGATGGGTAACATAAGAAAAAATATTCTCCATTTTCAAATTTTTTGCCTCTTCCTATACCAATAAAAAAATTATGTTGACAAGGGGATTTTTATGAAAATAAGAAAGAGGAAAGAACTTCTAATATATTTATTGAATTCTTCAGCTCTTGTATAAGAATAAAAAGTAAAAATCAGCAATGTTATTTGTGAGCTCCAATGAAGTTGTGGGAGTCCAATATTTGCAATTCTTGAATTTCTCCTTGGAATTCAATCCCATGATTGAAGATAATGTCATTATTCTTGGTATACTCCATGGTCATAGAAAGTGATTCATAGATAAGGGACGATCTTTGGGAAGAAAGTTGTTCAATGGAGGAGAGTATGCAAATCATTATTTCTTTCAATAAGCAACCTAGGCTTCTTTTTTATAAATGGAATCCTTTAAATCAACATGGCATGTTACTTATAAGATCAAGCCTCATATAGGTTTTCTTCCATTGGATATATAGAGTAGTTTTCAAGAAAGATAATATTTTAGAAGATGACCTCATTGTTCCTAGCATTAAGAGGGTTGAAAAGATATCACACTCAAATCATATCAATGGTACTTTAGTCATGAAGGAGAATGGAATGCAAGAAGTTACAGATAAGGTATCTAACTCATATCTTATTTATATTTCATATTTCTTACATCCATTTGCAGAAGGATATATTGTTTCAAAGAGAATTTATTGGGCTTGATTGATGCAAAGGTATGGCTTCATCCAAATTGAGAACAAGAAGTTGACAGTTGTGGGCAATGGGTTTTCTATTGATGAAAAAAGATTAGAGTTTCCTATGGGTTGCATCAAGATTACCTTATGTGATCATGAGAAAGAACTCCAAGATGAATAAATTAATCATTCACAAAAATGGGGATCTACACTAGTTACTTACAATGTATTTTAGCTTGCCATATTACTAACTTGTATAAGGCAATTCATATGGAATAAACAAAGGAATAAGGAGAATGAGGAGAAGAATAATATGGTTCAATGGTTGTATCCTATGAGTCTAATGTAAGTATTACAAGAGTGTCACTTCTTGTGTTTCAATGATAAAGGATCCATTCAAAATTGAGGTAAGCGATTTCATTTGATCGTAGTTGATTTAAAATGTGTCTCTTGGAGAAGGGACACCATTAAAAGTAGGAATGCATTTAATAAAGATGAATTTATGACTAAAATATTTACTTGGGGAACTGATTTAATATCATTTAGAAAAGTCATGTGTGCTATGAGAAAGCGTGAGAATGCTACACAATAAGTTTTGAGAAAAACTGAAGAGGTAATCCCTACATTTCATGAGATCATGCATGTTGAGTTAGTATGTCAAATTTGGTGTTGTTGTATATATTTATGTGTTTCTCCTCCATTATCCCCCTATTTAAAATCAGTCCATGCAATTGAAATTGATACCCTTAAAATGGAGGTGAAGGATGGGTTAGTTGATGTGTATTTCAGTCGTGTTTACCTTGGCACTATGAGAGTGTAAATTAGCTTCTATCAAAATGAGTTGTCTAGAGTGTTGAGGTATGAGATTTTTCATTGTATGATGCTAATGGATTCTCCAAAATTGTATCCTAACTCCCACATCTCATTTCATGAAGTAGAAAATTATCACTCACATATTGGGGTAAAGTATGAGCTTACTACTATGCTTTTCGCCTATGTTTGTTTAAACATATTGGGGCGCAAGCTAGTTGTTGATTTCAAAATGTTTAACTATTGTAATAAGGATTTTATTGGTTGTGTTCATGGATATTATCCTAAAATAATCAGATTTATATCATCATCATCTATTTAAGAAGTTCCATATGCAAGAGTTCTAATGACAATACATCACTAGCTAGAGACCCAAAATAGTTTACATGGATGAGATTCAAATTTGGGAGGGGTATGTGTTGCTATGATATGATATTAATTTTCATTTATTAGCTGCACTATTTATACTATATATTAGATTCTGAAGTTGCATATGACATCCATCAAGATGAGGTAAAGTTTGGAACAAATAGCATTGTTTCATGCAAGTAATATTCTAACAACAGATAAGAAAGGACTAAAAAAGAGAGGTTATCAAATGAAGTTGATTGGAAATCAAATAAAGTATCAAGGATGAGTTGTATATACCTTCAATATTGTTGCAACAAAGTCACTCAGTTCAGGCCCACATCTTTGAGATATATCAGAATGCCAAGAAGGAAGTTGGATGAAGCAACTATAAGGAAGCTCACACAAGCTTTTTAGAAGATTGATAGAAAGAAAAAGTATCAAACAAAGGAATCATCAAGTTGTATAGCATTGGGCTTGTATTACATGGATATTGTTGTTTGATACATGTAATTGTCATAGAAATATATGAGACCTTTAATTGGCACAATGTTCTTGGGCAAAGGATGCAACATCTCACAAGTAAGAGGTCTCAAATTAACGTGCAATTTAGAGTTAATAGTCAATTTGGCATCAAGATCTTGGATAATCATGATTGCAATTTCTTGAGGGCAAGCAATTTTTGGAAAGGGGGACTTGTCATGTCCCCTTTTTCCAAAAATAGTAAGTCCCTAGCATCCACAAATGGTAAGTCAAGGTTATAGGATAGTTTGAAGGAAAATAATTATTAATTTAATATATTATTTGTTTTGATGCAAATCAAATTTATCAAACAAATAATTATTAAATTAATGTCCTATTTGGTGGCATTGGTTTTAAGAAATTTTGCTTGGAATATTTGGCGTTGTTTGAATTTGTCTCCTTCTCAAAAGATATTTAATTTAAATATCTTTCCCACTTTTTCGTATGAGGATGTGGGGAAACTTCACTTGGATGGTTTATTCATTTTTAGTGTTAATTGGCAATTTTGGTAAAGATGGCAGGTAATGGGGAGTTTTTAGACACTTGGCAAAGGAAAGTTTTCTTTTTCCTTGGAAGTTAGATTTTGACACCTATTTTGGTTTGAATTTGGATATATTGAGAAATTGGGCTTCTGGGAATTCATTCTTGTTGCATATTTCAGCTAAGATTTTGCTTTTTTTTTTAGTGGTTGATAAACCAGTGGAGAAGGAGACTTTTGGATGAGATGTTTGTGGTTTTCAAGGTGATCTAAGGACGGGGGTCAGAGGATTACTAGGTGTTCTGAGGATGAGATTCAAGGATTACTATTGAATAATCTCATTTCAAAGGTTATCATTGTGTTGAATAGTTGAGGTTTTCTTAAGATTTTAGTTTACATGTGTTGTAGAAGTTAATGGTATCATTAAGCTCATGGTTTTCTTATAATTTCATGTATTTTCATGTTATTTTGTTTTTAACAAATTTCACTTGAGGTTTGATGAGTTTATGTTGAAGATTTTTGAGCCTACAGTATATTTTAAGCTTCATAGATCTGCTCACTATTTTGGGTTTATTTGTAGTAGAAATATATTGATGTATATATCTGACATGGGATTGTGCTTTTAATGAAAATAATATTCATTTTGATATTATTTACTTGCATCTCAAGCAGGGGTAACTTTAAGAGACCCCCTCTGGGCAAAATTGTAAAATCCTGGTGAATCCAACATTATTTTGGGGGAGAAATTTCATATTGATGGCAAATTTTTTTTCAAATTAGGAAAAAAATTAATTTGTATTGGTGATTTTTTTAATGTATGAAAATTTCATAAAATATTGGCGTATAATTCATTACTATGGAGGAAAATATATAATGTATGAGGCAAATGTTTTGCATTTAAAAAAGTATATATAAGTGTATGGGCAAAAAGTTTTACTGCGAAGGAAAAATTATTTAATTGTATTGGCGGATTTTATCCACCATTTGAAAATTGTTTAATTTTATTGGCTAATCTTTCGTTATTTATGAAAAAAAATATCTTTTATTGGTGATTTCATTGCCATTTTCATTATCTATTAAAAACCGCCTTTCAAGAGTTGTGACTCATCATGTGGGCCAATGTGAAATTTATGCAACATCCATCAATATATAATTTTAAATATATTATTTAAGACCATTCGATGATCGTAGATCAATGGCTGAAGTTTTATTTCGGCCCAAATTTTTTAAGGAAACATAGTTCTCCAAAAAGTCTCCAGAATGGAGACACGTATCAAACCTTAACCCTATGCCTTAACCTTGATTGTTGATTACAACTAGTTAGTAGGCTAGGTGGATGGTTGATAATGTTTCATGGTCCTATTCAAAATTTAATAATATCTTGACACCGACATTTTCTAACTGTGATCCACTCAGTATGCATGACTTCCAATTTGGTAGTGGCACCAATGATATTACCAATTTCACACACTCATGCATTTATGGGAAAGATATAGAGAGAGATATGAAAGATTTAAAATTTATCAATTTATAATTTTAAATATATTATTTAAGACCACATTGACACAAACCTAACATTCATCAATTTATAATTTTAAATATATTATTTAAGACCGTTCAATGACCGTAGATCAATGACTGGAGTTTTATTTCAGCACAAATTTCTGAAGGAAACGTAGCTCTCAAGAAAGTCTCTGGAGTGGAGACACGTATCAAATCTTAACCCCACACCTTAACCTTGATCTTCGATTACAACTGGTTAGTAGTTTACATGGATCATTGATAATGTTTCATGGTCCTAATCAACATTTATTAATATCTTATCATTGACATTCTCTAACTGTGATCCACTCAGCACACACAACTTCCAATTTGTTAATGGCACCAGTGATATTACCAATTTCTCACACTCGTGCATTTATGGGAAAGATTTACAAAGAGATAAGAAATATTTAAAAAAATTTAAAGAACAAAGGAATTAAGAGGGTTAGAGAAGGAATTTCTATTTATAGACGATCTACGCTTCTTTCTTCTTCAATTTGTCTTTGAAATTCTACCTCTGGTTTAGGTATTCAGGTTGTATAATTTGATATTCAGATTTATGAAGATGGACACTCCTATCCAGTTGAGAAGCACATCTAAGGAGGACCAGAAGGCCTTTTTGGGCTTGGTCAAAGACACAACCCTTGCATCAATTTGTAAGGAGGTTGGGGTTTTTACAAACGAGGTTGTGAGGATGGTGTTGGACCAAGATTTTTTGTAAAATGTTGATAGATATCGAGTTAACATGAATAGTACGTCTCGGTTTTTGGCGTCTCTTCTGGACCTCACAGTAGACAAGATGGCTATGTTGATCCTATTATGGAAGATCTTCAAAGAAGAATTCCTGGGTGATGATGTTCACATTATCTTTGGAGAAATAGGGGTGGGGATCCCTTGGGTAGGTGATTTACACAAGCTTCTCGAGCCAGGCCAAAATGTGGCTAAGCAACCTTTTATTTTGAACCTAAATGTTGAGCGGTTTACGTGACATAGGAAATAGGCACGGATTGGTAGGGATTTACTCCAGAAATGGTTTCTTCTAGATGAATTTCCAGAGTATAGATGACTCAATGAATTCTCAAAGATTATCCTTTTTGGAGAATTCTATAACATTGAATAAGAAAAATGAACAAAATTGGATCAGGATGATCACAGATCAATGATGTAAGCTCCATTTTGGGCCAAAGTTGTGAGGGTTAAAAATTTCTGCAACCATCCTCTAAAAAAGTGATGTGTGATCAGAATATTTGTTATCTATAGCAAATTGGTAGGGATTATCCCTAGAAATGGAAATGTTTATGGCCCAAAGTTTTTAGAGGAAGATCAAGATGGTGAGAAGATCCTATATAGCAGGATATTGGTAACAATCTTTCCATAGAAGGAAAATGGTAGAGTTTTTCAAAATCAAGTGTGCATGTAAGCAAGAGGAAGGGTGGGTCGAGTCACCGAAGGAGCAGATTAATTGATTGTTCAACAGAGCCAATGAAAAAGAAAAAGAGATGGTGGTTATGATTTTAGGCCCCAATTTTTGGAGTAGAGGCCATGTGCATGATGAATTGGTAATGGAAAAACTATTTGAACCAATCGTGCAGGTTTTGGGCTACCCGATCTCAACCAACGGGATCATCTAAAGGATGGTGAGAGAAGGCCTTATGTAGGAGGTTATGACTGTAGTGGACTACATAGAGGTGTCTCTAGAATAGGGTTGTGTGATGGGGTGTTTCCAGTTGAATGCAAAGGGGAAGAAGAAGAAGATGAGGAAGGCCTGGAGTCTGTTCAAAGATGGGATAATGAAAGCATATAACATGGGTAAATTTGCAAATTACATGAAGGAGAATGTTGATGTTATGGCAAAAGAGATAGTTGATAGGGTGATAGAGATTGGGAATGGGATTGCTTATGCATAACTGAGATCTCTTAGTTGTCTATGTAATTTTTTCTCTGTTTATTAATAGAAAGGGTACTACCCCTAGGTAGAACATGTTTAAAAATAAAAAATAATTTTTAAAATTTTAATTTTCTAATTATTAATTAAATGAAAAATTTAGTCCTAATTATTATTAATTATTATATTCTCAAAAGCATTATAACTATAAAAAGAATTAGGAATATAGTAAGATTACACTTAGAATTATTAAAAAGCTAAAATAAATAAATAATCTATGCATTACTAATAAATATCACTAAAATATGAATAATAGATATAACAATATATTAGGGTTCAATTTTCTTGGATTTTTTTTGTCTATGTAGACACCCAAAAATGGTCAACGCTTGCGAGGTCATACTTTAACATTTGCGCATTGCCTCATTTTAGGTTTTTGCGTCGCATTAACATTTCTCCTATGTCACGCACTTGGTCTTTATCATTTGCGAACATCGAGTCATTCTTCTACATTATTCAATCATCTCGTCCTCAAATTTGGTCTTGTCGACAACATTATCTAGTCATGATTTTGATCGATTTTTATCTTATTGCATCAATGAGCATGCTTATTTGTCATCATTTTGGACATCGTCAATCCTAATTAGGGTTTTGTCCTCCTGTCAATCTTATCAATCTTATCATCAATCTCATCATTTTGGACATCGTCAATCCTAATTAGGGTTTTGTCCTCTTATCGATCCTGTCAATCTTACGATCAATTTGTCATCGATCATTGTCCTCTTATCAATCTTGTCGATTTATCATCAATCCTTCAATCTTGTCGTTTTACGATCAATTTGTCATTGATCGTGGTCATGTCTAATCTTGTCATCTTGCAATCTATTTTGTCAATTTTTTCATTTTGCAATCAATTTTGCTATCGATCATTGTCTGTCTCAATTATGTCAAGTTGGATCAATTTGTCATTGTTCCTTGTCAATTGGCGCATCTATCAATCAAATCATTCTGTCGCATTGGTCCTTTATCAATTCAAAATCATGACATTAATTATCTCTAATCAAGACCTAATTGTCATCTTCGCATTTCTAATTCGTCTTCTAGGGTTTTATGATTTGGTCATTTAACCTAATTTGCCATTTCTTCCTCTAGGATTACTAAATTATTTATTAATCCTAAGTCTTCTTATTACAATTAAATCTTTATTTAATTGGCTAATTATTCTTCTTTGTGAATTGATTAATAAATGAAAAATTATTAATTAATTCACTAATTCCTAAATCCTATTTTTCATCAATTTCTAATTCCAATTTCCTAATTGGTCATCAATTTCAATTTCCTAATTTTTCATCAATTTCTAATTCCAATTTCCTAATTGGTCATCAATTTCAATTTCCTAATTTTTCAAATTTCTAATTCCTTTTCCCTCCTAATTCATCTCCTAATTCCATGGGAGTGGCATTTCAATTTGTCATGAAATTGTCATAATTGATTAATCAATCAATTTTGACATGAAATGTGTCATAATCAATCAATCAAAATTGTGCATGGAAAGTGCATAATTTGCATAATTTGTCATAATTAACATATTGATTTGCAATTTCCATTTGAATTGCATCATGCCAATTTTGTGATTTCTCCAATTTCTCTATAAATTGGATAATTTTTCTTCAATCACCCCCTTCTAATAACCCTTGGAATCCTTCAACCCCTTCAATTACTTCTTGAAATCCGAATTGCTGTCAAACTATCAAATTTTAGTTCTAGTACTCTTGAGCTTTTTGCTTTCAATTGTGAGAGCACTTGTAGGTGAGATCCACAAAACTATTGAAGAGGAAAGAACAACAATGGAGCCGCATGGAAGGAGTATTCAATCTTGAATCTGGTTTGCATAATGTTTTCTTTTGAATGCTTCATTTTCATACCTCTATTGAATGTGCATTGTGATTAGGTTCATTGCAATGAGTATTTCTTTGATTGAGCTATCATGTCTAATGTTTTGATTTGATCTACTTGTCTTGTGATGAATCCTAATTTCTATGCCACAGTCTAATATACTAGTTGGACTTGTAACTACTATGAATCAAAATTGAAGCCAACATCACTTAGAAAAAAATAATATTTCAATAATCAATTTGACTCTAATTATTGTCTATTGTACCTTTCAACTACTATAGTATAGCACTGAAACTATTTTTTCTCTTAATGGGTTGGATGGTTTGGGTTCTCAAGAATTAGTCAAATTGATGAGCCATAATGCCCTTAAGATTATCCCCTACACTTAGGGCTATGGTGGGGATATCTACCAAGATCAAGATGACAAGAAATCGGTATGCATAGGGGAAGATGAGGTCAAATATTTTACAATGGTTGGAAGAAAGAAAAATAAGAAATGGGTCCTAATAGTGGAGTGCAAGCCAGAACTAGGGCTAAAGTGGATGTTGGACATTCTAAATCTCAACCAAGGAGGAAATCTGCTAGATGGCATAGAGAATTTGAAAGTAACCAAAACATTATTAATGGGAGCCAGCGAACTATCTGGGAAACCTAGTCCCCAAGCAGAAAATGAAGATCATTTCTTGGAAGGTAAGGGACCTTAATGGTCACCACAAACATGATATTCTTCATAATCTAGTAAGAGACCATAAGATGGATGTTTTTTTAATTCAATAAACTATGATGAGTACAGATAAAGCTAAAAAAAGTTAATCTTTTCAAATTAGGAGGGGCTAATGGTAACAGTTTTGATGGTGCTTCTCGTGGTGTGGCTATTATCTAGAACAAGAAAACCATAAAGGATGAAGATATTGAAGTTCATAATAGCTTGATCTCTGTTAGATTACACCATATTATGGATGACTTCTATTGGGTTTTAACTAATATTTACTCCCCCAATACGAAGGTGGCTAGGTTTATGTTTTGGAAAAAGATTGAGGAGAAGAGAAGTTTTTTTGCTTATGAAAGTTAGGTGATTATGGGAGATTTTGATACGCCTCTCCAGGAAGTTGAAATTTTTGGGGGATCTCAACCTCAGTTGGATAGCAAAGTGGATCTTATGGAGTTTATCAATAATATGGCTCTTTTTGATGTAGAGTTGCAAGGGGCTTCCTATACTTGGTCTAACAGGAGAGATGGTGATGATTTGATTCAGGTTGGATTGGATAGATCTTTGATCTCTTATGAATGGCTTTCTAAATACCATTGTTCTTTATCTACCATTAACAGAGTTGGATCAGATCATTTCCCCATTTCCTTCACTGTTGATAATCTCATTAAAAACTACAAATTTTCATTCAGATTTGAGAAAATATGGTTATCTCACCCTTCCTTGAAGGAAAATATATTTAGATGGTCGAATATTAGAGTGGAGGGCACTGTGATGTTTAAAGTTGTTGAAAAATTAAGATGTGTCAAGGACAATGTTAGATCTTGGATTAAAGAGGTCTTTGGAGACATTTTTGCTACCAAAACAACTTTACAAATGGAGTTAAAATAGGTTTAGGATAGTATTTAGAAAGAGGGATATAAGTCTTGCTGGTTAACAAACTTGCCTTTCTTTAATATTCTTTATAATGACTCATGTGTACCCTTGCTGAAAAGCAAAAGAAACCAATAGTGTTGATATATGTGAACCGGTAGTATGAAGACATCATGATATTGTATGTAGTCATTGATGTCAATATGCTGGAGAGTGAATTGATAATATGTTGAACCGATTTATTGAAGTTAAGCAACTAGCAAAGAGAACCAGTATGGTGTTGAGAAGTGAACCGGTATGTTGAAATGTGAACCAATACATGGAATGTGGCATGACTACCGGTTGGCAGTCTCAACTTCAGGGTTTTCGGTTGATGTGTTCCAAACTTGCGTGACTCAACCGATGACAACGTGTGATGAGTTAGCATTATAACAAAGAACAAATCATGTTGCCCCATCAGCCCTGTGCACATGAAGGATCTTGCATGAAGGAGATTTCTCCTATCTACCTCATGAATGTACGAAGTCTGTAAATGGTGAAAATGCGTGATGGGTTATCAGCCGCCATAAAAGCAGTGGAGAACAAATGATGGAGAACATCTTGAGATCGGTTCAAGACTGTTGCATTTTAATGCAATATGCTCAATGGTCAGGATTGAACCATTTGAATTTCTCAACCTAAAAATTTTAGGGTTTAGGGTTTATGCTACCGATCTATCTATTTCCTATAAGGTTGATGTTGAGTTTGTTTTTGAAGTTGTTGGCAAATGTTGTGTGTGTATCTAATTGTAGAGATATGTGATTTTTGCTAGACCGGATAAGAGGATTGATACCTGCAGAGTGTGAGTGCAGAAGGAGAAGAGGAGCTAAAGTGGATCTGCATTGGCATTGAGTGTTGTTATCAAATTATTGCAATACATGTTGATCTTTAACCACTTCAACAGCTGGAAAATCCCTTAACAGGGTAGCCTTAACCGGCTTGCTGTAAATCCTTTAACAGGGTGACTCAAAATCATTGAGTTCTTGAAATCCTCTAAGAAGGTAACCTTTAACTGGGTTTAACCCTTAACTGGGTATTTTATCCATCCCCTAACCGAGTGATCCCTAGCAGTATCGGTTCCTAACATAACCTGTTGTAATAAATCTTTAACCAGACTAGGCTCCTAACAAAGCAGACTTCTAAAGAGTTCAAAACATCTTGTGGGTATTCATCCCCACCGTGGTTTTTCCTAGTTGGGCTCCATGTGAAAAATATGTTTGTCATGTGTGGTGTTTTTCATGTGATGGTTTAAGTGACATGTGTCTGAAGGTAAATCATGTTGATCTAGTTGTTATTATATTTCTGATGATTGATTACTTGCTCATGCATAAGGGTGAAATGGAAGTGTAGTATTAGGTTGAGTGGAAAGCTAAGTGAGTAATCGGTTTATGCTTGTCATAGTCACTCTTAGCTTTACCGGTTATACTCTATTTTTCACTGGTGTTACTGTTTGCTAGTCATTTGCAATGTTTGTTGCCTAACCAGTTTTAGGAAAGTGTTTCTAACTATACTAATTCACCCCCCCTTCTCAGTACTAGTTTGGTACTAACTATTCATCAATATTCAACAATTGGTATCAGAGCAACCTTCTAGGTCCTTTGTGTTATAAGCTTAACCGCTTGAGGGAAAGATCCTATTGAAATGATGAAGAGGGAAGGTCCAAAGTTCAACAGAGATAATTTCAAAATATGGAAGGACAGAATGAAGATATATATCAAAAGCATGGGTGCTCAACACTAGAGCTATGTTGAGAATGCTTATGTTGCCCCCATCGGTACTCTCATTGATGACCAAAAAAGAGAGATGCAGGAGAATGGGCAAGTCATGGAAGCCCTAATTAGTAGTTTATCTAACATTGAGTTTATTGATGTCCAAGATAAAGTAAATCTCAAAGAAGTATGGGATACTCTTGAAAATATCTATGGTGGAGATGAGCATGTAAAACAGGCTAAAGAAGAAATCCTTAGGGGTAAGTTGAAGACATGCAGATGGTCGAAGGAGAAACCATTCAACAATATGGAATAAGAATCAAAACCATTGTTGGAGACATCAAGAGTGCAGGAGGAAAAATAGAAGTCTCCACTATTGTAAGCAAAGTCTTGAGATCCTTATTACCAATCTATGCAATAAGGGTTGCAGCTATTTAGGAGTTAAGATCAATAGACAAGACTAAGGTATCCCTAGACTCCATTATTGCAAAGTTGACTACTTATGAGTTAAACAGTTTTGATGGTAGCGTTCAGAAGACTAAATTAACCTTTAGGGCATTAGCTGCACCATCTAGAAAAGGAAAATAAACAAGTACCAGTGGTGAACCAAGACAGAGCAGAGAAATGGATGATGAGGAGATCCTAATGGAGTTTGAAGCTCTTCTTGCTAAGAGACTTCCTAAGGGAACCAATAAATACAGGGGTAAACTCCCTTTGAAATGCTTTTCTTATAACCGGATAGGACACATTACTGTAAACTATCCTAATGGTGGTAGAAAGGACAAATTGGAAAAGTTCAACAAGTTCAAAGGAGGAAACTAGAGAAACTATTTTGTGGCAGTTGATGAAGGTGTCATTAATGAGGAATCAGAAGATGAAGAAATTGAAGATATTTTGTTTGTTGTTGTCAAGAAAGATGTGTCAGACAAGAAGGCTCTTGTCTCCCGCTTTGATAACTCCAATGAGTGGATTATTGACAATGGTTGTTCTCACCATATGACTGGTGACCGGAGCAAGGTTCTATCTTTGGAAGAGTATGATGGTGGTGTGGTTTGCTTTGGTAATGATGCACCATGTATGGTCAAGGGAAGAGGATCCATCTCTGAATGGAAAGACCAGCACTGATAATGTGTATTGGGTTGATGGTCTCAAACACAACCTTTTGAGTGTTGCCCAGTTGAATGATAGTGGACTCACTCTAGAATTCAAGAATGGAGTGTGTAGGATCAAAGGAAAGAGTGGTGAATTGGTGGCCACCGGTATGCAGACCAAAGGTAACCTATTTTAGCTAAATGCAAATATTAGTATATGTCTTATGGCTAAGTTTGATGATAGCTGGATATGGCATAGGAGACTATACCATGTAAACTTTGATAACATTGTGAAGGCCAGTAAGATCAAGGTTCTAAGAGGATTGCCAGTGCTGAGAAAACTAGAAAATCCTTTGTGCAGAGAATGTCAACTTGAGAAAATGTCTTCCTCAACCTTCAAAGGTAAATCTTTCACTGCTGACAATTTACTTGATCTTGTGCATACTGATTTGTGTGGTCCTATGAAAACTAGGAGTGTGAAAGGAGATAGGTATTTTATGATTCTTACAGATGATTGCTCAAGAATGATGTGGGTCACATTATTGAAGGACAAGTCTGAAGCCTTTGGAAAGTTCAAAGCTTTCAAAGCACTGGTAGAAAAGGAAAGCGGTAGAAGAATCAAGTGCTTAAGAACTGATCAAGGAGGAGAATTCACTTCTAGTGAATTCAACAAATATTGTAAAGAGAACGGGATCAAGAGGCAACTGTCTGCCCCCCAGACTCCACAGCAGAATGGCCTAGTAGAGAGAAACAACTAGACTATGGTTGAAGCGGCGAGAACCATGTAAATCCAAGGAAAAGTTGCTCACACCTTTTGGAGAGAAGCGGTAAGCATTGCAGTCTACACAATGAACTAGGTACTCATCAAGAAAGGAAAGGATAAGACTCCTTATGAGTACTGGACCAGTAAGACACCAGTGGTAAGCTACTTTAAAGTATTTGGTAGCAAATGCTATATAAGGAGGAGTGAACACCAGAGCAAGTTTGGTGCAAAATGTGATGAGGGAATATTCCTAGGATATTCCACCAAGAGTAAAGCTCTCAAATGTTTCAACAATAGCACTCAGAGAATTGTTGAAAGCATAAATGTTAGGTTTGATGAAAACTCTAAGCAACGAGAGGAAACCGACAGTAAGTAAGTAGGAGATGAACCAGTAGTAACCTTTTGGGACCCAGTTGCAAATTAGTCTAGCACTAGTAATAGTGCTCCTAGACTGGTAGATGTTGATGCTGATAAAGATGAGGGTGATGAAGAAAAGAAAGAGGAAGTTGTTAAGAATATACCTAGGTATGTCAAACTCAATCATGATCCAAAGTAGATCACAGGAGACAAGGATGCAGGAATTCTTACAAGCAAAAAGATCAGAGAAAACTCATGTATGATCTCTGAACTTGAGCCTAAATCATTCAAAGAGGCACATGAAGATGAAGACTGGATCAAGGCAATGGAAGAGGAACTTGATCATATAGAAAAGAATGGTACATGGTCCTTGGTACCTAGACTGGAGCATAAAAATGTCATTGGAACCAAATGGGTCTTCAGAAATAAGCTGAATGAGGATGGCATAGTGGTAAGGAAAAACACCATACTAGTATATAAAGGATATGCCTAAAAAGAAGGAGAAGAATATGGAGAAACCTTTGCTCTAGTAGCAAGATTGGAAGGAGTTCGTATGCTTCTAGCATATGTAGCTTTTAAAGGATTCAAAGTATACCAAATGGATGTAAAATCTGCATTCCTAAATGGAGTACTTTAAGAGGAGGTATATATAGAGCAACTAGATGGATTTTCCCTATCTGAAGATAGTGACATGGTGTGTAGGCTACATAAAGCCTTGTATGGTCTAAAGTAGGCACCTAGAGCTTGGTATGAATGCCTGCACTCCCATCTTGTGAAGATTGGATTTGAAAGAACAAGTGAAGATAGCAATATCTACTTGAAATCAGAAGAAGATCAGATTTTGATCTGTGAAGTATTTGATGATATAATATTTAGTGGAGATGACAAGATGAGTCATGAGTTTGCAGATGAGATGAAGAAAGAATTTGAAATGTCACACATAGGGGAGATTAAGTTCTTCATTGGACTGCAGATTCAACAGATGAAAGATGGAATCTTTATCACTCAGTCCAAGTATATCAAAGAGGTGTTGAAGACCTTTGACATGGAAGATAGCAAACCGGTTGGTACACTAATGGTGACAGGTTGTAAACTATCCAAAGAGGATGACTCAGCCTTGGTTGATGAGAAGGAATACCGATCAATGATTGGTAAGTTGCATTATATAGTGCACAGTAGACCAGATATTGCACATGCAGTTGGCATTATTGCAAGGTTCCAGAAAAGCCCAAGAGAATCCCACTTGGTTGCAGTCAAGCAGATTCTTAGATATCTAAAGGGAACTGTTGACTATGGATTGTGGTATCCTTATAGCAATGATTTCAACTTGAAAGTATTCACAGATGTTGATTGGGTTGGTAATGTGGATGATCGAAAGAGCATAATCAGTGGTGCATTCTTTCTCAATGGTAGACTGGTCTCATGGATGAGTAAGAACCAGAGTTGTATCTCTCAGTCTACAGTAGAAGTGGAGTATGTTGTAGCTTTCACGAACTGCACTTAGACAATCTGGATGAAGCATGTACTAAATCACTTCAAAGTTCCTATCTCTAGACTGGTAAGCATATTTTGTGATAACACAAGTGCTATCAATATTTCAAAGAATCTAGTTTTACATTCTAGAACCAAGCACTTTGAGCTTAAATATTATTTCTTGAGGGAAAAGGTTCAAAACAAAGAGATTACACTGGAACATGTTTCCAGCAAGGAGCAGTTATCAGACATATTCACCAAGCCTCTCCCAAAGGCTACATTTACCTACTTAAGAGGTGAATTAGGGGTGTTGCCCCTTCAAGAGGTGAACTAAGGTATGTGCTCCACATCAATCAGGTATTGCATTGTCAAATCTTTTCAGGATTGATGTGTTGAAGGATGCTACTCCATAAGGGGAGCAACATAATGGATCAGGGAAGCTTGTGCCTCCACTTTGGCATTGTTGTCAAAGGGGGAGAAGATGTGAAGATGTGAAGCAGAGAAGATATCTGCAGAAATTGGGGGAGAAGATGTGAAGTGAAGAGATATCTTTGTATATTTCCATCAATGCCAAAGGGGGAGATCGTTGGTATATGTGAACTGGTAGTATGAAGACATGATGACATTGTATGTTGTCATTGATGTCAATATGTTGGAGAGTGAATTGGTAATATGCTGAACTAGTTTATTGAAGTTAAGCAACTAGCTAAGAAAACCGGTATGGTGTTGAGAAGTGAACCGTTATGTTGAAATGTTAACCGGTACATGGAATGTGGCATGACTACCGATTGGTAGTCTCAACTTCAGGGTTTTCGTTTGATGTGTTCCAAACCTATGTGACTCAATTGATGACAATGTGTGATGAGTTAGCATTGTAACAAAGAATAGAACATGTTGCCCCATCAGCCCTATCCACGTGAAGGATCTTGCATGAAGGAGATTGCTCCTATCTACCTCGGGAATGTGCGAAGTTTGTAAATGGTGAAAATGTGTGATGGGTTATCATCCGCCATGAAAGCGGTGGAGAATGAACGATGGAGAACGTCTTGAGATTGGTTCAAGACTGTTGTATTTAATGCAATATGCTCAACGGTCAGGATTGAACCGTTTGAATTGCTTAACCTAAAAAGTTTAGGGTTTAGGGTTTATGCTACTGATCTATTTGTTTGCTATAAGGTCGATGTTGAGTTTCTTTCTGAAGTTGTTGGCAAATGTTGTGTGTGTATCTAATTGTAGAGATACATGATTCTTGCCAGACTGGATAAGAGGATTGATACCTGCAGAGTGTGAGTGAAGAAGGAGAAGAGGAGCTAAAACGGATCTGCATTGGCATTGAGTTTTGTTATCAAATCATTGTAATACCCGTTAATCTTTAACCACTTCAATAGTTGGAAAATCCCTTAACATAGTAGCCTTAACTGGCTTGCTATAAAACCTTTAACAGGGTGAGTAAAAATCATTGAGTTCTTGAAATCCTCTAACAAGGTAACCTTTAACAAGGTTTAACCCTTAACCGGGTATTTTATCCATCCCCTAACTAGGTGATCCCTAGCAGGATCGGTTCCTAACAGAACCTGTTGTAATAAGTCTTTAACTGGACTAGGCTCCTAACAGAGCAGACTTCTAAAGAGTTCAAAACAGCTTGTGGGCATTCATCCCCACCGTGGTTTTTCCCAGTTGGGTTTCCACATGAAAAATTTATGTGTCATGTGTGGTGTTTTTCATGTGATGGTTAAGTGACATGTTTCTGAAGGTAAATCATGCTGAACTAGTTGTTATTATATTTCTGATGATAGATTACCTATTCATGTATAAGGGTGAAATGGAAGTGTAGTATTAGGTTGAGTGGAAAGCTAAGTGAGTAACTGGTTAATGCTTGTCACAGTCACTCTTAGCTCTACCAATTGTACTCTATTACAGACCGGTGTTACTGTTTTCCAGTCATTTGTAGTGTTTGCTACCTAGCCCATTTTAGGAAAGTGTTTCTAACTGTACTGATTCACCCCCCCTCTTAGTACCGGTTTGGTACTAACTGTTCAGCATTCTTCAACAAACAATTGGGTGAACCAATTATTGGTTTACCCTCTGCATAAGAGTGTAGCTCCCTCTATGATATCTAATGAATTTTTATGCAAATTAATCACAAAGAAATGTACTTTTTACCAGAAAGCAAGAAAGGATTTCACATCCATTTGTCAACACAATATGAATGCTACGAACTAATTATTCGTAAATGTAAAGTTCACAGACTTTAACTTTGAATATTTCACTCTTATATAAAACTTATTTGACAAACTAAACTCAATGTAGTATGAATGTTGATCGATACTCTCTCATGCCTCAAAGGACAAGGAGGATCAGAATCATTCAAACAACAACAAACAACTAATTTCCTTAATCAAATGTATCCATAGACTTATAATAAGTGGATGATCAAAGAAGTAAAATATTCTGTACACAAACATATATCCCAACAAAGATTTGTTCTTCCATTCAAACACATAGATTTGAAGGTCGTACAAAATATATCATTTCATTCACAGATAAAATGTCTTCACTGAAAATTCCAAAATAAAACAAAGCCTGCTAATCTCAATCAAAGTTTTTCGGACCTAAAAAAAAGCTTGCTTAATTACATATATAGCCTCCAGGCTAATAGTTTTTGAAATAACCTGAGTTTTATAAACTCTGTCCTAGAGTTAAAAGAAACTGTTTACTTAAAACTGGATAAAGCTTAAATGACCAAGAGCCACTGACATAATAATAGTTCATTCATAACTTGATCAAGTCTCCAACATGGTAGAGGAAATGACTGGTTTATCCTATTCACCACAGTACCACATACATTCGACCACTCCAAGTGCATCATTGAGAAGTTGAGGATGACCTAATAGTGCAGGAGCCCAATATGTAGAATGTGTTGTTTCCAAACTTCTTTATCCATTTTTACCTGTATGACCTTAATTTTATGTGCTTCCAAATGATCAAAGCAAATTGCTAACATTGACACTATCCTAGCCACCTTGGATAAGTCATTCGTAGTTAGAGACTTTTTTTCTTTAACGAGTTGCACTCTCTCCTTCAAAGTTTTGACCATGTATGCTACAAGATTGATCATCTATCCATCATCCATTAGGAGCTATATATCGATGCATTTCAAATCTTTCTGCATCGTATCAATGAGCTCTTTTAATCCTTTTAATAATTTGATGGATTCTTCATGACCCTGTTTAATGATTGAGTTTCTCCATTCAACGTTTTTCCTTGATACATATAGTACATTGTCATCCAAGTTATCCATAGGTTTCTCTACAAGAAATTTCATGATCCCAAATTTATGTACACATTTATCTATGCTAAGACTACTACCCATTTATTTATTTCTTTGTCCCATGTTATAGCTTCCAACACTATCTCTTTACTCATGGTTATAGCATTATCATACACCTTGATTAAGATAGCAATGGAATATGTGCCTTGTTGCACTTTGGAGTCAAGCCATTCATCAAAAAACTCAGCTATCATATAGCTTCTTTGAACCTGATCCAATAGCTTCTAGTTTATTGGTGATTTAGGGTCAAAATACAATGACATTTGTGTTAGACGCTGAGGACTCAGGTGATGTATGGCATTGATATATTTTGCCATCTGTGTAACAACTTGTTTCAATTCTCATTTGTCCTTCTCATATTTCCAGGTTCTAGATATCATTCTTTTGGTGGAGGATTCTAAATGTTTGGCATCCACATCTCGTGAAGCAACTCCCAAGTCAATTTTATCAACAAAAAAATCTTTTTCAGTGGCATTTTTTGGGTCTTTATCTGAGATAGTCTTTGCTACTTCTAGTACCCAGTGCCCTGTTTCATCATCAACCTCCATCATAGCCTCTATTTTAAGCTTTTTGAGTTCGGATATTTTTTCAAGGCACTTACTAACCATATCTTCCATGGGAATGGTAATAGGAACCGCACTATGTTTCTTACCAATTGAAGCTCCAAGCCATCGAGAAATGCTAGAAGTATCTTTTGGCAGAGGTGTCTGATAATCAGGTGGATCGATAACAGTCATGGTGCTCATTTGATTTGGATTTTCTTCAGATTCTTTCACTATATCTGCATCCTATACTGAAGGATTATTTGACACCTGTTCATCCATGGCCACCTAGAATTCTTCACTTGAATATAAGTCCACAACAATTTGGTCCGCCACTGGTTCCCTATTTTTCTTTCTACTCCTAGAATGGGTGACTTGAACTGTTGAGGGACTCAATGAGGATTTCTTTGACCTCTTCATTTGAACCTCTCTTATTTTTGGCCTTGTGGTGCCTATTACCACCATCAAATCTATGAAACCCTCAGAAGTATGGAGTTGAAATTACCTTTGGTGTCCTCCACTTCTCCAACAATAACAACTACCAATTTCACAATTTGAGAATTCACATATTAAGAGGTAGAAGAAACTGAGTAATACCTATGCACACCTCATGATAATTCATTTGAGCATGTGAGATAACCCATCATTTGATGGGATCCTGACAACTTTCTTTATTACATATCAACTTTACACAAACAACTTGATTTTTCATCATTTCTTTCTATAAATAGAATTTTAAAATATGATATGCTCAAAATATTCTTTTTTCTGTGCCACCTTTTCTTTATTAATGTCCTCGGGGCCAACTTGAAATGAACTTTTGAACTTTGAACCATTTCTCAAGAAGTTGGTTGGTTCAAGTTCAATCCTAAGAAAACAAAAGGACTTCTACCTTGCAACTCAACACAACATTGAGAATGAGAAAAAAAAATTTAACAAACATAAAGGAAGACCTTGAACTTTGAACTTGTAACCGATTTATGAATAGTTTAAAAGTTCAATTTTAAAATTGACTCAACTCATTGTCACTTGCCTGCTTAACAACAATACAAAGCTATGACACACTCGAATTCACCAGTTGAACCTTGAACCTTAAACCAGGGCACAGGTTCAACACAAGAGTTCATTGGGATAGAAAAAGTAAATTATAAAGAAAAGCTACATAGCCAAGGATGGATCAAGCCGAATGGGGAAAACAACATGAATGACATATTATTTTTCTCAAGACAAAGACTTTAATTATTGACCAAATAATGGGGTAACATTAGGTCTTACTGGGGATTGGGACTAACAAGGAGCAGGAATGGAACCTAGAATCTTTGGTTTTACATGCAAGCAGAGAAGGACAATGTTCTGACCACAACAAACCACACAACAAGAAAAAAAATAGCACAACAAAAACCTATGCACAAAGCAGGAGGAGACCTACCTATAACTGATAGAGATTTAAATATTTCCCATTATAGGAAAAGGGTAGTGAAACTCCATTAGGGTATTAAATTTTAAATGAGTTAGGGCCTAATACCTTTTTGATCATGAATGGTCCTTTCCATAGAGAATCAAATTTCCTATGAGCTCCTTTCGGTTCCCTACGTTTGTCCCAAAGCAGGACTTGATCTCCCAGCATAAACTGATGTGGTGTAGCTCTGCTATGAAAATTTTTCTTTACCCTGGCCTGATGTGCAGTGATCTAATCCACCAACTCTTGCCTCTCTTCTTTAATTTTTGAAAGGTACATAACTCTCTTATCTAGAGCACTTTGGAAGAATTCATCTTCTATCACTTACTGCAACCTAGCAGCTAATTATTCCAAGGGTAAGGACAATTGAGCTTCTACTCCATATATCAATTAAAATGGTGTCATACCTATGGCCCTTTTAGGCAAGGTCCTATCTGCCCACAGTGCTTTATATAGCCTTTTATGCCAATCATTTGCATTCTTAACCACCAATTTTTGCATTATAGAAATTAGATTCTTATTGCTAGATTCAGCTTGGCCATTTCATTACATATAGTAATATGAAGAATGAGATAAGAAAATGCCATGATCATAACAAAACATGTTCAGTTCTTTAGAAGAGAAATTTGGAGCATTATCGGTCACGATCTTTCGAGGTACACCAAACCTAGTCAAGATATTCTCTTTCAGGAATTTACAAACAATTTCTAAAGTAGTCTTCTTGATGGGGAATTCTTCTACCCACTTCATAAAATAATTTGTAGCTGTGAAGATATGAGTATGACCAAAACTTGATGGGGGATTCAATGGACCAATAAAATCTAAACCCCATTGTTTGAAGGGTTCATCTATGATTACTGGCCTTAATGGTAATGCAACAAATTGGGGTCTTCCTAAGAATAGCTTGCATTTCTCATAGCCTACACCCATTTATATGCATCTTTAAACATACCTTGCCAGTTGTAACAACTCCTAAAGATTTTGAAAGCTATTACGATAGATGGATAGTGTCCTCCACATTCCTCATTATGAAAAACTTATTAAAGCATCTCCTATTGTTCCTTGTCAACACACCTTAAGAATGACCCATCCAAGCCTTTTTTGTATAAGATATTATGTGTGGGAAATGAGGGTGACAAAAATATAAAAGTCTTATTCAAAAGGCCCACACACCAATGAGACTCTTCGTGCAAGTTATGGGAACTATATTGAAATACCTCAACTTCCCAGGGTGTGTCCCATTCTTCTCTATCTTATAAGATCCCTAAAGTCCGTGTCTTTCCTCTCAGATCACTGAGCAAAGTGACTTAGGAATGACAACTCCAAGAACAAGTGATGTTTGATTATTATGCATGAATGCATTCCTAGATATGTATGATATTGAAACTATGATGATTAATCTAGCATAAAGATGATGATAAGAATAGATAATTATCCTAGCAACGATATACTAGCCTAACATGGATATTCTATGATATTAAAATGCTTCTAAATGATATTATGATAATTTAACAAAGAGAAGCTAAAATACTTAGTAAAATGACTATAAGTTTGATGCACAAAGGATTTCTATATCAAAATGAGAGAATGCGAGCTCAATTTATAGGGAAAATAGGGCAATGGATGGTCGAGATTGGATAATCTTAACAAGAGCCAAGATTGAAAGTTAATCAATCCATGTTCACAGTCCTCACCAATGAAATGGTGACAAGTGTTAACAAGAGGTTGCTTGAGAGGAGATGAAAGAAGCATTAAATGCTTGAGAAGACATGGAGGATACCTTAGGAGGTAAGGGTTAAGGTTAGATTAGGGTTATCCATTCGATAAAGATTTTACCCAAGGGGTAAACTCT
The DNA here is from genome assembly GCF_030272615.1 of Cryptomeria japonica. Classification (NCBI taxonomy): domain Eukaryota; kingdom Viridiplantae; phylum Streptophyta; class Pinopsida; order Cupressales; family Cupressaceae; genus Cryptomeria; species Cryptomeria japonica. The sequence continues at coordinate 293,431,393 of NC_081405.1, forward strand.
TGTGCAAGGAATAAAGAGATAACCAAGGTTAAAGTCATGAATTCTTGATGAGACCCTTGGGTTAGATGAGGGTTGAGTTAGAGAGAAAGTCTCTAATCATGTTGATGGTATGATAAAAGAATAAGAATCCGATCAAAAAATGAGAGGGGGTCATGAATCAGTAGATAGAAAAATTGAAACAAACTGCACCAACCTCAAAAACCAAACTCTCAAAGTAAAATTAAGAACTATCAATGCAATACTACTATCATAAACCAGTTGACTGTCACAACTTCAAGCTTATAAACATTTAAAAACTTTTACCAACATAAGTAAAACTTCACTTCTCAATGCTTCTGGTTATCATGACATATCAAAGTGAATAAATTAGTTAAGAAAATCAACCATAAGATCATAACCACAAAAACATTCACCACTTGCCACAATATTTTTTGACGTGGAAACCCAAATGGGAAAAACCACGGTGAGATGAGACTCACAAGATAACTATCTTAACTCTTCTGAAGTTTGCCCTTTTACGAGCCAAGCATGTTAAAGCTTTTACAAAAAGTCATGTTAAGAACAGATACTAATAGGGACCACCCAGTTAAGGGATTGACTACAAATGCCTTGTTAGAAGAAATACTCTATAAGGAGTAACCTGAGTGGAGGATTTGAAAATCCAAGCTAATGGGTCACCTTGTTAGAGGATTTGAATAGCCCCAAGCTTGTTAGAGCTTACCCGGTTAGGGGATTTCAGTATGTTGTAATTGTTAGAAAATAATAGGAGTTTGTTGATCTATTTGAATAGCACCACACTTGCTATTTTAGATCCTTTCCATGCTCCTATCCACCTTTACTCAAACTGCAGATACACCATCCAGTTTAGGAACCACACACTCAACTACAACTTTGCCAACTCTTGAACAAAATAATTCATCGACCTTAAAAATAAATCAATTAGGTTGGTAACACAAGAAAAACCTAATTCTCATAGAGATTTCAAATAAATCGGTTCAAGTATGACCGTTGGATTACATAAGAATCTATGCACATCAATCTAGAAAGCCTCGATCGCTCTTTGATCACTGCTTCCTCGAACTCAGTAACTCATCATGCGCTTTGCATTACATGCAATATACTTTGCTGATTTCCTAGACAAAAACCATTTCATCAACATGCCAAAATCAATTGAAACTCTCTTTCAATATGTAATCATACATGTCATAATCATTAATGCTCATCGTCAGATCATAAACCAATACAACCAATTGCTAAACTTAATCATTTAGGGTTTATCAGTTCAACTCTCCAATATATAGTAATATTGGTTCCCACTACAAACACTTCCTACCAGTTATAGTTTCCTTCATCGGCTCTTGCTACCAGTTACAAAGCATCATAATAACAATATCAATAAATAAAATTAACATCATTATCATTGGTTAATTGACATCAATGATAACATAATATATCATCAATGCAATCTCCCAATCTTCATGCGAATGCCAACAATCTCCCCCTTTGGCATTGATGGCAATACAAATATCAATATCATTGATTATTGTGATTGTGAATAGGAATCTTGGTTTACATTACCAAGTATTCATGTTTCATTTGCTTTGTCTTCCTTCTCTCTATCAACCATACAAATCACATAGTTCTTCTCCCCCTTTGACAACAATGCCAAATTGACAGTAAAACATGTTATGTCAAATTTCACTGTTCAGCATCAACAACCTACAACTTGATGCTCCCCCTATGGAATAGTTCCACTTCTACACCAATCCTGCTATAAAATTCTTCAAGTCTCTCTGGGACTGATGTAATCTACATCATAATCAACTGACTTCATGAAATGGTACAACCCCTAGCTAATTTCTAAGATATTCAAATGTAGTCTTAGGTAAAGGTTTAGTAAAGATATCTACAATCTGCTCCTTGGTAGAAAAATGCTCTAAGATTACATCTTTACTCTGTACCTTTTCTCTTATGAAATGATACTTCAATTCAATGTGCTTGGTCCAGGGTTCTTGGAAATATTTATGGCACTTGTATTATCACACAAGATCTTTACTGGTTCTGAGATCTTCATCTTAAAACATTCCAAAATGTGCCTCATCTAGATAGCCTAGGTACAATTCATGTAAGCTACAACATACTCAGCTTCAGTAGTAGATTGTGAAGTACAACTCTATTTTTTACTACTCCATGAAACAAGTCTTCCTCCAAGAAAAAATGCTCCACCAGTTGTTCTTTTCTGCTCATCAATATTTCTTGCCCAATTTGAATCAATGTACACCTTCAAATCAAAATTTCCTCCATATGGATACCATAACCCATAATCAACAATACCTTTCAAATATCTAAAGATTCTCTTAGTTGCTATCAGATGTGTTTCCTTAGGATTCTTCTGGAATCTAGCAACTAGGCCAACTGCATGAGCTATATCCATTCTATTGTGAACAACATAGTGCAATTTTCCAATCATTGACCTATACTCCTTCTCATCAACAGATGTGGATTCATCTTCCTTAGACAACTTACAACCTGTAACCATGGGTGTCCCAATTGGTTTATAGTCACTCATGCCAAATGTCTTCAAAACATCCTTCACATACTTAGACTGTGTTATGAAAATACCATTCTTCATTTGTTGTATTTGCAAGCCTATGAAAATTTTTATTTCCCCAGCTAGAGACATTTCAAACTCATTTTTCATTTCATCAACAAAATCATTGGTCATATAATCATTACCTCCAAATCTGATATCATCTACAAATACTTAACTCACCAGTATTTTATCTCCTTCAGATTTGAGATATATGTTGCTATCATCACTGGTTCTAAGAAAACCTATCTTCATCAGATGTGTATAAAGTCTTTCATACCATGCTCTCAGTGCTTGCTTTAATCCATTTAAAGTCTTATGCAATCTGTATACCATGTCTTTCTCATCAGTTAAAGAATAACCATCTGGCTACTCAATGTATACCTCTTCTTCTAGTATCCCATTAAAAAATGTTGACTTTACATCCATCTAGTACACCTTGAATTTTTTATGTGCTGCAAATGCTAGTAAAGTTCTGACACCTTCCAGCCTTGCGACTAGTCCAAAATTCTCTCCATAATCTTCTCCTTCCTCTTGTGCACAACCATTGCATACCAACCTAACTTTGTTGTGAACTACAACACCATCTTCATTCAACTTGTTCCTAAATTACCCACTTAGTACCTATCACATTTTTATTTACCGGTCAAGGTACTAGGGTCCATGTGTTGTTCTTCTCAATTTGATCTAGTTCCTCTTCCATAGCTTTTACCCAATGATCATCACCAAATGCTTCCTTAGTAGTTCTTGATTCAATGATGGAGATCATGCAAGAATTTTCTCTGATTCTTCTTTTGGTTAGTACTCCAACTTCCTTATCTCCAATAATGTGCTTAGGATTGTGATTAAGTCTCATATATCTCATAATAACATGATCATTATCTTCTGATTCATCTTCTTCATTATCATCATCTTCTTTTGAATTTATCTGTACTGGTTGAACTGGTTCATTAGTACTCACTTTGTCGGTTTCAGGTTTCACTATTTCTGGTTCCAAAAATAAAATACAAGGATCCTCATCCTTCTTTTCCAAACTGGTTCCCTCTGATACTTTAGGATATTCATCCACTCGAACATCAACACTCTCAATAATTCTCTGTGTCCAATTGTTAAAACACTTGTATGCAGTACTCTTGGTGGAATAACCAAGAAATATACCTTCATCACTTTTAGCCTCAAATTTGCTAATATAATCACCTCTCTTAATAAAACATTTGATTCCAAATATCTTGAAATGGCTAACATTAGGTGATCTACCGTACTAGTATTCATAAGGAGTCTTGTCCTTACCTTTCTTTACCACAATTTGGTTCATAGTGTAGACAGTTGTACTGACAACTTCTCTCCAAAAAAAATTTGCTACACCACCTTGTATCAACATTGTCCTAGCAACTTCAACCACTGACCATTTGTTTCTCTCTGCAATATTGTTCCGTTGTGGAGTCCTTGGTGCAGAAAGCTACTGCTTGATACCATTTTCCTCACAATATCTAGCGAATTCCACAGAAGTAAATTCACTGCCTTGATCTGTCCTCAGACACTTTATCTTCTTACCACTCTCCTTCTCAGCTAAAGCCTTGAAAGCCTTGAACTTACCAAAAGCTTGAGTCGTATCCTTCAAGAATGTGACCCACATAATCCTTGAGCAATCATCAGTGAAGATCATAAAATATCTATCACCTTGAATACTTCTTGTTCTTATTGGTCCACAAAGATCTATATGAACCAAATCTAATAGATGTTCCACTAAAAAAAAAATCTCTTCAATGTTGAGGATGCCATCTTTCCCAACTAACATTATTTGCATAGAGCATTAACCGGATTGTCCAAATGAGGCAAACCTCTCATTGTCTTGGACCTACTTGCTTTAACAATGTTATCAAAGTTTATATGACCAAATTTCCTATGCCAAAGACAACTATCATCTATCATTATAATTAAACAGTTGTTGAATTTAGGATTAAGCTGGAACAAATTACCTTTAGTCTGCTTACCAGTTACGATTAGTTCACTTTTGTTCCCATAGATTTTGCACATACCATCTTTAAACTCCAATGTGTATCCTCTGTCATTAAGTAGAGCCACACTCAAAAGATTATTCTTTAAACTTTCAACCCAATAGATATCATCTACCTTGCTCTTTCCATTAAGATAAATAGTTCCCTTACATTTAACCATGCAGGGTGAGTCATTACCAAATCTTACAACACCGCCATCAAATTCCTTCAAGGAAATAAATTTTTTCCAATCACCGGTCATGTGATGTGAACAACCACTATCAATAATCCAATCATCAGAGTTATCCATTCTAGATACTAATTCCTTTTGGTCAGATATCTCCTCTTTAATGGATACAAACACAATATCTTCATTAGCATCACCGTCAGATTCTTCATCAATGATACCACCATCAACAACAATGAGACAATCTCTTTTTCCTTTACCCTTATACTTCTTGAATTTCTCTCTTTTGTACTCATTATCACCATTAGGATAGTTAGCATCTATGTGTCCAATATTGTTACATGCAAAACATTTCAAAGGTATCTTACCTCTATATTTGCTAGTGCCTCTAGGAAACCACTTAGCCAACAATGCTTCAAGCTCCACTAAATTATCTTCATCATCAACATCTCTATTGGATCTAGATTCATAACCGTGACTAACATCTCTAATTTTCCTCATAGATGGGTTAGAAATAGAAGCTCTAAATGCAGACTCAGATTTTTGTACACTACCATCATAACCATTTAATTCAAAAGCAGTAAGCTTGCCAATGATGGAGTCAAGGGTTACCTTAGTTTTGTCAATAGACTTCAGCTCCTCAATGGCTGCAACTTGGATAGCATAGACCAGTAATAGGGTTGCCAATACTTTACTGATCACAGTGGCATCTTCCACTTTACCTCCTACAGTCTTAATTTCACTGACTATCTCTTTTATCCTTTAACCATACTGCTGGATATTCTCACCATCAGCCATCCGCATGTCATCAAACTTTCCTCTTAGACTCTCTTCTTTTGCAACCTTAACATGTTCATCACCGTTATAAATATGTTCAAGTTTCATCCATACCTCATATGGAGTCTCTAAACAATGAACAACTACATATTTAGCATCAGACAAAGAACTGATAATAGCCTCTAATGCTTGATTTTTTTCTTGTTGTTCATTCTTCTGATCATTAGTCAACATCCCAGTAGGTACAACATATTGATTGACACCATATTCCCAGTATTAATTTCCAATACTCTTGATATAAATTTTTATTCTATCACTCCATATCCTATAGTTCTCTCTATTAAACTTTAGACCTTCCTTCTTCATCATGATTTGTAAGATCTTTCCCTCAAGCTGTTAGGCTTAGATCTTTAGGAACTGAAGTGCTCTGATACCAATTGATGGTATGATGAAATAATAAGGATCCGGTCAACTACTGAGAGGGGGGTGAATTAGTAGATAGAAAAACCGAAACAAACTTCACCAACCTCAAAACCAAACTCTCGAAGTAAACTTAAGAGCTATCAATGCAATACTACTATCATAAATTGGTTGGCTATCACAACTAACAATAAACAACTTCAAGCTTATAAACATTCAAAAAAGCTTACCAACATAAGTAAAACTTCACTTCTCAATGCTTCCGATTGTCATGACATATCAAAGTGGATAAAGTAGTTAAGAAAATCAACCATAAGATCATAACCACAAAACCATTCACCTCTTGACACAATATTTTTTGACGTGGAATCCCAAATGGGAAAAACAATGGTGAGATGGGACTCACAAGATAACTATCTGAACTCTTCTGAAGTTCACCTTGTTAGGAGCCAAGCCTATTAAAGCTTTTACAAAAAGCCCTGTTAAGAATAGATCTTGTAAGGGACCACCTGGTTAAGGGATTGACAACAAATGCCTTGTTCGAAGAAATACTCTATAAGGAGTAGCCTCATTGGAGGATTTAAAAATCCAAGCTAATGGATCACCTTGTTAGAAGATTTGAATAGCACCAAGCTTGTTAGAGTTTACTCGGTTAGGGGATTTCAGTCTGCTATAATTGTTAGAAAATTAACGGGAGTTTGGTAATTTGTTTGAATAGCACTACACTTGATGGTTCAAATCCTTTTCATGCTCCTATCCACCTTTACTCAATCTACAAATACATCATCTGCTTCAGCAACCACACACTCAATGTAATAACCCACCATATTTAACCCAACAAAAATTTGACCATTCTTTTTTTTTTTGTTAAATTTAATCATTTGTGTTTGATTCAATCGCATACTCTAGGCATCAATCCATTTGGATTAGGCATTCATCCATCCGGGATGAGCATATAACCATACAGGTTAGGCACTCATCCATACGGGATAGGCATCTACCCATATGGGGTAGGCATCTATCCAAATCGGGATAGGCATCTATCCAATCAACATAGGGGGTGCTCTGGCCGGAGACTTAGACTCATCGGGACCATTCGAGTCCTCAGCTACTTGCAAAGTACTACATTCTTCTAACAGAAGTGCACTGAGGTCGCCGTTCTTAGGAGTAATTGAAAAACATAATACAAGCTTGAATTCCACCTCAGAATTTGGCTTAAAGCCTCGAGAAGTCAAGCGAATCCATACAGAATTCCTTCCGAGTATGCATTGAATTACCTTTTTCCAATTTTAATTATCTTATCTTTCTAAATAGGATTCTTACTCAATCTTTCTTTTACCAAGCCTAGACCCCACCCACAAAAGCCTAAGTACGAGGGACAAATCCATCCCAAGACTGCCTACATACCCACTTCGGCATGGGATCAAGGCGTAAAGTGTGTAGTTCTATTTTTTATTCTATGGTTTGATGTAAGTTGATTAGTGGGTACGCAACCCTTTCTAGGGTCAATGTCCCTGACAGTTTCTCTATGGTTGCTACCCATGATGGTAGCACTTAAACAAAGGCTCAAGATGGCCTATTGTTTGTGGCCTAACGACTACATCCTAACACCTATCATGAGCATCACCCTTGGCCAAATTTTTGATCACCAATATCTCTTCAAGATTAAAAAAACAATTTCATAAAAATGTTTTACTTAACCAACCCTAAAGGGGGTTTACTATGGTTTCTCTCAATGGATGAAAAATCACTTAAAAATTATCTTATTAGATTATCGATCCAAGAGGGATTGCCTGCCCCTTGGATTTTAACTTGCAAGTGTCCCTTATTACTCCCCGATGATTTATAGGGATGATGCCAGAGACGTCATTGATGTAGCTTTATTAGGCATTAAGTGAAGTAGTTCAACACGATGGCATTGCCCGTAAGCATAACCTAGAGGCATCGTATATACCGAACGCTACTAGGTTTAGGCTTCCATCTTCCTTTATTTAGTTTCCTAACTAAGAAGCTACGAAAACATCATTCTTGAAAACAATTACTAATTGAACGTGCATAATTTTAATTGATTGAAATAACTACTCGATGAATTACGTAGAATAAAAACCATAACTTGAAATATAACTTGGATACGAAAAACTTGCATATTAATAATTACATGTGTACTTGCATGGAGATGATAATGTCAAATAAATGTAGTTAATCTATAAGTAATTTGCATGATATAAGAATAGTGTAACTTGCGTGCATAATTAAGCAATCCAAAAATAGTGATTAATTTAGGCATTCAACTCAAATCATTTTAATGTGAATTAATTACTAAAGGCCAACTAAGTGCTGAATGGATCTTACATGGAATGAATGATTCTAATTAAAAGAATTGATCCAATATAATTTACGAATATAAAATTTACTAAGGATACTTTAATCATGAATTCACTACACAATAATCCCCAATATTTATAAACTTTTCTAAGTTAAATTCAACAACTTAAAATTTATACTAAGGAAAGCATTTAATATTTCCTAAATTGTAATTATTAACAATTAAAATTAAAATTTAAGCAATTAACTTTAATCCCAAAGTAATTACTAAAAATTCCAATTTGCAAATAAAAAAGATTATATAAAAAAAAACTATTTACAAAAATGAAAAAAAGCGAATTCCCTTTTTCTTTTTATTGTTTTATTTGCAAATGGGGGAGTGGGGACCATGGGTCCCATCACCCCCCTGCGGTCCTGCATGTGTAGGCCCGCAAGGTTGAGGGGGTCTTGTGGTCCCCTTCACTCCCCTGTGGCCACTAACAGTGACTGCAGGGTAGTGGGGGGTACCACTACCCCTGGCGGTTTCGATACCCACTACCCTTGCATGTGCTGCCATCATGCCTTCGAATATTTCTCGAAGACCGTGTTGTAATCATTAATATATTTTGACATTTGAATGCAGTTTAATATAATTATAATGTGACATTAATATATATTAACATTCAAAATAAACTATATATATATATATGGTTTCATATTCCCTTACTTAAAAAAAACAAAAGAGAATTTATTTATGAAAGTAAGAACATGGATAAAATAGATGATCAAATAATTGTTTTTAGATTGATTTTCACAGTAAACAAGAGTTTAACATTTACACACACACACACACACACACACACACACACAGAGAGAGAGAGAGAGAGAGAGAGAGAGAGAGAGAGAGAGAGAGAGAGAGAGAGAGCTTTATCCAGCATTCACAGGGAGGGAGTTTATTTCCAGACTTCATAGGGAAATTGTTTATTTCTAGGATTCATTTCCAGTATTCATAGAAGGATTTTATTCAACTGATATTCATAGAGAGGTCTTTGTTCAGCTCACAGGGAGATTTATCTAATTAATAATCATAGAAAGATTTAAAATAACCACGGAGAGATTCAAAATAATCACAGAGAGATTTAAAATAATCATAGAGAGAGATTTAAAATAACCATAGAGGAAATAATCATAGAGAAATTTAAGAATGAGATTCAGAATTCCATTCGAAAAACCAGAGAGATGGATTAAAGGGAAGAAAATAAAGATTCAAATCATACAGAAAGAATTTTAATCTGAAAAAGAGAGAGATTTTAAACAAATAAAAGAATATGATTTTCTTTTTGCTAAAATCTTTGGAAAAACGAAAAAAAACAAAAAGTAAGATCTTGGGCATATTTTCTTGAGGGAATTAAAATAAATAAATAACTATCTTTTACATGCACTATAGGAAAGCATCATCATTATTATTTATCCCCAAATAAAAGATTTAAAAACAAATAAAAGAATTCTTTATATGAAGGAAGATCTATAACTATTGATAGTACAAATTCCTCATAAGTGAATGTGAAATAACAGGGGGAGAACCTGGTTTATCGAGCTTGATGTTGAATCCACTGGTTATCCTTTTGATCCTTCCTTGCAACTTGAGAGAAATCCTTCAACAACAACTTAGAATTCTTGCAATGAAAGATGAGATTACCAAGGAAAAGATATATTTCTAAAACTTGGGAAATTTCCTTCAAAACAAAATCAACCCCCTTCTTTGAAACTTGCATATAATTTTATAAGAAAATTCCCTCTATTCCACTATCTATAAAATTTAATTAAAAAGGAGATTCTTTCCCAATTTTGGACTTCATGCAAATTGATTAGACTTACTGGGAGGAGTTACATGCAAGGTGGTGGAGAATCCTCTAGAAGCTTCTCATTCTTCCTACAACATGTTCCATAATTGGATGTGGAAAACTAAATAAATAAATAAGAAAAATGTATATTTTCCATGTGTCTTTTATTATATTCATTCAATCATTTAAATAGCTTATCCAAAAATATAATAGAGTTTGTATTTTAAATCCAAAAGTGATAAAGGAGGGTTGTGACATCCTCCCCCCCTTAATTTGTGCATCATCCCGATGCACTTATTGAATGCATCCAAAAGAGTCTATAGTTCATGATTAAAACAAAAAAGGAAACAACTGTCGTATCTCCTTAGTATCTTCCCACGTGGCATTCTTTTCATCACATTGGTCCCATTATACTTTGCACTGATCAACCTCTCTATTGTGCAACTGGCACTGACATCTCTCCAAGATTTTGAATGGCTCTATCATTATTCCTCCCATTTCCTGGACCTGTAAGGCATCCCAATTCAAAATGTGTTTCTCATCAGGTACATAATTCTTAAGAAGAGATACATGGAAGACATCATGGATTCGGCTCAATTGGGGAGGTAAGGCTAACCGGTATGCAATTGGATTAATCCTTCCCAATATTTCAAAGGGTCCAACATAGCGAGGTGCAAGCTTAGTCTTTTTCCCAAATCTTATGGAACTCTTGTGTGGCCTAACCCTTAGGAAGACTTTCTCTCCCACCTCAAACTCCCTTGGTGTCCTGTTTTTGTTTACATAGCTTTTCTGCCTATCTGAGGCTTCCTTCAATCTTTGCCTAATTTCCTTAGTTTTCCTCTCCATCTCTTTCAACATATTTGGTCCAACAATCACTCTATCTTCAAGACTATCCCAACTCAAAGGTGTTCGACATGGTCTACCATATAAAGCTTCGAAAGGTGCCATTCCCAAAGATGTTTGATATGTATTATTGTAAGCAAACTCTACAAGAGGTAGGTACTCTTCCCATTTCCTTTGTTGGTCCATGCAATACATGTGAAGTAGGTCTTCCATAATCTGATTTGTCCTTTTTGTCTGACCATCAGTTTTAGGATGGTATGCAGTGCTAAAATTTAGTTGAGTTCCTAGAGCTGATTGGAGAGTGGTCCAAAACCTTGAAGTGAATCTAGCATCTCTATCTAATATGATTTTCTCTGGTATTCCATGCAGCCTAAATATTTCCTTAACAAAGCGCCTAGCCAAGGTAGGTGTATCATCCATCATATTCCCCAATATAAAGTGTGCCACCTTAGTGAGTTTGTCAACTACCACCATTATTGCATCATGCCTAGAAGGTGACATGGGTAACCCTTGCACAAAATCCATGCTAATAACTTGCCACTTGTATTGAGGTACATCATGTAACTGTAACAATCCAGCTGGATGTCTATGTTCTGCCTTTACTCTTTGACACTCCAAACATTTAGCCACATACTTGATGATGTCATTCTTCATCCCTTGCCAAAAGTATAACTTCTTTAGATCTGCATAAAGTTTGTTAACTCCTGGGTGCCCTGAATAAGGGGCATTGTGAGCCTCCGACAAGACTACTTCCCTTAAGTTCCCTGAATTAGGAATATAGATTCTATTATTGTATCTGAGCAACCCATCTTCATCTAATGTATACCCTTCAATCTTAGGATCAATTGGATCATATTCTAAAGTCAATTTGACTTACTCATACCATGGGTCATGTCCTTGTTCATCCATTACTTGCCTTTTGAAAGAAGTTTTGAATGTTGCTATAGTCATCAAGTGTCTCCTTCTACTTAAGGCATCTTCCACCCTATTGTCCTTCCCTTTAATATATTCAATTTCAAAATCATATTCACTTAGAAACTCTAACCACCTTCTTTGTCTGGCATTTAAGTGGGGTTGGGTAAAGATGTACTTTAGTCCTTGGTTATCTGACTTCAATTAAAAGGGCTTCCCTAGCAAGAAGTGTCTCCATTTTTGTAGGGCATGCACAATCGCTGCCAACTCTAAGTCGTGGGGTGCATAATTGACTTCATGAGTCTTTAGCTTTCTAGAATCATAAGATACTACCCCTTCATCGTGGACAAGTACTCCTCCTAACCCTTCAATAGAAGCATTAGTTATGACTGTGAAGTGTCCATTCAGATCTGGCACCTTTAGAATGAGTGCCGAGGTTAGTTTTCCCTTCAAGATTTGGAATGCCTTATCACTTTGTTCTATCTACACAAACCTTTTACCCTTCCTTTGTAATGAGGTGATGAGGTTTGATATCTTAGAGAATCCTTCCACAAACCTCCTATGGTAACCTGCTAGCCCCATAAAGCTTCTTACCTCTGAAACATTTTTAGAGATTGGCCATTCTACTATTGCCTTTATTTTATCTGGATCAACTGCTATTCCTTCCTTTGATATTATATGCCCAAGGTAGTGAATCTTTTCCTTGAAGAAGGCACATTTTGACAATTTCCCATATAACTTATGATCTCTCAACCTTTGCAAAAAAATTTGTAGGTGCACTAAATGTTCCTCCTCATTCCTAGAGTAAATCAATATGTCATCCAGAAATACCAAAACAAATTTATCCAAGTAGTCATGGAGTACACTATTCAATAGGTTCATAAATGCAGCTGGGGCGTTGGTTACACCAAAAGGAACTACTGTGAATTCATAATGCCCATATCTAGTCCTAAAAGCTATCTTTAGAATGTCTTCCTCCTTAATTCTAAGTTGATGGTACCCTGACCAGAGGTCTATCTTTGAGAAAACTACTGCTCCTTTCATTTGGTCAAAAAGATCCTCTATGCGAGGTAAGGGATACCTATTCTTTATTGTGACCTTGTTCAACATCCTATAGTCGAATCATAGCCTTAAGGTTCCATCCTTCTTCTTAACAAACAAAACTGGCACTCCCCATGGTGATACACTTGGCCTTATTAATCCCTTAGCTAAGAGTTCCTCTAATTGCATTTTGAGTTCTTGAAATTCAGTAAGGTGTCCTTGATATTGGTTCAACTCCTAGAAGTACTTCGATAGAAAAGTAAAACTTCCTTTTAGGGGGTAAGCCAGGTAATTCTTCTAGAAAAACATCCTTGAATTCATTTAGGAAAGGGGTATTTTCAAAGGTTGGTGTATTTTCCTCTTTTCTTTCATCAATTTCAACCATATAGATTTGGCCTCCTCTTCTTCTTTCCTTCTTTAACTACATGGCTGATATGGTTTCTATATTAATGGGTTTAAACTTTCCTTGGATTTTGACCTTTTCCCCCTCATCATCCAAACATTCAACAACCTTGTTATAGCAATCTACATTAGCTTGATGGTCTGTTAATCAACTCATTCCAATAATTACATCATATAATCCTAGGGGTGCCACATAGAGGTTTACCCTTGTTTCAAACTCAGGAAATTGTACCCTTGCCCTCGGCAAACACTTAGTTCTTGATTTAAGATTTTTTAATTTTAATTTCTATCATTGCAAAATATTCCCTTAGTTGTGTAAATTGAAGTGACCACAAGGCCTAGAGTTGAACCTTTGCTCTGATACCACATGTAATAACCCACCATATTTAACCCAACAAAAATTTGACCATTCTTTTTTTTTTGTTAAATTTAATCATTTGTGTTTGATTCAATCACATACTCTGGGCATCCATCCATTTGGATTAGGCATTCATCCATTGGGGATGAGCATCTAACCATACGGGTTAGGCACTTGTCTATATGGGACATAAGATTTCATCTATCCAATATGGGATAGGCATCTACCCATACGGGGTATCCATCTATCCAAATCAGGATAGGCATCTACCCATGCGGGGTAGGCATCTATCCAATAGGGATAGGGGCTGCTCTGGCCAGAGACTTAGACTCATCGGGACCATTCGGGTCCTAAGCCACTCGCTAAGTACTACACTCTTCTAACAGAAGTGCACCGAGGTCGCCATCCTTAGGAGTAATTGAATAACATAATACAAGCTTGAATTCTACCTTGGAATTTGGCTTAAAGCCTCAGGAAGTCAAGTGAATCCATACGGGATTCCTTCCGAGTATGCATTGAATTACCTTTTTCCAATTTTAATTATCTTATCTTTCTAAATAGGATTCTTACTCAATCTTTCTTTTACCAAGCCTAGACCCCACCCATAAACACCTGAGTATGAGGGACAAACTCTATCCCAAGACTGCCTACATACCTGCTTGGACATGAGATCAAGGCATAAAGTATGTAGTTCTATTTTCTATTCTATGGTTTGATGTAAACTGATTAGTTGGTATGCAACCCTTTCTAGGGTCAATGTCCCAGATAGTTTCTCTATGGTTGCTACCCATTATGGTAGCACTTAAACAAAGGCTCAAGATGGCCTATTGTTTGTGCCCTAATGACTACATCCTAGCACCTAGCATGAGCGTCACCCTTGGTAAAATTGTTGATCACCAATATCTCTTCAAGATAAAAAAAACAATTTCATAAAAATGTTTTACTTAACCAACCCTAAAGGGGGTTTACTATGGTTTCTCTCAACAGATGAAAAATCATTTAAAAGTTATCTTATTATATTATTGATCCAAGAGGGATTACCCACCCCTTGGATTTTAACTTCCAAGTGTCCCTTATTACTCCCCGATGATTTATAGGGACGATGCCACAGACGTCGTTGATGTAGCTTTATTAGGTGTTAAGTGCAGTAGTTCAACACGAGCGCATTACCCGTAAGCGTGACCCAGAGGCACCGTATATACCGAATGCTACTAGGTTTAGGTTTCCATCTTCCTTTATTTAGTTTCCTAACTAAGAAGCTATGAAAACATCATTCTTGAAAACAATTACTAATTGAACGTGCATAATTTTAATTGATTGAAATAGCTACTAGATGAATTACGTAGAATAAAAACCATAACTTGAAATATAACTTGGATACGAAAAACTTGCATATTAATAATTACATGTGTACTTGCATGGAGATGATAATGTCAAATAAATGTAGTTAATCTATAAGTAATTTGCATGATATAAGAATAGTGTAACTTGCATGCATAATTATGCAATCCAAAAATAGTGATTAATTTAGGCATTCGATTCAAATCATATTAATGTGAATTAATTGCTAAAGGCCAACTAAGTGCTGAATGGATCTTACATGGAATGAATAATTCTAATTAAAATAATTGATCCAATATAATTTACAAATATAAAATTTACCAAGGATACTTTAATCATGAATTCACTGCACAGTAATCCCTAATATTTATAAACTTTTCTAAGTTAAATTCAACAACTTAAAATTTATACTAAGGAAAGCATTTAATTTTTCCTAAATTGCAATTATTAACAATTAAAATTTAAATTTAAGCAATTAACTTTAATCCCAAAGTAATTACTAAAAATTCTAATTTGCAAATTAAAAAGATTATATAAAAAAAACTATTCACAAAAATGAAAAAAAGCGAATTCCCTTTTTCTTTTTATTGTTTTATTTGTAAATGGGGGAGTGGGGACCACGAGTCCCATCACCCCCCTGCGGTCCTGCATGTGCAGGCCCATGGGGTTGAGGGGGCCTCGTGGTCCCCTCCACTCCTCTGTGGCCACTGACAGTGACCGCAGGGTAGTGGGGGGTTCCAGTATATAGTAATACCAGTTCCCACTACAAACACTTCCTGCTGGTTATAGTTTCCTTCATAAGCTCTTCCTACTGGTTACAAAGCATCATAATAAAAATATCAACAAATAACATTAGCATCATTATCATTGGTTAATTGACATCAATGACAATATAATATATCGTCAATACAATCTCCCCAATCTTCATGCAAATGCCAACACATGCAAGAAGGTTGAGTTAACCATTAATGGTTATGTAAGAGCCTTAAATGGTTTGGAAAACTTTGAGGGCTTTGAGAAGTGTCTTCTCTTTGCTTAGGAATGTGACAATAATTAGGAGATGGGTTAGGCTAAATTGGAAGGGATTATAAGAATCTAGAAGAGGTTTTAGGAGGCAAGTGGGAGATGTAGGAAAATGCCAATGGAGGGAAAAGGATTTTAATTAAAATAAAATTACTTTATTTCAACCAAATAGATGCAACTTGCATAAATACAAGTGGTCGATTTAAATAAATAAATTAGATTTATTTATTTGCAAGGATCAATTTAATTAAATGTAAATTTAATTAAAAAGAGAGAAAGGGGAATTAATTAAATAATGTGATTTATTTAATTAAAGGTTAGAAAAGGTTTAGGTGAACTTAATTAAATAAATGGAGTAATTCATATAATCAAATAGATGAATATGAAGAAATTAATTAAATAGAATTTAATTAATAAGGAGTATGGGTTTAAAATAAATAATAAATATTCATTTAGGAAAGTGGTCAAATTTATACGTCTACATTTTGCCCCTCTTTGAAGTGAAGTGTGCGCACATGTTGATTCAAAGAAAATTTACCGGATATGTTGTCAAAATTGTCAATATGATGTTGTGTGTCAAAATGTTGATATGATGCCCCAGATTTGATGAACAATATTGATGATGCCCCCTCAGAAGATGAATCAAGGATTTAGTGAAAAATTGTCAAGTTGATGAGAGTTTTTGGATTAATTGCAATTTGATAATATTGACTACATTTAATATATTTTATTGATTCATCTCTCAAAAATATTGTTGATAAGGTTGAAAAAGTGAGAAAAATGCATGCCCCACTTATTAACCTTTTTTATTTTACCCTATAAAAAGGTAAAAGGTGATTTGGAAAAATCATTTGCACACTTGTCTCTTTGCGATTGTGACATTTGGAGCTCTGATGATGATGTCGATTCCATATTCTTTGCACCAGTTTGAAAGCATCAGGCGACACCAGAGAACCATCACCTATGGCCCACTAGTAAGTGGTCAAAATCTCTCTGCATTTTTAATTGATTTTGTTCATTTTGATCACATTTTTCAGTTTTTGAATCGATTATTGTTGGGTTAGCGTGTAGTTTAATTTTTGTAGCGCATACTATAGGAGTCTTAGTGCATAGGGTTAACCTAGTTTTTTTAGCATCTAGGGAACATATGGTAGCATAGGAGGGGAATAGGCTAGCGCATAGGTTGTTTAGAGCATTAGGTCTGCATAAAAGTGCAATGGGTAGGTTGGGTAGCGCATAGGATAGTTTAGCACATAGGGTTAACAGGGTAGCACTTAGGAGGTTCTAGTTAGCATGTGGTACAAGTTTAGCATGTAGGGGTTTAGTGTGTAGAGTATCACTTCTAGGACATTGATGAAAAAGGATAGTGCATGAGTGGTAGCGTAGCACTTAGGAGCCTTGGTTTAGCACGTAGGGTCCAAAGTTGGGGAAAAAAAAGATTGTAAAGAATGTGTCGTAAGTCAAATAGATTAGATAGATGTCATAGATGTCAATATGCATCTCTTGATTGTTCTGTTATGGTTCCTGATCCAATGTGAGTCCTCCTTTGTGATGATGTCCAATTTATGATATGCTCAAGTAGGATGATCTGAGTCTATTGTTGTTGATATGAATTGCTTTCAATATGGAGTGCCAAGCTGATTGATTTTTGATGTGGATCCTAATTTTGAGTTTGATATGGATCTTGATTTTTCTTTTCGATATGAGTTTGATTTGATTTTCAATATGAATCCTGATATGATGCTTGCGATATAAGTCCTGATGTGATGCTTGCATTATGAGTCCTGATTTGATTTCTGATATAAGTCCTAATTTGATTCTTGTGATATGGGTCCTGATTTGATGCTTGTGATATGGGTCCTGATTTGATGCTTGTGATATGGGTCTTTGATTCTCGATATGGGTCTTTGATGTTTCTTTCAATATGAATCTGATTTTTGATATGGGTCTAATTCTCGATATGGGACTTTCATTCATTCACAAATTGATGTGAATGTATTGATGATGTGTTCTTGAGATGCTTCACTATTTCAAGTTGATTTTTCTTTGATTTGATATATCAGATATATTTGGGAACTGATAATGGATACTTGTTGTTTTGTAAGCAGAGCTTGGCATGCTCTAGTCTTGAGAGAGATTTTTGAGACCATGGACATTTATTCCCCATTTGTCGCAGGCTAACAAAGACGTGATCGGGAGATGTGGATTGTCTTCTTTATTAAACATGCCTTGGTGTATCATTAACTGGGGTTTATTGACAATGCTGGCAAAGAGGTGGCATAGTGATATGAACACCTTTCACTTGGCTATGGGTAAGATGACAGTTACACCAGAGGACTGTTATCGTATTCTGCGAAGTCTTATAGTTGGGGCTCTATTATCGTATGAGAAGACCGAGGAGGGTGGGATAGAGGCTCTCTGTCGCATCTTCGAGGATGATCAAATTAGCGGGTATGAGGTCCCATGGTAGGAGTTTTTGGATTTTGGTTCCACTCCACTACCATCTATACTAGCATGTTTTATTGGTGGCTTTATGTGTCCTAACCATAGCTCAAAGGGACTAGTCATGGGATGGGGATTGGTGTTGGAGAACATGGTGATGCAGGGATGTAGGTTTGCATGGGGGTCCTGTATGTTGGCCCATCTTTACAGAGAGCTTCACCAAGCGGTATATCTGGGATATACTAGTTTATCAGTTGGGGTGACATTGTTACAGGTGTGGGCCTAGGAGCACATTCCTCTATTGAGACTTCTTGCAGACAGGGATAGGCTAGTTGGGTGAGCTTATGTTTATCAGTACACAGGTGTAGTTGTCTAGCATAAGCTGGGAAAACTATACCATTGGTGCATAATATTGGATGATATTGATACAGTCATTTGGAGACAGTATATAGATTACGAGGTGTAGGCAGAGGATGAGCTAGAGATGCCCTATGATTGATAATAAGCATTATGTTTTGATATGATATTGATGCTTAGATAATAATTCTCTTTATTTTGATGATGATGTGATTGTATGATTCAAGATGAGTTAGAATGTGATGATGTATTGCAAATGATTACTGTGATTTGTGAGATGTATCTTGAAAAATGAGATGTATGATAATGATAATGATGTGAGATGTATCTTGAAAATGAGATGTATGATATTGATAATGATGTGAGATGTATCTTGAGAATGAGATGTATGATAATGATAATGATGTGATACTAATGCAAGATTAAAATGATATGTCACTAAATGCATGTTTTAAAATGATATGCAACTAAATGAAAGTTTAAAATGATATGCATCTAAATGAAATTTTAAAATGATATGAAACTAAATGCAAGTTTAAAATGATATGCAACTAAATGCAAGTTTAAAATTTTATGCAACTAAATGATCATTTTAATTTTGTCTTTGTCATTCCTATTTAGTCACTTGTTTGTGCTCCATTTTTGTTTGTCATCACTGAGTTTTTGATATGTTGGAAGTTAATACAAGCATCATGGTATAATTGAACCATAATGAATTGGGTATGACTTACATGGATTTTAATATTGCAAGCTGGCACAAGCATCAAGGTATAATTGAACCAAGATGACTTGAGTGTTGCTTGTGTAAAACAGACAAGAGTTAACCATTTGTATGTGCAAAAGTAGAAAATGTCTTCAATGATATGTTTTCAATCATGTCTCAAGACAAATTTGCACTGTACGAATGATCGCTTCAAAAACAAAACACCAAAAAAATATCAGATTCCTTCATTGCTTCTCTAGCTCAATGCATCCTCGAGTAGCTCAGGAGATCTAATGATTCAAAAATTAAGATACAAAATAGTCAAAAATTCATGCTATATGTAAAAAAATCATAATTCAGAAAATAATCCATCATGTGTGTGTTAAAGTTTGTAGTTTGATAATGGTCTGGTTTTCTAGCCTGATGAGCCATTGTTGACATTATTTCTCTTAACATGTTGTGGTCCTTGTTGTTTTTTGTCGGAATGCTACACTGAGAGGAATGTTGTGTTGGTATATGTGTAGAGTATGTTGACATGATGATATCGTGTTGTCATTGATGTCAATATGCTGAAGAGTGAACTGGTATATTGAAGCCAAGCAACTGGCAAAGTGAACCAGTATGTTCTTGAGAATAGGTATGCTGTTGAGAACAAGTATGCTGAAGAGTGAACCGGTAATATGCTAAAAAGTGAACCAGTATGTTGTTGAAGAACCGATATATGGAATGTTTTCTATCAAGGTTTAATATGGTATGACTACCGGTTGGTAGTCTCAGCCTCAGGGTTTCCTGTTGAGGTGTTCCGAGCCTATGTGATTCAACCGATGGCATTGTATGATGAATTAGCATTGTAATGGAGATCAGATCATATTGCCACGTCAGCCTTGTGCACGTGAAGGATCTTCCATGAAGGAGATTGATCCTATCTACATTGGGAATGTGCGAAGTCTCTGCAAACAGTGAAGAACATGTGATGGGTTATCGCCTCTAAGAAGCGGTCAAGAACGAACGATGGAGAATGTCTTAAGATCTATTCAAGATCATTGCATTCAAATACAAAGTGTTCAGTGGTCAAGATTAAACTGAAAAAATTGCTCAAACTAAATGTTTAGGGTTTAGGGTTTATGCTACTGACCTATCTATTTCCTATAAGGTCGAGGTTGTGTTTCATGTTGAGGTTGTTGGCAAATGTTGTGTGTGTATCTAAGTGTAGAGATACATGATTCTTGCTAAACCAAATAAGAGAATTGATACCTATAGAGTGTGTGTGTAGAAGGAAGGAACTAAAGCGGATCTGCATTGGCATTGTGTACTATTATCAGATCATTGTAATACCTATTGGTCTCTAACCATTTCAATAGTTGGAAAATCCCTTAATAGGGTAGCTTTAACCAGCTTGCTATAAATCCTTTAACAGGGTGACTCAAAGCCATTGAGTTCATAAAATCCTCTGACAAGGTAACCTTTAATAGGGTTTAACTCTTAACTAGGTATTGTAGCCATCCCTTAATAGGGTGATCCCTAACAGGATCGGTTCTTAACAGAACCTGTTGTAACAGTCTTTAATCAGACTAGGCTCCTAACAAAGCTGACTTCTAAAGAGTTCAAGAATAGCTTGTGGG
This sequence comes from Cryptomeria japonica, assembly GCF_030272615.1. Classification (NCBI taxonomy): domain Eukaryota; kingdom Viridiplantae; phylum Streptophyta; class Pinopsida; order Cupressales; family Cupressaceae; genus Cryptomeria; species Cryptomeria japonica. The sequence continues at coordinate 293,452,556 of NC_081405.1, forward strand.
TATTCATCCCTACCATGGTTTTTCCCAGTTGGGTTTCCACATGAAAAATATGTGTGTCTTGTGTGATACCTCTTTCATGTGATGTTCTGATATTTCTTGTTTTGTGGTGAATCATGTTGATCTAGCAAGTTTGTATGTTTTTGATGGTAGATTACCTATTTATGCACAAGGATAAAGAGGAAATGAAGGTGTAGGCTATGTGGAAAGATAAGTGTTTCTGGTTTAAGTCTTTCATAGTCACATTGTGTTTAACCAATAGTAATCTAGTTCAGACCGGTGTTAGTGATTGCCAGTCAAGTTCACTATTTGAAATCAAACCGGTTCAAGAGAAGATCTTGTGCCTGTACTGATTCACCCCCCCCCCCTCTCAATACTAGTTTGGTACTCACTGTTCATCTTTGAGTTATCAATTGGTATCAGAGTGCCCTCCAGGTCCTTTGTGTTGTAAGCTTAACCGCTTGAGGGAAAGATCCTATTGTAATGATGAAGAGGGAAGGTCCAAAGTTCAACAAAGATAATTTTAAAATATGGAAGGACAAAATGAAGATATACATCAGAACCATGGGTGCTCAACACCGGAGCTATGTTGAGAATGCCTATGTTATTCCTACTGGTACTCTCACCGATGATCAAAAGAGAGAGATCTAGTAGAATGGGCAAGTCATGGAAGCCCTAATCAGTAGCTTATCTGACATCGAGTTTATTGATGTCTAGGATAAAGAAAATCCCAAAGAAGAATGGGATACTCTTGAGAATATCTATGGCAGTGATGACCATATGAAACAAGCTAAGGAACAAAGCCTTAGGGGAAAGTTTCAAGACATACGGATGGTTGAAGGAGAAACCATTCAGCAATATGGTATAAGAATCAAAACTGTTGGTGGAGATATCAAGAGTGTAAGAGGCAAAATTGATGATTCTACTGTTGTTAGCAAAGTCTTTAGGTCCTTATTACCGGTCTATGCAGTAAGGGTTGCTACTATTAAGGAGTTAAGATCAATAGACAAGACTAAGGTATCACTAGACTCCATCATTGCAAAATTGTCAGCCTATGAGCTAAATAGTTTTGATGGTAGTATTCAGAAGACTGAATCAGCTTTTTAGAGCATCTACTGCACCATCCAGAAAAGGAAAAGAAGAAAGCACCAGTGGTGAACCAAGATAGAGAAGAGAAATGGATGATGAAGAGATCCTGATGGAATTTTGAAGCACTTCTTGCCAAGAGATTTCCTAAGGGAACCGTTAAATAAAAAGGTAAGCTCACTTTGTAATGATTTTCTTGTAACCAGATAGGACACATTGCTGTAAACTGTCCTAATGGTGATAACAAGGACAAACCGGAAAAGTTCAAGAAATTCAAAGGAGAAAATTAGAAAAATTGTTTTGTAGCTGTTGATGAAGGTTTCACAGATGAGGAATCAGAAGATGAAGAAAATGAAGATATTGTGTTTGTTGCAGTCAAGGAAGATGTGTTAGAAAAGAAGGTTCTTGTCTCCTGCTTTGATCATTCCAATGAGTGGATTATTGACAATGGTTGTTTTCACCATATGACTGGTGACCGGAGCAAGTTTCTATCTCTGGAAGAGTATGATGGTGGTGTGGTTTGTTTTGGTAATGATGCACCATGTATGGTCAAAGGCAGAGGGTCCATCCCTTTGAATGGAAAGAGTAGTGCTGACAATGTGTATTTGGTGGAAGGTCTCAGACACAACCTATTGAGTGTTGCCCAGCTGAATGACTATGGACTCACTCTAGAATTCAAAATGGGAGTGTGCAAAATCAAAGGAAAGAATGGTGAACTGATGGCCATTGGTATGCGGACCAAAGGTAACTTATTTCAGCTAAATGCAAATATAAGCATGTCTTATGGCTAAGTTTGATGATAGTTGGATATGGCATAGGAGACTTTGCCATGTAAACTTTGATAACATAGTAAAGGCTAGTAAGATCAAGGTAGTTAGAGGGCTGTCGATGCTGAGCAAACCAAAAAATCCTTTGTGTAGAGAGTGTCAACTAGGGAAAATGTCTTCCTCAACCTTCAAAGGTAAATCTTTCACTGCTGACAATTTAATTGATCTTGTGCATACTGATTTGTGTGGTCCTATGAAAACTAGGAGTGTGCAAGGAGATAGGTATTTTATGATTCTTACAGATGATTGCTCAAAAATGATGTGGGTCACATTCTTGAAGGATAAGTCTGAATCCTTTGGAAAGTTCAAAGCTTTCAGAGCAATGGTACAAAAGGAAACTGGTAGAAGAATCAAATGCCTTAGAACTGATCAAGGAGGGGAATTCACTTTTGATGAATTCAACAGATATTGTGAAGAGAATGGTATCAAGAGGCAACTGTTTGCCCCCCAGACCCCATACTAGAATGGCTTAGCAGAAAGAAACAACCGGATTGTGGTTAAAGTGGCTAGAACTATGTTGATCCAACGAAAGGTCACTCACACCTTTTGGAGAGAAGAATTGAGCACTACAGTCTACAAAATGAACCGGGTACTCATCAAGAAAGGAAAGGATAAGACTCCTTATGAGTACTAGACTAGTAAGACACCAATGGTAAGCTACTTTAGAGTATTTGGTAGCAAATGTTATATCAAGAGGAGTGAACATCACAGCAAGTTCAATGCAAAATGTGATGAGGGAATATTCCTAGGATATTCCACCAAGAGTAAAGCTCTCAAATGTTTCAATAGTAGGACTCAGAGAATCATTGAAAGCATCAATGTTAGGGTTGATGAAAACTCTGAGAAACCTAAGGAAACCGGCAGTAAGCATGTAGGAGATGAACCGGTAGTAACCTTCTAGGAACCGGTTGCAAATCTACCCAATACCAGTAAGTGTGCTCCTACACTAGTAGATGCTGATGCTGATGAAGATGAGGATGAAGAAGAAAAGCAAGAGGAATCTGTTAAGAATATACCTAGGTATGTCAAACTCAATCATGATCCAAAGCAGATCCTAGGAGACAAAGATGCAGGAATTCTTACAAGAAGAAAGGTCAGAGAAAGCTCATGTATGATCTCTGAATTTGAGCCTAAATCATTCAAAGAGGCACATAAAGATGAAGATTGGATCAATGCAATGGAAGAGGAACTTGACCAGATAGAGAAGAATGGTACATGGTCTTTGGTACCCAGACTAGAGCATAAAAATGTCATTGGAACCAAATGGGTTTTCAAAAATAAGCTGAATGAGGATGGCACAGTGGTAAGGAACAAAGCCAGACTAGTATATAAAGGATATGCCCAAGAAGAAGGGGAAGACTATGGAGAAACCTTTGCTCTAGTAGCTTGATTGGAAGGAGTTTGCATGCTTCTTGCATATGCAGCTTTTAAAGGATTCAAGGCATACCAAATGGATGTAAAATCTACATTCCTAAATGGAATACTTGAAGAGGAGGTGTATATAGAGCAACCAGATGGGTTTTCCCTATTAGAAGATACTGACATGGTGTGTAGGCTACATAAAGCCTTGTATGGAATGAAGCAAGCACCTAGAGCATGGTATGAATGTTTGCATTCCCATCTTGTGAAGATTGGATTTAAAAGAACAAGTGAAGAAATCAATATCTACTTGAAATCAGAAGGAGATCAGATTCTAATCTATGAAGTATTTGTTGATGACATAATCTTTGGTGGAGATGACAAGATGAGTGAGTCATGACTTTGCAGATGAGATGAAAAAGGAGTTTGAGATGTCACTCATAGGGGAGAACAAGTTTTTCATTGGACTGCAGATTCAGCAAATGAAAGATGGAATTTTTATTACTCAGTCCAAGTATGTCAAAGAGGTGTTGAAGAGCTTTGGCATGGAAGACAACAAACAGGTTGGTACACCAATGGTGACTGGTTGTAAACTATCAAAAGAGGATGATTCAGCATTGGTAAATGAGAAGGATTTCCAATCAATGATTGGTAAGTTGCATTATGTAGTGCATAGTAGACCAGACATTACACATGCAGTGGGGATTACCGCTAGGTTCTAGAAAAACCCAAGAGAATCCCATTTGGTAGCAATCAAGAAGATTCTTAGATATTTGAAGGGAACTATTGACTATGGATTATGGTATCTATACAATGATGATTTCAACCTAAGAGTGTTCATAGATGTTGATTGGGCTAGTAATGTGGATGATCAGAAGAGCACAACTGATGGTGCATTCTTTCTCGATGATAGACTGGTCTCATGGATGAGTAAGAAGCAGAGTTGTATCTCTTAGTCTATAGCAGAAGCAGAGTATGTTGTAGCTTTTATGAACTGCACCCAGACTATTTGGATGAAGCATGTGTTGAATGGCTTCAAATTTCCTCTATCTGAACCGGTAAGTATATTTTGTGACAACACAAGTGCAAAAATCATCTCCAAGAATCCGGTTTTACATGCTAGAACTAAGAACTTTGAACTCAAGTATCATTTCTTGAGGGAAAAGGTTCAAAACAAAGAGGTGGTATTGGAACATGTTTCAAGTAAGGAGCAGTTAGTAGACATATTCACCAAGCCTCTACCAAAGGCTACATTTACCTATTTGAGAGGTGAATTAGGGGTGCTGCCCCTTCAAGAAGTAAACTAAAGTTTTGTGCTCCACATCAGTCAGATCCTACATTGCTATATCTTTTTCAGGATTGATGTGTTGAAGGATGCTAATCCTCATGGGGAGCATCATAGTGGAACAGGGAAACTTGTGCCTCCACTTTGGCATTATTGTCAAAGGGGGAGAAGATGTGAAATGAAGAAGATATTTATAGTATTAAGGAGAAGATGTGGTGCTGAAAGAGAGATATCTTTGTATATTTATATTGCCATCAATGCCAAAGGGGGAGATTATTGGCATATGTGCAGAGTATGTTGATATGTTTATATTGTGTTGTCGTTGATGTCAATATGCTGAAGAGTGAACTAGTATATTAAGGCCAAGCAATTGGCAAAGTGAACCGGTATGCTATTGAGAACAGCTATGCCGAAGAGTGAACCGGTAATATGCCGAAAAGTGAACCGGTATGCTATTGAAGAACCGGTATATGGAATGTTTTCTATCAAGGTTTAATATGGTATGACTACCGGTTGGTAGTCTTAGGCTCAAGGTTTTCGGTTGATGTGTTTCAAGCCTATGTGATTAAACCGATGGCATTGTATGATGAATTAGCATTGTAATGGAGATTAGATCATGTTGCCACGTTAGCCTCGTGCACGTGAAGGATCTTGCATGAAGGAGATTGATCCTATCTACCTCAAGAATGTGCAAAGTCTCTGCAAACAGTGAAGAACGCGTGATGGGTTATCACCTCCAAGAAGCGGTGAAGAACGAATGATGGAGAATGTCTTGAGATCTGTTCAAGACCATTGTATTCAAATACAAAGTGTTCAATGGTCATGATTGAACCAAAAAAACTGCTCAACCTAAATGTTTAGTGTTTAGGGTTTATGCTACCAACCTATTTGTTTCCTATAAGGTCAAGGTTGTGTTTCATGTTGAGGTTGTTGGAAAATGTTGTGTGTATCTAAGTGCAGAGATACGTGATTCTTGCCAAACAAAATAAAAGAATTGATACCTACAAAGTGTGTGTGCAGAAGGAAGGAACTAAAGTGGATTTGCATTGGCATTGTGTGCTATTATCAGATCATTGTAATACCTATTGGTCTCTAACCATTTCAACAGTTGGAAAATCCCTTAATAGGGTATCTTTAACCAGCTTGCTGCAAATCCTTTAACAGGGTGACTCAAAGCCATTGAGTTCATAAATTCCTCTGACAAGGTAACCTTTAATAGGGTTTAACTCTTAACCGAGTATTCTAGCCATCCCTTAACCAGGTGATCCCTAACAAGATCAATTCCTAACAGAACCTGTTGTAATAGTCTTTAACTAGAGTAGGCTACTAACAAAGCGAACTTCTAAAGAGTTCAAGAATAGCTTGTGGGTATTCATCCCCACTATGGTTTTTTCCAATTGGGTTTCCATGTGAAAAATATGTGTGTCATGTGTGATACCTCTTTCATGTGATGTTTTGATATTTCCTATTTTGTGGTGAATCATGTTGATCTAGCAAGTTTGTATGTTTCTGATGGTAGATTACTTGTTTATGCACAAGGATAAAGCAGAAATTAAGGTGTAGGTTGTGTGGAAAGATAAGTGTTTCTTTAAGTCTTTCACAATCACATTGTGTTTAACTGGTAGTAATCTAGTTCAGACCGGTGTTAGTGACTATCAGTCAAGTTCATTGCTTGCAGTCAAACCGGTTCAAGAGAAGATCTTGTGCCTGTACTGATTCACACCCCCCCCTCTCAGTACCAGTTTGGTACTCACTATTCATCTTTGAGTTGTCATGCTGCTCCTAGACATAGATATCTATTGATGTGGATTTATACGTTGATCACCAAGCTATGGTGGGATATGATATGGAGAACTATTTTTGGATAATCAAGGAAAGTGACTACACTAAATATGTTCGGGATAATGTTGCGTGAATAAGTGTTATGGCGATGGCTTTTCGCTGAGATCAAATGAATCAAATGATATAAGTACTAATAAACAGAGGAGTGGTTCTCTCACAAATAGCACCTGTTGTTAGGTTTTCACTACTTGTTTTTATTGCACTTTTTGATTTTTTTTTCGATTTTTTTTGTATTTTTTTGATATTTTGATTTTTTTTGCTTCTCCATGCTTTGGCTGACTCAAGTGTAGAATTTCTTTAGATGGATACTATTGGTTGGTTCATCAAACATGTCCCCTTCGGTAGTTGTTAACTGATATGAGTGTGATCTGTAGGCTGATATGATGACAAAAGGACCCAACCAGTTAGGTTTAAAATTCCCCTTCTTTTCTCAATCTAGTTGATTTATCGGATTTTCCTTTAGTACAAGATCACCGACTTTGAAAGCCCTTGAAATGACTTTGTGATTATATCTTTTGCACATTCGCTACTGGTATGCCTTGAGATGGTCATAGGTGATGAGCCTAAATAATGGCATTATTTTGATAGATTTTTTGTTATAATACTCCTTCCTAGGTCTTGTGATTACATGATATTTGGATCATGATACTCTCCTAGTTGATACCTTTTAAGTGTTTTTGAAACTTATTTGACTTATACTTAAGGTTGTCATATAATGATTTTTAAATGATTTATCTATGAAAATATCTAAAATCAATCTTAAGTATGATTTACATTATATCATGTTAGCATTAGTATATACACATGTTTGTTGTGCACATTAACATCATGATGCAGGGTCGACAAAGGAGAAGGACTAAGTGGCAGTTTAAAGAAGCACCAAGTATATAGCCACAATACAGACCCAGTCAGAGAAAATCAGTAATAAAAGAGATCAAAGCCACTTGACCAGTTGTTCAACAGAATGATTTATGGGACATTTATAACTGTTCTTAGTGGAGCTTAGATCTAGGAAGCAAGTCATGCTATATTTTCTTAGTTGCAAGACAGATGTTTTATTTTCCTACGTTGACTTCTTCTTCTTTTGTTCAATGAATCTCATTTGCCTATTCCATAGGAATGGGGTCGATCAGTTAGGAATCTGTTATAAGTTTCCATATAAATAAATGGGTCTCTCTCTCCTTTTGAGAGTAGTAGAGAATGACCATAATATTTGTAATACTCAGTTTTCTGGTATTTATGTATTTTCATAGTCAAAATAGAATAAAAAGATTAATGTGATTTTAAAAGCTTAACAATTGTAATCTGAAAGTTCTGGATATGCTCACTCAAGGGGGCCCACTTGGTGATTAAACCTTCATTTTTTCTAGTTAATTTTCATTTTTTACTAGTAGTTGTTTCAACAATTTTCTATTCCTACAGCCACTAGAAACAATTCCTGTGTATGTTCCTATAGCCACAGTGGCAGAGTAGTTCCTGTTTCCTTCCCAGAACATTATCATTTAGTAGTATTTGTTTGAGTGATTTCTAGTTGTGAATTCAGATTAAGTATTAGTTCATTGAGATTTTGCATGTTTACTTCAAAGAATTTCCTTTCCTATAGTAATATAGAATGGTTGTGATATGAACTTGGTGCACATACAGTGCTGGCCCATTTTAAGTTTACATCCCTGGTCGATAAGTAAATGAGCCTTTTCTACATGAAAGATAGCTATTCAAGTATATCCAATCTCTTAATTGCATTTTATTACCTAGTTGCCATTCCAGTTGTAAGGACCAACATTTTCGGCACCGTTGTCGGGGATGGTGCCAAACTAAGAACCTGTTGTAACCATTAGTTTAAGTTTTTTGTAGTTAGCTCTTTGAATTTCTTTTCATTCATCTGCATGCATAGAAAGAGGAGAGATGCATTAGGAAGATTTATTCCCTTTCATTCTACTCAAGATATAAGATCATTTCAAGCACCTGAAGTAAACCCTTTTGCAGAAACTTATGTGCGTAATAGAGGTGTTTTTAATTTGTTAGAAGGAGACATAGACTTCCTAAATGAACCCCGTGAGCAAAACATTTTACCTCTAGTCCTTTAGTAGGGACCAATGGCAGCAAATCCTCCACCTCCACCTGTAAACCCAACATTTGAGATTCCCATTTCTTACCAACATGATAATGCAAACTTGAAGAATATACCAGCTTCTTCTCTTCTAAAATTTCATGGTTTGGTAACAGAAGATCCGGATACCTTTTTGTTTGAATTTGACATCCTTTGTAGAAGTTACGATTATACCACTGACACCCATAAACTCAAGTTATTCCCTGCTACTCTGAAAGAAGCTACCCTGAGATGGTTTATGAGTCTAGGAAGAGATGTAATCACTACCTAGGAGGAGATGAAGACAAACTTCTTGGATAAATATAAAGACTATTGCAGGGGAATGAACCGACATGGTGATGATATCTTCCAAATGACACAAAAAGAAGATGAAAGCCTGGAAGATTATTTGGAGAGGTTTTTGTTTAGTGTCAAAAAATCCAAGCATAGCACTTTGAGTGAAGAATACATGAAGTTGATCTTTATAAGGGGAATCAATGAAGATTGTGTTGACTCCTAGACCTCATGGGAATAGGAGATATTACTCAAGTTCAATGGGATGATATCAGACTAATTTGTCAAAAGTACTCCAGAGTTGCAGCCAAGAAGGGAAGACACTATAGGTCTGGTTCTTCAATAGCAAAGTCATCTACAAAAATCTCAAGAATGGAGATAACTCATTTGTTAAAGGACTTTAAGGAGGATATTATTAATAATATGGCTACTCAGGTGGATACACTTCAAGAAAGAAAGAAGCATGAGGAGGTAGAGGCTATGCTTGCTGAATTTTGTCCTTATTATTGATAAAAGGACTATAAATGTAAACTGCTAGCTAAAATTTATAGCTAGCAGAGTTCCCCAGATTTCAAGCCTATCTATGGAGTTGATGAAAAACTCTTTTATGTTTCACAACAAAGGCCTTGGCCTCCAAGACAAGGTATGCCACAAGATCCATTGTCATTTTCTAATCCTTATATGAACTTCAATGCACAAAACAATCAGTGACAGCCTCCATACTCCCAAAAATTTGGAAATTATACTCCTCAATCTTGGAATAACTCTCAAAACCCTTGGCCTAATTATCAAAGTCCTTCCTCTCAATGGTAGTAGCCACAAGGGATTGGTCACCTCCTCGAGGTAACTGGCAACAGTCACCATAATGGAAGGGAGGACAACAATGGGCGAACCAATCATTAGGTTTCCTATAGCCACAACAATAGTCCCAACAGCTAGCTTTAATGCCACCAGCTCCTAATACCACTCCACCCAAGCCAACCCAACTTCCAACAATGCTTGTGCCAAATCCAAATAACAAACCCTAGTAGCAACAATAAGTTTTTTTTACTGATCCTAATAACTATCCTGCATATTCTCTCAATATAAGTGAGATTCACTTACGGTCAGGAAAAACACTACCTACTCCATCTCCTCTAGTCATAACAGAATTACCATCTAAGGAGATTGCTCAGGACACTACACCTCATCAACCCAAAAACCATGAGAAGGTTCATTAGTTTGAGACTCTAGACACACATGTAAGAACTCCCCTGTTTCCTCAAAGATTGCAGGTAGAAGTGTCTAGGCAACAGGATGATATAGCATTTGATCTTATTGACCAGTTAAAAACATATATGTGTAAAGATTCCACTGTTTCAAGCTATTAAGGTAATTCCCATATATGGAAAATCTATTAAGGAAGCATGTTTGAAGAAACCTAGGAGAAAGAAAAAGGACCCAAAAATAGTGCATGTGGTAGGACAATTGGTTGATATTATGTTAAGAAAAATTATTGTCCCTAAATACTCTAACTCAGGTAGCCCTATGGTGAAAGTAGTTATTAATGGAACTCAAATTAAAAATGCCTTGATAGACTTAGGAGTGGCCATAAATGTGATGACTAAGGATGTCATACAACAACTCAGCATTACTAGTCTTAGATCAACCCCAACGGTCCTACAATTTGTTGATAGCTCTATTGTCTAGCCTAAAGGGATGGTTGAAGATATTGGTGTCACATTAGATTCTTGGGAATACCCAATTGATTTTATAATACTCTCTTCTAAGGCAACATTGGGGGATATCCAATCATTTTGGGAAGACCTTGGCTTGCTACAGCTGATGCATACATAGGTTGCATATCAGGGGACATGACCATTTCATATGGTATTACTACTAAAACTATTGCACTCTATTCTCCAACACAACCACAACTTGATCAAGAGCAAGTAGTATGGCCAGATATAGGAGAAGAAGCAGAGGAAATTAATTATGTTCAACAACTAATGATGTTAACCAGGGAACCATTTACAACACTTCAAGAGGATGATAAGGTAATCTCTAACATCATAAGAAATCATTATGGAGCAGCTCAATAGTCATCGAGTATACCAACAAGTCCTTTGCATACTCTTCTTCTGTCTGCAAGCTCTTCAGATTCTCCTACAGCCACAAACATATTTCATACATTACTACCACGAGAGATTCAAACCTCTTGTCTGTCTGAAATATCTAATGCTAGGTCAGTCACTCAAATAGAGGTTGTCATAGGAAGAAATATGAATGTCAATAGTCAATTAGCAACAGATCAAAGATTGTCATTAATATAATTACTCAAAGTCAAACAACAAGCCTTCACATGGGATTATCATGATATGAAGGGATTAAATCCTACATTGGGTACCCATATGATTTATATTAGGGAATATTGTAAACCAATTAGACAACCTCAGTGAAGGATTAATCCTAGCCTAAGGGAAATAGTTAAAGAGGAACTACAAAAGTTTCTTAATGCACGATTCATTTAACCTATTTCAGACAGTCAATGGGTTTCTCCCCTGGTTATAGTTCCAAAGAAAGGGGGGAAATGGAGAGTTTGTGTGGACTATAGAGAGATCAACACTGCTACCAAAAAGGATCACTTCACACTTCCATTCATAGATCAAGTGTTAGATTCTCTAGCAGGTAAGCAATACTTTTCATTCTTGGATGGGTTTAGTGGTTATAATCAGATCAGATAGCTCTGAAAGCTCAGGAACCTTTACCTACCCTTGGGGCACATATGCCTATTCAGTTCTCCCTTTTGGTTTATGTAATGCTCCTGCAACCTTTCAAAGGGTTGTCCTTGGTATATTTTCAGATATATCCCATGATTGTATGGAAATTTACATGGATGATTTTATCGCTTATGGGGCCACCTTTAAGGAAGCATTAAGAAATCTGGCCAAAGTGTTGCAGTGGTGTGAGGATCATAGTTTATCCGTAAATAGTGAAAAATATTTTATGATGATGCAAGAAGGAATAGTGTTGGGGCATTGTATTTCTCAATTAGGTATTCAAGTAGATCCAACCAAAATTTAGGTAATACTTTCTCTTCCTGCCCCTCCAAAACAAAAGGATGTAAGAATTTTTTTAGGCCATGCAGGGTACTATAGGAGATTTATCAAGGACTTTAGTAAAATACAAGGACCTCTATATTCTCTATTAACAAAAGATGTTGAGTTTGAATGGACTAAAAGGAGCCTTAACTCAGGCCCCTATGCTTAAAGGACCTGATTGGTCTCTTCCTTTTCACATTCATACAGATGCATCCGATTTTACAATAGGAGCAGTTTTGGCTAAACGCAAGGAGTTTTGGAAAATGCAATTTATTATATCAGTAAACATTTGCAAGGACCAAAGCTGAATTATAATGTCACTGAAAAGGAACTGTTAGCTGTCATCTATGCCCTCAATAAGTTTAGGCACTATATAACTAGTTATCAAATCTTTGTGCATACTGATCATGTAGCCATCCAATACCTCATTAACAAAAGTTCTATTACAGGTAGGTTGGCAAGATAGTTGTTGTTAATGTAGGAATTTGACATTACTATCATAGATAAACTAGGTAAAGCAAATGTAGTGGCATATTTTCTGTCTAGAAATCAAACACCACACAATCCTAAAGTCATTGATGATTCATCTCCAGATGAGCATTTGTTTTAAATTAATTTGAACATTCCATGGTATGCTAACATAGCTAACTACTTAGCAGCTAACAAGATACCTCCTCATTTCTCACCAAAAGAAAAAAGATTGCTAGTAGAAAAGATTTTCAACTTCTCATGGGTAGCAGTTTTCTTATTTTATATAGGACCAGATCAAGTTATGAGGCACTATGTTAGAGAAGATGAGATATATGATATACTACATGCCTATCATGATGAGCCTTGTGGAAGCCACTTTGTTGTCAAAATAACAACTTTTAAGATATTTACTACAGGGTATTATTGGCCAACCTTGCACAAGGATGCAGTCAAATATACCAAGAAATGTGACAGATGTCAGAGAATGGGAAGACCAACTCTGTCTGATGAAATGCCTTTACACCCCCAGGCAGTTGTTACACCATTTAACAAATGGGGCTTAGACTTTGTTGGGCCAATTGATCCATCATCAAATGGTCGGTCATACATTCTTGTTTGTACCGACTCTATCACAAAGTGGTTAGAGGTAAAAACATTCAAGCATGCTAGGGATAATAAGGTAGCAGAATTTTTATATGAAGAGATCTTCACTCGGTATGGAGTTCCTAGAGAAATCGTAACATATCAAGGGGCACAATTTACTTCCACTATGATTACCACCCTGGTTAATGAATACAATGTAAGGCATAAAAAATCCACTCCTTATCATCCTCAGGCTAATGGACAATCAGAGATCACTAACAGGGACCTTGAATCAATATTGAACAAAATAGTAGCTCTTAACTACAAGGATTGGTCTAGCAGGTTATTTGAAGCAGTATGGACTTATAGAACCACTTGGAAAACTACAACGGGGTTTACACCCTTTGAAATGGTATATGGGACAAAAGAAATGATGCCTATGGAATTTGAGCATAAAACATTGAGAACGGCAATTACCTTGGATATGACTCTTTCTGCAGCACAAGAGGAAAGGCTCCTGCAGCTTAATGCCTTAGATGAGATAAGAAATTCAGCCCTATAGCACACTGAATTATTTTAAATTCAATGCATGAAGTGGCATGATATCTATATCAAAGATAAATCATTCAAGCCAAGTGATTGGGCCCTTCTCTATGATTCAATATATAAAGATAACTTGGGAAAGTTACAGACACGATGGTTAGGATCTTATGAGATAGTTGAAACATTCTTTAATGGTGCCATCAGATAATCTACAATTGATCCTGTCAAATTTAAATTGTTAGCTAATGGTCATCATCTGCGCCTATACCACAAGCCTCTTAGCAAGGATGAATTTCTACAGTAGTTCTCCATGGCAAAAAATGTCGAGATTCCTGTAGTAGTTGGCGATGGCTTTGTCGTTACCTCTCCATCCTAAATATTTTCTACATGTTCATAATAAATACTTCTATATTTGGAGGAAGTACATTTCTTAGCAATAAATATTCCATTCCGTATTCACTCATTGCTTTCCACTCACTTCATCTATTTCTACCTCATTTTCCATGCATGACGACTCAATGTCTTCAGCTACAGTCATTATCGCGTGATGTCAGGTATGCTCGTGTGTATTTATTTTTGTTCCATGTATATAATTAAACCATATTAACTATCATTATGATATTTTGCATAGTGTCCTTTTTTTGGCCTCCTTCACATGTGTGGACACCTATTAAACCTTAGGTTGGGTGGGGGGAAGTATGCTAATAATTACTCTAGCAGATAATTCTTATGTCATCCCAGATTGTGTTTTAATTTTTTAAATTTTTAGTTTGAGGTGATTATTTGTATTTTGTCATTCTGTCTGCCTAGAGTTATTTTAGGATTGCAGCTGGGTTCCCACCAAGTAAGAGTACATTGAGCATAGTTTAGTTGCATAAATTGGACAAATTCATGCCATTAGAGAGTAGAATGTATTATCACTGCAATGGGTGGTTCATATGTTCATCATGAGATGACAGTTCATGAAGTCCTTCTTTAGGACCAAGATTGTGAGCCAATATTCCACAACAGTGGGTGGCTGGATTATTTTCTGAAGCTAACTGAGTTTAATGAGGAAATTGCAAGGGAATTTACCCACCCACTTTCAGATGGACAAGCCCAGGTAAAAGGTTTCAGAGTTGTGGTGATAGAGGAATGGATTGAAGAAGTAACTAGGTTACCAATAGATGGAGAAAAGTACTCAGAATCTAGGGATGCACGTAGTGCAAGAGCAGAATGTATACGGTAGAGAGACCCACCCTTAGTAATAGATAGATAGGGAGCTAGGAGAGAATCTCTTCTGCTTGAATGGAAAGCAGTAGTATTATATGTTTTGAAGTATTTAACCTATGAAGGAAGGTTTGTGTGTCTGTATTCCCATCATTTCAAGCTTCTGAGTCATCTATGTCATGCAAGAAGGATGAATGTTCCAAGAATATTGTACAACCTTCTTTCCATAAGCATAGTAGAAACCCAGAAAGGTAGGCCTCACTCTGTCTCTCATCATTGCCTAATTAAGCTATTAGTTGAAAAATCTATAAGAGATGTCTCTCTAATGTCTTGGTATGAATTTGTTGAAATTAGAAGGTTTAGGGTAGAAAATGTGGGTTCAAAGGAACCACTTCCATCTCAAGAATAGGGAAATTTAGAAAATCTTGAAAAACCTGGCTCCCCTATTGAACCCTCATCCTCCAGAATATCATCAGAACAAAATGTTCTTGCAGTAGAGGGACCCATATAAGAAAAATTTATAGCAAGGGTTCCTTCTCAAAGCCTACTAAAAACTAGGGCTGCCATACGAAAGGAAAAACGCAAAGGAAAATGGGTTGACATAGAAAAGAAGGAAGAGAAAAGTAAAAGTGAGAATTTACCCTCTCCTATGGCTGAGAAAAGGAAAGTTATAAAAATAGTTTCTCCTATAACCATTAAAGTGGTTGAGGAGTTCGCTTCAGGAAGTAGTCCTACAGTCGCTAAAGGGAAATCTCTAAGAAGTAGTGGTAGGCTCTGGAAAAAGCTTAAAAATCAAGATTAATCAATGGAGCCAAATGTCACCATTCTGGTTGATTCTCTAGAACAAGAGCCACACAGTCCACCTCACAATGATGTTCCTCCTTCTCCACCTAGGGAACTCCAAAGGGAACAAGAATTGCAACTACATGAAGAGAAAGAATTGTAGCTACATGAAAAGGAAGAATTGTAGAACATTGAGCAGTCGTAGGGAGAAGTAGGTTTTGAAAGGTTGGATAGCTTAGCATCCGCTGTAGAATAGGTTATTGAAGCAGGGAGAAAAGTTGAAAAGATGAAACCTAAGGCACCCATTCATAGACCACCTACTTCCCTTACCATTCATGCAGTGGCACTTGCTCTTTACCAAGAGTGGGAATTGGAAAAGGTGAAAATGCAGATGATAATCGACTGACAAAAGAAAATTATTGAACAAAAAGATGAGGAAATTGCTCAGCTTAAAGCTAAGGTGGAAATGGTAGCCACTATGGTACCATAGCTAATGCAATACCGCGCACCACCTTGTGTTTACTCTTTGTATTTAAAAGAGTAGCATATCAATTTCTAGATGATCAGAATTGTCAGGGATTTAAGTCCCTCATTGCAAACACGTGAGGAATTCTACAATGTTTATCAGACATCTCCTATAGCCATTAAGAATCTAATCTATGAATTTTATGTACATAATTATGTTGTTCCTGATGATGTCAATTGGAACCCTCTCCTCTATATTGGAGATATCCAATTGAGAGCTCTCATATCATTAATGCATAATGAAATAGAAAGAGGAGAGAAGTTTTGGGTACATAGAAAGGAAGAACTTGACCTTTCACTACCTCTAAGGGTTGAATCAAGAGAGCGTAGAAGACTTTATTTTGACTGGCAAAAGATTGTATATGAGCCAGATTATGCAAAGGATATTCTACCCTTAAGAGAAGAGGTGTATAAATAATATGAACAAATGGCTACAAGGGAAGGACAAGTAGCAATAGGACATTTGGTCCAATGTTGGAATAGCCTATCAGATGAGTTGAGGCAATTTGAGCCACACTCTGTACAAAAACTACCATGCAGCACTACACAAAGCACCCAAGTATATGCACTTGGGAAGAACAAAGGGAAGACATTGGTTGCCTCTTAGTTTTTAGCCTCCAATCCTCCTATGGCCACTGATGGGATGCAGGGATAATTATCCACCATATAGTGAAGCAGCAAAATGTACCAGGTGGAAGAGATTAGAGAAAAAGAAAGGATTCTACTGGAGTTTTTCTGCTACTCCTAGCAATTTTACAATCAATGCTAGAATTTAGACTTTTCCTATTGCTAGAGGATCAGCAAGAAGTTAGGTTAGGGGGAGATGATGAGCCTAAATAATGGCTCTATTTTGATATATTTTTGTTATAATACTCTTGTCTAGGTCTTGTGATTAGATGATATTTGGATCATGATACTCTCCTAGTTGATACCTTTTAAGTGTTTTTGAAACTGATTTGACTTATACTTAAGGTTGTGATATAATGGTTTTTAAATGATTTATCTATGTGAATATCTAAAATCAATCTTAAGTATGGTTTACATTATATCATGTTAGCATTAGTATATACACATGTTTGTTGTGCATGTTAACATCATGATGCAAGGTCGGAAAAGGAGAAGGAAAGACTAAGTGGTGGTTTAAAGATGCACCAAGTATATAGCCACAATGCAGACCTAGTCAGAGAAAAGTAGTAATAAGGGAGATCAAAGCCACTTGATTGATTCTTCAACAGAATGATTTATGGGACATTTATAACTATTCTTAGTGGAGCTTAGATTCAGGAAGAAAGTCATGCTATATTTTCTCAGTTGCAGGATAGATGTTGTTCTGTTTTCGTGCGCTGACTTCTTCTTCTTTTGTTTAATGAATCTCATTCACCTATTCCATAGGAATGGTGTCGATCAGTTAGGAATCTATTATAAGTTTCCATATAAATAAAGGGGTCTCTCTCTCCTCTTGAGAGTAGTAGAGAACGAACAAAATATTATTAATACTCAGTTTTTTGGTATTTATATATTTTCACAGTCAAAATGGAATAAAGGGATCAATGTGATTTTAAAAGCTTAACAATTGTAATCTGAAAGTTCTGGATATGCTCACTCAAGGGGGCCCACTTGGTGAGTAATCCTTCGTGTTTTCCAGTTAGTTTCCATTTTTTAGTAGTAGTTGTTTCAGCAATTGTCTATTCCTACAACCACTGGAAACAGTTCCTATGTCTGTTCTTGCAGCCACAGGAGCAGAGTAGTTCTTGTTTGCTTGCCAAAATATTATCATTTAGTAGTAGTTGTTTGAGTGATTTCCAATTGTGAATTTGGATTAAGTATTAGTTCATGGATATTTTGCATGTTTACTTCAAATAATTTCCTTTCCTATAGTAATATCAAATGGTTGCGATATAAACTTGGTGCACATACAGTGCTGGCTCATTTTAAGTTTACGTCCTTGGTCGATAAGTAAATGAGCCTTTGCTACATAAAAGCTAGTTATTCAAGGATATTCAATCTCTGAATTATGTTTTATTACCTATTTTCAATTCCAGTTGTAAGGACCAACAATAGGCATGTTGTCATTTTTCATCAAGAACTCTAGTTCATGCAACCTATTGACTTGATATTCCTCATCTAGTATGAGGCCCTTCAAAGATACTCAGAGAGATGAGATTTCTACCTCAAGAGATAAAATTGCTTCTAAACGATACACCAATGAATATGGCATAGCCCCTATCAGTGTTAGGATACTATTCATGTATGCCCAAAGTGTCAGATTGAGTTGCACATGCCAATCCTTACCTGCATCATTTAATGTTTTCTTGAGGATTTTTAGGATTGTTTTTTTTATGCTTCTGCTTGACCATTTCCCTGTGGGTAGTATGGTGTGGAGAACCGATGTTGGATTTTGAATTGTTCAAATACCTCTCGCACATCTTGATTTTTGAAAGGACGCCCATTGTCTATGATGATTGAATTAGGAATGTCATATCTGCAAATGAGATAATTGAGAATAAATGAGGAGATTTTTTTTCTAGTTATAGTGGTCATCGGGACTTCTTCAATCCACTTTGTGAAATACTCTATTGCAGTGATAATGAACTTATGTCCATTTGAATAAGAAGGATGAATTTTCCCTACTAAATCAAGTCCCCATTGACAAAAAGGCCAAGATGTAGTGAATGACTGTCACTCCTATGTTGGTGCATGGATAAGCTTGCCATGAATTTGGAATTTAGGACATCTCTTTGCAAATATAGAGGACTCTTTCTCCATTGTTGGCCAGTAATATCCCATTCTTGGAAGTTTCTTGGTGAGAGTAGGACCACTTGAATGCATACCACATATACCCTCATGAAGCTCATGTAAGGTAGAGTAAAATTCATTACGATCAAGGCATCGAAGAAGAGTACCATCTAGACCTTGATGGTAAAGTCTGTCAGTGGTTAAGGTATAGCGGGTGGCTTGCTGAATGAAACTGCAATTTTGAATGTGAGACAGGTCGAGTGGAAGAGTATTGTTCTTAAGATAATCATAGATTTTCCCATATAGAGGTGAGTCTGGACCGGTTAGGGCATAGATGAGTTGGGATGCAAAATTGTTATAGGTTGGGGAAAATAATTTCTATACCAGGAACTCGTAACGACTCTATTTCTC
The DNA here is from genome assembly GCF_030272615.1 of Cryptomeria japonica. Classification (NCBI taxonomy): domain Eukaryota; kingdom Viridiplantae; phylum Streptophyta; class Pinopsida; order Cupressales; family Cupressaceae; genus Cryptomeria; species Cryptomeria japonica. Next base: position 293,471,675 of record NC_081405.1, read on the forward strand.
TAGAATTTGTAGCAGTGAAGTGATAGTAGCCATTGCATCGGCAGCTCTGTTGTCCAATCTTGGTATTTTCTCAAAGGTGATATGTACAAAGTATTGTTTGAAATCATCCAGCATTTTCTTATAAGGCATTAGCTTATCATCCTTTTTCTGATATTCATCATTGATCTGAGTGATAACTAATTGAGAATCTCCATAGACTCTCAATTCTGTGATTCTCCATTCCACAGCCAGTTTGGTTCATGTTGATGAATACTAAGAGGTGGGGGTGAATTAGTATACCCAAAAACTTTGATAAACACTTAAGCAAATTAACTGCAGACCGATGTATCCTTTTTAATAGTAAACCAATTAAAACACAAATAAACCAAATAGAAAATAAATAATTCACCCACAATACCACAATCACCATAACATAAGAAATTTTAGTGTGGAAACCCGAATGGGAAAAACCACGGTGAGTAAAACTCACAAGTCTACTATCTGCTGAATAGCAACCAGACCGATTAAGGTCAGACCAGTAAGGCCTTACAATGTTCTTCACTAGAACAAATCATGTTAGGAATCCAAATCTCTGTTAGGAGATAAGTTCGGGTAAAGACTACCTTGTTAGAGGATTTGAAACAAACTTAACAAAGCCTACCCGGTTAAGGATTTCAGACTTATCGAAGAGATTATTAATCAAAAAGTTGATGATCTACAAAGTAGCACACAATTCTTGGTTAGATCCTTAATAGCTCTTGATTAACACATCATAAAATTACTTCATTCTTTTGTCATTCGTTCCTTCAAACTTCTATTGTGAAATATTCTTTTCACATAAAATCATATCGTCTCTCTACACATCTATCTAAAACCCTAGACATGATGTCCTCATATAGGAATCTGATTTCATGTCGGTCCAATGAGATTTAGACTACAAATCCCTAGGTACAACGTGTCTAGACATAATTGAGACATGGCACAGAGTCACCGCCAAGGTGTCGGTGGATGAAAACTCATTGCACATTTACAAGTTTGCCTGTTAACAAAATAGAGTATACCGACTACCATTTTACAAAAAAAGGCTGGTAAACTAGAACATAGTGTTCTGATCTCTTGGTTGTCACTTGGGGTCCTTGTACTGCTTGAGGTCCTCATACTGCTTTGAGGTCCTTGTACCACTTGAGGTCTTTGATCATGCTTTGACCGGTAAGCTCATTCTGCAAACACCGATAGTCTTCAACAAACAAAGACTATACATCTAGACACCCTTTTCAGATACCCTTTTCATCTAGACAACTCCTTGAGCCGACAGATGAGTATCCTTTTCAACTTCAGAGATTTTTCCTTCCAGTAACTAAAGTCTTCTTCTCCTTATAAAAAGGTGCCTTTGGCACAATCAAGAATCTCAAGCAATTCAGAATTAGAGGCATCTGGAAAATATTGAGCAAAAATTTGCTCTCTAATTGCTTGCTCCTTTTCAATAGCAATGCACCATTTTTTGTCCTAGGAGTTATACAAAGATTTATAAATAAAAGATTTAATATCGGTAGTGTAGCATCCTAAAATTGTGACACTTGCAATTTTGACCGCATTTGGGTCTTCACGATGGTGACACAACATTGAACCTGAATGGAGACCCCAAAACTTGTCCACGACACCAAAAACTGCATTTTTCCAGCACCCTGCCTGATCCCTCCTTGCACCCTGCTATCCCGGGAGGTGGGACCAGAGCGCCCAGCGCCCTAGTCCTTTAGGACCAGGGTGCCCAATGCCTTGGTCCCCCAGGACCATGGCACCCAGCGCCCTGGTCCCTGGCCCTATTTTGGGCCCGGTCTCCTATGGGGCTTCGGGTCTTTTTGTTTGCAAATTGGAAAATAACATTTCCTGGTCGGCCTAAGGTCAGGAAAATCAGTCTTTTAACCCTAATTGGCAAGTATATAAACTACATTTTCCTCTCTCATTTGGGGAGAGAGAAAAAAAAAGGTGGAAATGATATTCAAACATTCAAGCATTCAAGTATTCAAGCATTCCTTCAAGCAATTGATCATTCTAAGTCTCCATTCAAGGCTAAGTGTTGCATTCAAGACAAGGATTCAACCATTGAAGAGGAGATCACATACTACAACATACAACATACAACAAACAACAACATCTATACCTTCGCACATAAGGATACAAACATCCTTACAACAAGGTACTAGTACTTGTTTTACATTACAATCATTTACATTTACAACATTTCTCATTTCTTGGTTAATTCCAAAACCGGGGTTTGACCTAAGGGAAAACCCCTAATCCCTAACCCCCCAATCGTCTTCGCTTTTCTATGTGTAGGTTGTAGGTACGCGGCTGAAATTGAAGATCTAGAATCCTTGTGCAGAGACGAACAGATCCCCCTTCGTTTCGTGGATTTTTCGGAGGACCGTGTGCACGTCGGGCGCCATCGTCTTGTCAAATTTTGCTCAAATTTGCAGGACAGCGTTGTATCAACATTTTACTGCTAATTCCAGGTCCACAGCTTCATCCTATATCCCTATCTCAGTTTATAAGCGAATCTTTCTCACTTTCTATGCATTCCTAGCTTGATCATTCTATGCACATTCTTTACAAAAGAGGGTAGCCTTGCTATCTTAACCCTTGAAACTCATTTAGAATCCAATCTTGCATTGTGTGGGATTGGATCTTGTGGGTTTCAACCCCTCTTTTGAATGTAAAGTCTCCCCTAAGTGAAAACCGTCAACCCTAGTAACCTCCCTTCTCTCTCCTTGGAGTTGGAAGAGGGGAGAGCAACTAGGGTTCGATTTCCGCTTTACATTTTGGTGAACCCGACGTGAACATCCTTTCTAATTATTCATGGTTAGATCTGAAAATTGGATTCTTTGATTACATTTCCATGTTTGATCTTTTGCAAAATTTTAGAGGTTGATTGCATAAAAACCCTAAAATTTTCTTTTTAGTAATTGAGCTTGCGAAATGTTTAATTATTAATGGTTGTTTTAGATCTACCCTTCTATTACAAATTATCAATTCATATTTGTGCTTTAATTTTGAAAATTAAGTGGTTAAGTGTCAAAACCCTAATTTTTGAAACCCTCTTGATTCAACCTTTGTCCAACAATTTCACTGATCAAAACATCTCCAAATCGGCTATAACTTTGGATTCCGCAATAAAATCATAATATCTTTCATACCTGAAAATTTGGAAAAAAGTTGCGAGGACCATGTGCACTCCGAGCACCATCGTCCCCGACATTTTTTTCAAAATTTTGGGAGTTAGATCTTACTGTATTTTTCTGCTAAAATCCAGAATTTTGGCTGATTTTATCAATTCCAACACTTTCAAAATTACAGTCAAAGTTGGTCTTGTGATTGCTTGGTTTAAGGCTTCTAATTATTCAAAAATTGTTGAAACTGAAATTCATGTCAAAATTGTGTTTCTTACTGTCCTAAATCTGAAAAGTGTGTTAGCATTCATTTAAAATTTTAGTGCCTTATTCAAATTCTTGCAATTTGTGACTTTTGAAATTAAGTGCTTAATTACAACAACTTTGATTTCCGCTTTCAAAATTGAATTTTGCGTGAAATTGAGTCAACTTTTAAATTTCAAAACTTGCATTGCTTTTGGTATTCCCTCTAAAATCATAAAATTCAAAATTTCAGTTTCCCTCTCTTTTTCAAAATTCAAATTTTGCATTTTTCGACAATCTTGGTAGGGTTCAATTTTGAGATTGCAACTTTAATTTGGCCTATCTACAGATCGTAAAATCACTCAATTTTTTCAGGTTAGCTTTAAAATCATCATAACTTTCGTCCCTGCAAATTTCGAAAAAAGTTGCGAGGACCGTGTGCACTCCGAGCGCCACGGTCCCTGACATTTTTTTTGAAATTTCGGGAGATTGCCGTGATTGCATTTAACAGCTTAAATCTAGAAGATTGGCTGATTTTATTGAAATTTTCTACCTCTAAAATCAAAATCTTCTCTCCCTCTCTAGTGCATGAGTTTTACAACAATAAGCCCTACTTACACTATTCCCGTTAGACGAAGCCTTAGAATTAAGTCTTTCTGAGGTTTAATTACCGAGGAGATGGAACCTAATTTGAATAGCCTTTTTAACGAGGACATGGGTAATTCCTCTAATCCTCCTAATGATGAAGAAGCTCTCCATGAGGTTTCTATAGAACAACTTGCGAAATTGGATAACCAATTTGACGATTTTCGACAATGGATGTCTCAAGAATACCTCGATAGTCAAGCTCTTCCTTTAATTGAGGGTCTAAAACATATGCTTCAAAGTGATAAGAATGGAATTGATATTTTGCATGGTATTGCACACATTGTGGATTCGAATGTGATGCCTATGAAGAGTTGTGTTGAAACTTTAGGTTATACAGAACCTCCCACTCAAGTCAATCATTCTATTCCTTTGACAACTTCTATTGCTAGCATACCTACCTTTACATCAAACATAATGACTACTTCTATACAAGACATTCCGCCTATGGTTACTAGTCATGGGGGAAATCCTTCCTCTTCAATTAATCCTCTTCCTTCATTTAATCTGACTTCTTCATTCATTCCTTCAATGAGTGTTCCTATTAAATCTCCACAAATGAACATGACGCAAGGGCGCAATTCATTTAACCATTCCATTCCTCCTTGTAGTGTTCCTCCTTTCCAATCCTCTCCTATGATTAACTATCATAGTGTCCCGCCACCTTACTCTTTACCTTCTTTCAATAACATAACACCTCCATCACAATCTAACACATCTAATATGAATTCTTCGACTGAAGTGACCATTAACAATCTTGCACAAACTATCTCTTCTTTACAGCAACAAATTGCCTCTATGAATCAATCTAAGTTTAGTGTACCCACATTTGATGTTGCGAGCCCACTTTTTCTTAACATTGTTCGAGCTATCCCTCCTAAACATGTTGAAATCCCGCATTTGGAACTTTATAATGGTAAAGGTGATCCTCTAACACATGTTAAGACTTTTCAAACAATATGTACTGATTTTGCTTATGACCAAAGGTTGCTTGCAAAACTATTCACTAGAACATTAAGAGACAAAGCCCTACAATGGTATTGCTCGTTGCCTTCTTATTCTATTACTTCCTTCGAACAACTTGCAAATGCTTTCATTCAACAATTTCAAAACAATATAAGTCCTAAAGTTACTTTGATTGATTTAATGCATTGTAAACAAGGTGTTAAAGAAAAAGTGACTGATTTCATTGGTAGATATAAGCATTTGTATGCTCAAATTTCTTTTCCAGTGCCTCACAATGATATTCAAAGAATCTTTATCTCTAATTTACAAAATGATATTCGAGACAAACTCCTATTTTCTAAGTTTACTTCTTTCCAACAGTTGTGTGCAACTCTTCACAATTATCAACTGACTATGAGTCAAATGGAACAATCACATCCTATGGCTCCGAGTGATAAGGGTGATAGCAGTCAACAACCATTTGGAAAGTTTAAACCGAACAGAGATTCCATCAAATTCAATGAAAACATCATCAACAACAATGTGAATGCAGCATCAGGTGTGCCTCCTATTTCTAAGTTTTTCAAGAAAGAAAGAAAGTATACTCCTTTGAATGAATCATTGCATAGTATTATGAATAAGTTATTGGAAAAAAATGTGCTTACTCTTCCTCCTATAAGGCAAATAGATCCTGCAAAGATTAATTCACCTTATTTTGATAACAAATCTTTTGTCAATTTCATCATCAACCTGGGCATGATACTGAAAAATGTTTTGCTTTAAAGGGTAAAATTCAAGATTTGATTGATAATAATACTATCTCTATTTTTGGAGTGAATGATAAAGGCAACACATCTGTAGCTCCTCCTAACCAAAATCTTTAGATTTTGACTGATCCATTACCTTCTCATACCTCTAATGCGATTGAGGCTAATGATTCCTCTTTCTCATCTGATGGTCTTGTGTCTATGACTCCGAATGTGATTAACTTTGTAGAGCAGCAAGAAAACCCTAAAGAACCTTCCATCACATTTGATTCTAGTGAAACTATCAGTGCACCTAATGGTCCTTTATACATAGTTGCAAAAGTCAAGAATACACCTTGCCGTGGAGTGCTTATTGATCCTTCGTGCATGGTTAATGTTATTACTGAAGAATTTCTTTTTACTTTGCAATTGAATCAAGTGATCTATGACAAAACAGATGTGATTGTGAAATTATTTGATGCATTTTCTTCTCCTACAATTGGTTCTATTACATTACCTATTGAGGTCCATTACAAATCCCTTGATGTGAACTTTGCTATTATTCCTTCATCCGAACAATTTCGTGTGAAGCTTGGCTATCCTTGGCTATCTTCCATGAAAGCTATTGCTTCTCCTATACATAAGTGTTTGAAATTTCCCCATAATGGTGAAGTTGTTACTGTCAATCATAGTCTCTTTAAACCAGCTGAAAGAACTTCTAGCGTTCTTATTGATTATTTTTGGCCTAAACAATTCCAATCCCTTCCTCCGCGAAGTGATCATCTTTTCAAATCTTATCAAAAGTGGAAAATAGATATGATCCTATCTCTAAGTGAACCTAGAACACCTAAACTTGATATTCCTATCATTCTTGAGAAGGAAGTTCTTCCTTTGAAAGATAAAACTAATGTCTTTCCTCAAGAAGATTCTCAACCCATCCCTATGGATGCGACTATGTCTATGCCTAATAAACCTTCTAAAAGTAGACCTATACCTCCTCATCATGATGGACTTGGTCTCCTTCCTAAACCAAAAATTCTTCCTTTATACGGAGCAGTTCCTCCTCCTTCTTTTTATAGAGAGAAGAGACCTTCCTCTTCTCCTATTATCCAGCCTAAGAGACCACAACCTAAACACCCAAATGATAAGGATGAGAACATTCCTCCTCCTCAATCTTCTCCACTCCCTACTAAGACTAGACAAAATCGTTCTGCACATGAACACCGACGAAAGCGTCGTCTTAGAGCTCAGGCAGCTGCTTCTCAAACTTCGTAATCTCCAAAAACACCTTCAACAAGCATTATTCCATTTTCTCCAAAATCTCCTAAACATAAGATGCATGATGGTCTTGATCCTGTGCGAGTTAAAGATCCTATTTTTATAAATCTTGATGATGATATAGATGAAAATGTTATTCATGATGAACATGTTACTCCTCTTGCTTCTGATAGTGAATATGAACTTGTTGATGTCGATAACCATTTATCTAACGAATTTTGTAAAGCACTTATCCTAGCTCCTAGACAAGAACAACGTGGCTTGGAACATGAACATAGCCCTTGTTTGGATCTTGTGATAGCTCCATCTACTGTGTTGGATGTTCTTCCTCTAGCATGTTCCCTACCTTCTCGAAACATTGATCAGCAAGATCGGGGGGTAGATGACGTGCTAGACTAGTTACATTAGCATAGCAGATTCTCTCCTCCTCTCTTTTGTTACTTCTTCTATATGTTATTCTCATTCTTCTATTTGTTTTCCTTAGTGTTGTCTACTTGAGGATGATGCAAAGCATTGAGATCTCTTTTGGTCTCTCTCATGTTGACTCAAAAGACACATGTGTTCCCTTCTTCTAGGTGACCTTCCTTGATTGGGGAATGAAGAACAATTATGCATACATACATATGATATACATGACTTATCATACAGCATACTGACCTCGAGGAAAGCGAAGTCACCTTGTGCTTTGTGTTTTGTGTCTATTATCCTTGGGTTTATCTCACACTTGGGGGCTAAATCTTTGTGATAACGTGCTCCTTTCCCGTCTCATTTCTTATGTGTATCACTACATTAAAGCAATCACCCCCGTTGAGGCGTGTGCGATCGCTTTAACGTAGGGGGGCATACACCTCGTCTATCTCTTAAAGATACTTGAAAATTTCTTGGTGAACTTAGCTTTGCCTTGAAAATTTTTGTTATTTCTCTTGCATGACTCATAGTGAGGGAACCTTACTACTGACAGTCATGGTTCTCCCTCATGATCTTCCCTTTTACTTTGTCAATTGAAGTCGTAAGATCCTTAGTCCACTGGGGGCTTAGTGTGTCTTGCCTCCTTGATGTGGTGAAAGTCTTTCAATGTTGTTTCCTTGTACTTTACCGGAAGTATGAGCATACGCTTATACTCCCGCTAAAGTGGGGGCTAAATGTAGCATCTAAAATTGTGACACTTGCAATTTTGACCGCATTTGGGTCTTCACGATGGCGACGCAACACTGAACCTAAATGGAGACCCCGAAACTTGTCCACGACACCAAAAACTGCATTTTTCCAGCACCCTGCTTGATCCCTCCTTACACCCTGCTGTCCCGGGAGGTGGGACCAGAGCGCCCAGCGCCCTAGTCCTTTAGGACCAGGGTGCCCAGTGCCCTGGTCCCTGGCCCTATTTTGGGCCCGGTCTCCTATGGGGCTTCGGGTCTTTTTGTTTGCAAATTGGAAAATAACATTTCCTGGTCGGCCTAAGGTCGGGAAAATTAGTCTTTTAACCCTAATTGGCAAGTATATAAACTACATTTTCCTCTCTCATTTGGGGAGAGAGAAAAAAAAAAAGGTGGAAACGATATTCAAACATTCAAGCATTCAAGCATTCAAGCATTCCTTCAAGCAATTGATCATTCTAAGTCTCCATTCAAGGCTAAGTGTTGCATTCAAGACAAAGATTCAACCATTGAAGAGGAGATCACATACTACAACATACAACATACAACAAACAACAACATCTATACCTTCGCACATAAGGATACAAACATCCTTACAACAAGGTACTAGTACTTGTTTTACATTACAATCATTTACATTTACAACATTTCTCATTTCTTGGTTAATTCCAAAACTGAGGTTTGACCTAAGGGCAAACCCCTAATCCCTAACCCCCCAATCGTCTTCACTTTTCTATGTGTAGGTTGCAGGTACGCAGCTGAAATTGAAGATCTGGAATCCTTGTGCAGAGACGAACAGATCCCCCTTCGTTTCGCGGATTTTTCGAAGGACCATGTGCACGCCGGGCGCCATCGTCGTATCAACTTTTGCTCAAATTTGCAGGACAGTGCCGTATCAATATTTTACTACTAATTCCAAGTCCACAGCTTCATCCTATATCCCTATCTCAGTTTATAAGCGAATATTTCTCACTTTCTATGCATTCCTAGCTTGATCATTCTATGCACATTATTTACAAAAGAGGGTAGCCTTGTTGTCTTAACCCTTGAAACTCATTTAGAATCCATTCTTGCATTGTGTGGGATTGGATCTTGTGGGTTTCAACCCCTCTTTTGAATGTAAAGTCTCCCCTAAGTGAAAACCGTCAACCCTAGTAACCTCCCTTCTCTCTCCTTGGAGTTGGAAGAGGGGAGAGCAACTAGGGTTCGATTATTTTTCACTTTACAGGTAGGTGACCAATCATTATCACATAGATATCTAATAAGTTCTTGTTCAACATCCTCTTTTTCAATATCATTGAAATCATCAAAATATTCTTTCAAATCATCAAGAACTTTTCTTCTAATATTCTTTATAGTCCTTTGGCAATGTGTCATAGGCTTGTAAGAATAAATATCTAAATTTACTAGTGCAGAAGTTGCAGATACATTACCGGTAAGCTTGGTCTTCTTAACTGATTGTCTTTTCTTTACCACTTCCTCATCTAATTCAGTGTCTCCTAAATTCTTTGCATCATGTTTGGTTCTTCTCTTTCTTTCAAATACCTTTGGTGGATTAGCCTCTGATTTATTCTTGGGAGGTGACCTCCTGGTCACTTTAGGACTAACAGTAGATGTAACCGATGCCGATGTTGCTAGCACAACTTTCTTCTTTTTTGGCTTTGGTACGTTAGTAGGATTGATCCTTTCTGTGTAAGTACCAGTCCTCTTCTTCTTAGGATCAAGCAGTGAAGCAATTAGGGTAGAGGCATACCCAATAATTATTTCATTTAGCACTTCATAGCCCATAGGCCCAACTTCCTCTTCTCTAGGTTCTACCGCTTCCATTATGAAATGGTCCACTTTTATTGTACAACAAATATCATCTTCATATTTCTTAATAAGTTCACCTAAAATTCTTTTCCTTTGTTTCATTTTCAACTTGAATTCATCAAAATAACTATTCAAAATCTTTGGATAAGTCAGTCCTATTGCCTGTAGACTCTCCTTGATTTGTCTTGAGACCAGTAGGTCACTTGACCATTGAACATCACCAACTCCTACAAAATACCCTTGAAAGTAGAAGAGCAAACCTATAAGGAATTGACCAAACTTGAACTTTAGAGTATTGTCCTCTTTGATGGATTTCAGGTTCTCCATAATCTATTTTTGCATGCAGGTACACAAATCATACTCTGCATCTTCTTTGATCATACGGTAAGCGGCATGCACCATAGCTATAGGAACAGAATTCTTTTGGTTGGCAAAGAATACTCTATATCCGATCACCATACATGCAAGCTTCACCAAGTCATCTTTTATGGTGTTGACCATCATTGCCCACTTGTCTCTCACAAAACCAGTGAGCTTTTCCACTTGGTTTTTAGTGATCTTACGAAGAACAGGGATTTCTCCAGTGTTACAGAAACTGGTCACGACATGGATTGCCTATGGTGTTATATCATGGGTTATCTCAAGATACATCTTATCACCATTAACCCTACTAAGAATAATTCTTATGTGATCTTCTATAAATTCCTTGAGAAAATATACCGCATTGTGGAATTTCTTCTCCTTGATCACTCTAAACTTTGGTTTGATCCTTTTGTCTTCTCCACAAAATGAACTCAATTGGGAGTGAATTACTAGAGACCCTAGGTCTTCTAATCTGCAATCAATATAACCAGAAATATCCCCTTCAAAAATGACTCTAGCGGGGACTTGGGATAGGGCATCATACTTCAACCTCTTCCTAAGTGGTTTGGATGGATCCTTAGGTGCAGAAGAACTAGACAAGGCTTTGGATGCAGGAGGCCATGTCAAAACAATTCTTAATAACAAGAGAGATTTGCTGAAAAATACCTTTTCACTCCAAACTAGGTTTATGCCGATGTCGAGCACACCACACTTCTTCAACAACTTGCTTTACCACTCTTATTTTCACTCTGGATGACTGATGAATCTTGCACAAGGTTTTTTGTTGGATCTCTTTGAATGCAAGATAGATCACCTTTGTCGCGCTGCTCAAATTTGAAAAATGCTACTCCGAAAATAGGTAAGTAACAATGACTGCAGAAGTTACCTTTATATATGCTCCTACCTACCATAATAAATGCATCTCCAATAGGATGAAAACCCTAACTTTTCTTTTACCAATTTACCTCTTCTATCGGTTAATAGGTAACCAATATCAATAAAAACATTTTACCGATATACACTGGGGGTCCACAACATAATTACTAATATGCTTCCCCTTGAGCTTTTCGAAGCTCAATCTATTGATTCAGGGTTCTCCACACTGGGTGCGAGAACAGGTACATCTTGTGGCTTCTCCTCAGACTTCTTTTTCCAAACTTTATCCATGTCTTCTTGAGTGGTTTCAACATCCACCTTTCCATTTCCTTCCGGGTCAACCAGTTTGTTTCTTGATGGATTCTATCTTAGTCTGCATGTTCTAGCAAGATGTCCTAGTTTGTTACAATGATGGCATACCATGCCAGGTGCTCTCCATGGTCCGTTGTTCACATTTCCATTATTTCTTTTGTATGTTGTAGCAGCGTGACCACTATCATGATAGATTAGACAGGTTGCTCTCCAACTGATTGCTGCTTCATAACCATTTGACCGGTGGTCATAGGTTCTATACCGATTTGGGTTCCGATTCATAGGAGGTTCCTGGATAATTCATCTTGGTCTTGGCGTATAGCTTCTAGGGTTGTTCATAAGTGACCTACACTCAAAGAATCTATACCCAAACTTGTTACATGCATAGCAATGACCTTTGAATCTACCAGCTTTAGCCTTGTGGTTATGCATAATGTTGGGTATGTAAGGAAAATTATTATAAGCCTTGCTTCTACATACATTGGCAGTATGTCCTTCTTTAAGATAGTTAAAGCATATTGGTTTGAACTTTGACTTAACTTTTTCTTTTGCTCTCGTTCACAGGTATTGGTTGCCCATTTGGTGCATCGGTCTTGGTTCTAGAGGATTCACCTTCCTCTGGTGTAGAATAACCAAGTCCAGTGGTATCCCTTGATGACTTCATAGTCTCCAGATGTTGATCCAGTTTTGTAGCACTCTGATTGAATTTTGCAAGTATCTCCTTTGTCTCAGCAAGCTCTTTGGAAAGATATTCATTGGTCTTTACTAGGGTTTCATTTTGAGAAATGGTTGCATTAAGTTCAACTTGCATCTCTTCTTTCTCTTCCTTATCCTCTTGCAGATAAGCGGCAATGGTACCGATTTCTTGGTTCAGCTTAAAGATCTCATGCTCTATGTCCTTCGCTAGATCCTCAGCTTTTCTCCAGTTATCTAGTTCCTGACTCATCCTTATGGTCAGTGCTTCCAACTCCCTTCTCAGATTAGTTTTGGACTGATTTAGTTTCTCTACTTCTTCAACTAGGGCACCCATGTTTGCTTCATCGAAAGAGTTGCTTTTAGTGATTTCCATCATTTGTTCAGCAAGTTCTCTTCTTTTGGCTAAAAAGGATATATACTTGACCTTGAGTTCATCATAGGCTCTCTCTGGTTCAGCTAGATGGTGAGTGAGTTCCCTCATGTTGTATTCCCCCATATCTCCTTTCAAGCTGTTAGACTTAAAGAAAGGTAGGCTTTGATACCAATTGATGAATACTAAGAGGGGGGGTGAATTAGTATACCCAAAAACTTTGACAAACACTTGAGCAAATTAACTACAGATCGGTGTATCCTTTTTAATAGTAAACTGATTAAAACACAAATAAACCAAATAGTAAATAAAGCGTTCACCCACAATAACACAATCACCATAACACAAGATATTTTGACATGGAAACCCAAATGGGAAAAACCACGGTGAGTAAAACTCACAAGTCTACTATCTGCAGAATAGCAACCAGACTGGTTAAGGTTAGACCCATTAAGGCCTTACAATGTTCTTCACTAGAATAGATCATGTTAGGAATCTAGATCTCTATTAGGAAACAAGTCTGGTTAAAGACTACCTTGTTAGAGGATTTTAGATCCACAACTGTGAACCACCTTGTTAGAGGATTTGAAACAGACTTAACAAAGCCTACCCAGTTAAGGATTTCAGACTAGTCGAAGAGATTAATAATCAACAAGTTGATGATCTATACAGTAGCACATAATGCTTGGTTAGATCCTTGAGAGCTCTCAGTTAACGCATCACAACATTATTTTAGTCTTTTTTCCTTCATTCCTTCAAACTTCTATCGTGAGATATTCTTTTTGCATAGAATCAGATCGTCTCTCTACACATCTATCTAAAACCCTAGACATGATGTCCTCATATAGGAATCTGATTTCATGTCGGTACAATGAGATTTAGACTAAAAATCCCTAGGTACAACATGTCTAGACATAATTGAGACATGGCACAGAGTCACCGCCAAGGTGTTGGTGGATGAAAACTCATCGCACATTTACAAGTTTGCCTGTTAACAAAATATAGTATATCAATTACCAGTTTACAAAAGAAGGTTGGTAAACTAGAACATAGTGTTTTGATCTCTTGGGTGTCACTTGGGGTCCTTGTACTAATTGAGGTCCTCGTACTCCTTTGAGGTCCTTGTACCGCTTGAGGTCCTTGGCCATGCTTTGACTGGTAAGATCCTTCTGCAAAGACTAATAGTCTTCAACAAACAAAGACTATACATACATAGTACTGGTTTGCACAATACATCACATAATACTGGTTGAGAATACATAAAATAAGTGTGTGTCCATCAATGACAATCACAACTTAGTATAAACATCATCAAAATGCCAACACATGTTACCAGAGCTTCATATTCAGTGATATTGTTGGTGCATGGAAATATCAGTCTATAAGTTCTTGGAATGGTGTGCCCTACGGGAGTGATGAACAAGATGTCAGCACCCAATACATGTTGTGTATAGGATCCATCAAATTACATGGTCTATTTCTTGGGCATGATAGTGAGGACATCCATGTCTGTAAATTCCACCTGTAGTGGTTGTTGATTTGGTAGTGGTGCTTCTACCAGTTGATCTACAATTACCTTTCCTTTGATAGCCCAACATTCTATGTACTAGATATCAAACTCACTAAGAATCATGACCCACTTAGCCAATCATCTTGTAAGAGCTTCTTTGCTGATTAAATACTTGAGAGGATTAATTTTTTCTACTAGCTTGATTGTATGAGCTAGCATATAATGGTGGAACTTTTGAGAGGCGAGCACCATGGCTAAGAAAGCCTTCTCAATGAATGTATAATTTAGCTCATATTTCTTCAAAGTTCTGTTGATGTAATAAATAGCTCATTCCTTTCCTTTCAGATCCTCTTGTGCTAGCAGTGCCCCCAATGATACTTCAGTTGTTGATATGTAGGGAATGAGTGGCTTGCCTGCTATTGGTGTACCTAAAACTGGTGGATTCATTAGATATTGTTTGAGCTAGTGAAATGATTATGCACACTTGTCTTCCCATCTAAAAGCTATTTTCTTATGAAGCAGATGATTGAATGGTAGACATTTATTTGCTAGTTGAGTTATATATTGCTTGATAGACTGCAGCCGTCCCTACAGAGGGGCGGTGGCATTTCAATGATGGTCTGTACCTTCATTGGATCTACTTTAATGCCATTTTCTGACACAATGTAGCCAAACAATTTTCCTAATGTGACCCCAAAGACACACTTCTTAGGGTTTAGTCTCACCTTGAATTGCTCCAATATTTGAAATATTTTATCTAATATGCCCAGATGTTCTGCTCGGGTGAATGATTTAGTCAGTAAATCATCCACATAGTCCTCCATGAAGGTATGCATCATATTGTGGAAGATTATCATCATGGCTCTTTGATAAGTTGCCCCAGAATTTTTCAAGCCGAAAGGCATGACATTCCAACAATACATTCCCCATGGATAGGTGAATGCATTTTTATCTTGATGCTCTAGAGCTATCTTGATTTGATTATAGCTAGAGAAACTGTCCATTAATGATAACATCACGTGGCCTGTTGTTAGATCCACAATTATATCGATGCTTGGCAAAGCAAATTCACCCTTTGGACATGCTTTGTTGACATCTCTAAAATCTATAGATATTTTGATGCTTTTGTCAGATTTTGAAACTGGTACAATATTTGAAATCCATTCAGCATAGTTTATAAGTCGAATGAATCTAACGTCTAATAACTTATTTAGTTCAACTTTGACCAATAATGCCACATGCAAATTCATCTTTCTTAATTTTTGTTTGACCGAATAAGCTCCTAGAGGGATGGATAAATGATGCATGATCAAGTTTGGACCTATTCCAAACATATCATCATAAGACCAAGAAAATGATTTGCTTTTCTTTGAAGAATTTGATAAAATTTGGTTGTTCCTCTTTTGTCAGTGATTCTTCTAGGTGTATGGTTTTGACTGTTGTTTCAATACCAATGTTTATTGATTGAGTGGGCTCAATCAATATGGGTGACCTTTCTTGTGTTGGCATTTTTGATGATTATGTTGTGATTGTCATTGATGGACACACACTTGTATTGAGATCCCCTTTATATGTATGAGCTTGTGCTCAACCGGTATTTGTTGCAACCAGTATGTTGTATACTAGTCTCTAGACTAGTGATTTTGTAGAATGTGTTTCCCAGTCTGAAGCGGCATGTTGACCCCAAGTGGTTCACAGATCACAAGCAGTACGAGGGAGCAAAGTGGCACAACACATTCTTACCAATCTTCATTTGTGACAAACTGGCAACTAGTATTTTGTATGAATCGGTAATACTCTATGATGAGTTACCAACCGACATTTTGTGATGAGTTACCAATCCACCTATTGTTTGACAGTGTCGACACATTGACGGTGATTCTTGTGTCATGTTACTAAGTATGTCTAGATTCATTAAACCTAGGAAATTTTAATGTAATCCTATTGGACCAACATGAAATCAGATTCCTTTAAAAGGACATCATGTCTAGGGTTTTAAGTTGTTGCTGAAAGGGTTAATGTTGAGATAGGGTTTGAGGTGGAAATTGAGTTGTTGTGAGAATGATCTTATTTGAGAAGATCAAGATGTAACTGTGAGAGAGAGAGAGAAGACTGAAGTAATGCTGGAATGCATTAGTTGTGAGCAATACTAGATCTAACCAAGCAGTTTGTGTTATTAGATAGATCAAACACTTGTTGATTACTCACATCTTTGACAAGTCTGTAGCCCTTAACTGGGTAGGCCTCAAAGCCTTTGTAAAATCCTCTAACAAGGTGGTTCACACATGTGAATCTAAAATCCTCTAACCAGGTAGTCTTTAATCAGACTTATCTCCTAACAAAGATTGAGATTCCTAACAAGATCTGTTCTGGTGAAGAACATTGTAAGACCTTAACCGGTCTGGTTTCTATTCTGCAAATAGTGACTTGTGAGTTCCATCTCACTATGGTTTTTCCCAGTTGGGTTTCGACGTCAAATATCGTGTGTTATGGTTGTATTGCTTTTGTGGGTGAATGCTTTATTCACATTTTGGTTTTCATGTGTGGTAACCAATTTGACTGTCAGACTGCTTTACCGGTTTATCTTTAGACTGTGTAAGTGTTTTTGTGCAGTAGTTTTTGGCATACTAATTCACCCCCCCTCTTAGTATTCATCAATTGGTATCAGAGCCAACCTTTCTATAAGTTTAACCACTTGGAAAGAGATATGGGGGAATATACCTTGAGGGAACTTAGTCAACGGCTCACTAAGTCTGAGCAAGCCTATGATGATCTTATGGTCAAATACAAGGCATCTCAAGCAAAAAGAAGAGAACATGCAGAGAGGCTGATGGAACTATTTGAAAGTAGTTCTGAAGATGAAGCTAACATGGAAGCCATGATTGTTGAAGTGAATAAGCTGAATGATTCAAACTCCAATCTGAGAAAGGAGTTGGAAGGACTAACTATTCGGTTTAGTCAAGAGCTTGAGAACCGAAGAAAAGCGAAAGATCTGGTAAAAGACAGAGATCATGAGATCTCCAAGTTGAAACATGAGATTAGTACACTAACTGCTCACCTTCATGAGAGCAGAATGGAAAAAGAAGACATGCAAGGAGAACAGAACATTGCCATCTCTGAAAATGCAAGTCTTATGGGAGCAAACACTACTATTTCCAAAGAACTCTTTGAGTCAAAGGAAATACTTGCTAAGTTTGGAAAAAGTACAGTCAAGCTAGAGCAAAAGCTTGAGTCATCTAGACCAGCAAAGAATACCAATGGTCTTGGTTTTTCTAGACATGAGAAAGGAGAATCCTCAGGAACAAATGCTGAAGCATCAAAGAAGAAACCAACACTCAAAGGAAAAGGTAAGCAAAAATTCAAACCTGTTTGCTTTAACTATCTTAAAGAAGGACACACTGTCAATGTATGTAGGAGAAAAGCCTACAATAATTTTCCTTATTTTATCAACAATGTACCTAGATCCCATAAGTTCAATGGTCATTGTTATGCATGCAACAAGTTTGGGCATAGACCATTTGAATGCAAGTCTGTAATGGATAACACTGGAAGATATCCTTAGAGGACCCAAGGAAATGGTCTTGAACCTTTTATGAACCGGAACCATAACCGGTTTATTGTCTTCAATCATCAGTTAAGAAGCAGTGGTCATCAAGCAGCAACCGAATGGAGAGAAAGTTGTATGATCTGTCATGGTCATGGTCACATTGCTGCAACATGCAGAAGGAAGAATGGAAACATGTACAATGGACCTTGGAGAGCACCTGGACTTGTTTGCTATCACTGCAACAAACCAGGTCACATTGCAAGATTCTGCAGAAGCAAAAAAAGTATATCTGATGATATACTCGTCACTCAGGAATGAGAAATAGATGTTGAAAAATTTCAAGGAGACATGAAGAAAACATGGAAGAAGAAACCAACATTGTTGGAAGAGGAACCAGTTTCTGCACCTAGTGTGGAAATATCAGAACTGGCAAACTAAGCCTCAAAGGCTTAGGGGGAGCAAATGGCGAAATGCTTTTGAACCCCTGGTTGACACTGGTAAAAGACCCTAACCAGTATGTTATACCTGTCGCTTGGCAGAAGACTAGAAATGGTAAAAAGGCAAATTAGGGTTTACGCCCTAATAGAGGAGCATTAATGATGGTAGGTGAGAGACATGTATAAATGCAATTTTCAAATCATTTCTCACTATCTGTTTTCGAGCGAAGAAAAGTTTTCAAGTGCAAAGTGAAGAAAAGGCGATTTGAGCTTAGATTTCAAGAAATTGGATAACCTTGAAAGAGATTCAAATCTAGTTTGCAAGCGGTAGTGGAGAACTCAAAGCGGTGATTTGGCATCCGATGGAGAGTAAAGTGAAGTAGAATCAGGAAGCCCTAAATTTGCGTTTGAAAGGTATTTTTCATGTTCTTGAAATACTCTTCAATGGCTTCCGCATCTCATACCAATTCAAGTACATCCATTGAGTCAGAAAGTTTCATTCAGAGGAAGTCCAAGTATAATGCTTTATCACAAGTTCTAGCTGGAGTCATAGTCGAAGAAGGAATTTCAGATTATATTGATTGCAAAATAGAAGACCTAGGGTCTTTAGCCATTCATACTCAGTTAGGTCTATTTTGCGGAAAGGACAAAAGGATCAAACCGGAATTTAGTGTCATAGAGAAGAAGAAATTCCACAACATTGTATATTTCTTGGAAGACTTCACAGAGGATCACATCAGGATCATCTTGAGTAGAGTCCATGGTGACAAGATGTACCTCGAGAGGACGCATGATATCACGCCTTAGGCAATTCATGCAGTCATCAGTTTCTGCAACATAGGGGAAGTGCTAGCCCTGAGAAAAGTGAACAAAATGGAAATGACCAAGCTCACCGGTTCAACAAGTGATTCACGGGGCATGACAGTCAATCCTATCAAGGATGATCTAGTGAAATATGCATGCATGGTGATTGGATACAGAACATTCTCAACCAGTAGGATTAATTATGTATCTGCTACAGCAGTAAATGCTGCTTACCAAATGATAAAAGAGGATGCGTCTTTTGACTTATGCACTGGCATGCAGAGGCAACTCTTGCTAAATCTCAAGGCAATCAAGTAGGACAACTCACTAAGGTTTAAGTTTGGACAACTACTGGTAGGGTTGTTCTTTTATTTCCAAGGCTACTTTCTGGGTGTAGGAGATGTCCAATGGTCACCTAACCAACTGGTAATGAGGTAGATAAAGGAAAGCATGCAAGCCATTAGAACTGGCTACACTGAGGTACTAAACAAATACTTTGATGAGTTCAGAAGAAAGATGAGTCAGAGGGTAAGAATCTCAGGTGACATAGTGAAGAAATACGAAGATGACATCTGTTTCACTATTCAGGTGGACAAATGTCTAATGGAGGCTATTGAGCCTAGAATGGAGAAAGTGGAGCCTATGGGCTATGAGGTCATGTTTGACATGCTTGAAGGGTATGCTTCAACCCTTATTGCCTCGCCTCTTGATCCAAAGGCTAAGAGGACCAGAACCTACTTGGAGAGGATCACACTAGTTGAAGAACCATCGGTGAAGAAGGGAAAAGAACCGGCAGCTAAGAAAGCTAAGGCAGTGCCTACAGCATCGACACTAGCTACCACTGCAACTCCAAGAGTGACCAAGTGGTCACCGGCAAAGAAGAAACCAGAGGTAACACCGGTAAAATTCTTCGAAAGAAAGAGGAAGACTAAGGCAAATGAACCAGACTCTGAAGAAACCGAGTCTGATGAACAGCTAAAGAAGGCTAAATAGACCAAGAAGATGAAGAAGAATGAACCGGCAGCATCCGCACTGGTAAATATAGATATCTCCTCTTACAAACCTTTGACACATTGTCAAAGAACATTAAAGAATATTAGGAGAAAGTTACTTCATGATTTAATAGATTATTATGATGAATTCAATAGTGAGGAAAAAGATGAAGTACTACAGGAAATCATTCTTTATTTATGTAAAAATGACCGATCACCATCAGAGATTAAATCTTAGACACCAGATTCATTATTTAAAGAATTGGATAATAAATGGCGCATTGCCATTGAAAAGGAACAAGAGATTAGGGAGAAATTTTTTGCATAGTACTTCCCTGAACTCTCAAATTTAGAATTGTTTGATGCCCTGGATCAAAATAAAGGTCTCTTCTTCACAAGGAGAAGAAGACTCTGGTTGTTGGAGGGGAGAGTTGATGATGTAGAAAAAGATACACATCAGCACATGGCCCATGCTATCAGCTCTCACAAATCATGAATGGCCAACCTCCAAGTGGAAAAGGAATCGGTTATTTCCAAACTGGATGAGGTTTTTGATGAGGAAGGAAACCTAGTGGAAGAACCAATTGACACCATAGATGTCAATGCCCTGAATGTAGAAGATGTCACTCAGAACATACCTTCTGAGGGAACTGAACAAAGGCAACAGGCTGATCAGGGTGGTGAACAAGCTATGGACACACAACAAGCAGCAAAAGAACAGGAAGAGAAAAGGAAGATGGATGAAGATGAGAAACAAAGGACAGAGGAAGAGAAGAGAAAAGAGGAAGAGGAGAAAAGGAAAGATCAAGAAAAGAAGAAGCAAGAAGATGTCAGGAAAAAGAAAGAAGAAGAAGATAAGGAGGAAAAGAGAAACAAGGAAGAAGAGGAGAAGAAAAAGAAGGAAGAGGAAGAGAAGAAGAAGAAGGAAGCAGAGGAGAAGAAGAAGAAGGAAGAGGAAGAACAAAAGAAGAAGGAAGAGGAGGAACAAAAGAAGAAGGTAGAAGCAGAGTAGAAGTAGAAAGAAGAAGAAGACAAGAAGAAGATGGAAGAGGAAGAGAAGAAACAAAGAGAGGAGAAAGAAAAGGAAGAGAAGGAGAAAAAAAAGAAGGAAAAAGCAGACAAGACCATTGAAGCAATGAAGACCACACATATGGAAACTCCTAAGGCAACTGGTAGCCAAGCCAAACTGGCTGCTATCTCAAGCCCCATTGATCTCCAATCTGCAAGTGAGTCTGAGCTTATGCAGAGCATCAAGGTTGCCCAAGAGCAGCTTGAAGGCATTCGAAGGAAAAGAGAACAAGATATTGTAGACACCTAAAAATGGTCAACGCTTGCGGAGTCATGCTTTAACATTTGCGCATTGCCTCATTTTAGGTTTTTGCATCGCATTAACATTTCTCCTATGATTTGCACTTGATCTTTATCATTTGTGAGCATCAATTCATTCTTCTGTATTCTTCATTCATCTCGTATTTGAATTTGGTCTTGTCGACAACATTATCCAGTCATGATTTTGATCGATCTTATCCTGTCGCATCAATGTGTGTGCTTATTTGTCATCATTTTGGACATCGTCAATCCTAATTAGGGTTTTGTCCTCTTATCAATCTTATCATCAATCTTATCATTTTGGACATCGTCAATCCTAATTAGGGTTTTGTCCTATTTTTAATCTTATCATCATACGATCGATTTGTCATCAATCGTTGTCCTCTTATCAATCTTGTCATTTTGTGATCGATTAGTCATCGATCGTGGTCATTTTCAATCTTGTCATCTTGCAATCTATTTTGTCATCGATCCTTGTCCTCTTGTCAATTTTTTCATTTTGCGATCATTTCGCTATCAATCATTGTCTGTCTCGATTATGTCAATTTGGATCAATTTGTCATTGTTCCTCATCAATTGGCGCATTTATCAATCAAATTATTTATCACATTGGTCCTTTGTTAAATCAAAATCATGATCGACATTAATTATCTTCAATCAGGACCTAATTGTCATCTTTTCATCTTCTAGGGTTTCATGATTTAGTCATTTAACCTTGTGTGTCATTTTCTTCCTCTAGGATTAATAAATTATTTATTTATCCTAAGTCTTCTCATCACAATAAAATGTTCATTTAATTGGCTAATTATTCCTCTTTTGTGAATTAATTAATAAATGACAAATTATTAATTAATTTACCTAATTCCTAATTTTCATCAATTTCATTTTTCTAATTTCTTAATTTTCTAATTCCTAATTTCAATTTCCTCCTATTTCTCTCCTAAATTCATGGAAATGACATGTCAATTTGTCATAAATTTGTCATAATTGACAATCAATCAATTTTGACATAGAAGTTGTCATAATTTGTCATAAATTATCAATCAACAAATTGTGCATAGAAAGTGCATAATTTGTCATAATTTGTCATAATTGACATAATTGATTTGCAATTTCCATTTGAATTGGATCATGCTAATCTTGTCATCTCTCCAATTCTTCTCTAAATTGAATGATCTTCATCAATCAAAGCTAATTGGTAATCAGACTATCGAATTTCTAGTCAATCACATTTCTAGTACTCTTGATAAAAAATCTTGTCTACTTGCTTTCAATTATGTGTGTGCACTTGTAGGTGAGATCCACAACCAAACCATTTGAAGAGGAAAGAAGAACAATGGAGCCGCATGGAAGAAGCATTCAAGTCTGCATTTGGTTTGCATAGTATTTACTTTTGAATGTTTTCATTTTCATGTCTCTATTGAGTGTTGTTTAGGATAGATAATTGCAATGAGCTTTTGTGATTGAGCTAATGATTAGGTTTTTTATATGCTTGTGATGATTTCCTATTTCCTAACATACAAATATTATTTAGGTGGCTATAGACACACTTACCGGTTTAATCCCTGGTACTAATCTTCCTACATTGATTCATCACTAGCACAACTCAAACTTTTGTGTACTATAGTGGATGATCAGGTACAAAGTCTAGAAGAAGCAGCAGAGGCCAATGTAAAGAAACAGCACCAAAAGGCTCTTAATGTTGCTCTAGTGAAGAAATTGAATGAGCTTATGACTGAACTGCTAAAGGATCAAAAGGACATAAGGAATGCCTTGGATGAGGGAAACTTGCTACTCAGCAAAATCTGTCAACCTCATCTATTATGTGATGATGTGCTAGCCAAGAAGTAATAGCTTCAAATGGACTTATAGTTCTACTTTGGCACATTCAAGACTCCTTACAACTCCTTTGCAACATATGGGCAAACCGTTCACCGGTTCCAGATCTAGTTAGCCAAGATGGAGCAAGAGATCAGCACAAGGTCTAGGGATTTGTAGGAGCTTCAACTAGTATTACTTCCATGACTGCAAATTCTTTAGAAGTGTTATCTGAACCTAGATGCCCTGATAGTCACACAAGAACTGAGCACAATAGATGCCACGGAGGAACAGATATCACAGATGCAGACAGAGAAGGAAGTGGCAACCGCCCTACTTGAGTCCCGGTCCCTTTCCATGAAACAATTTTTGCAGGACTATAAAGCAGTTTTTGACAAGTATTATTCATTATTGTCATAAACTCTTTTATATATATATAGAAACAAGTTTTTCAGCATTACTTTGTCATTGTTGGCAAAGGGGGAGAAGTATATCTAGTTTTTGGTTTTAAAATTTTGAAATTTTGATATGTCTGGGGAGAAGTATATTAGAGGGAGAAGTATCTATTTTGAAATCTTGATATATGTTGTGCTATATGTTATATGCTCTAATGATTATGCTCTGAATGGAAAATTACTATACACTCTGTTGATTAAGGGATAGTGTATATGCTTAGGGGGAGCAATTTTGTTAATGGCCAGTTTTTGTTGTAAAACACTTAGATGTCAAAATTTTACTTTCCTAAGTGTTGCCACCAATGCCAAAGGGGGAGATTGTTGGCATTTTTGATGATTATTTTGTGATTTTCATTGATGGACACACACTTGTATTGAGATCCCCTTTATATGTATGAGCTTGTGCTCAACCAGTATTTGTTGCAACCAGTATGTTGTATACTAGTCTCTAGACTAGTGATTTTGCAGAATGTGTTTCCCAGTTTGAAGCGGCATGTCGACCCCAAGTGGTTCACAGATCACAAGTGGTATGAGGGAGAAAAGCGGCACAACACATTCTTACCAGTCTTCATTTGTGACAAACTGGCAACCGGTATTTTGTATGAACCGGTAATACTCTATGATGAGTTACCAACCGGCATTTTGTGATGAGTTACCAATCCACCGATTGTTTGACGGTGCCAACACATTGACGGTGATTCTTGTGTCGTGTTACTAAGTATGTCTAGATTCATTGAACCTAGGAAATTGTAATGTAATCATATTGGACCGACATGAAATCAGATTCCTTTAAAAGGACATCATGTCTAGGGTTTTAAGTTGTTGCTGAAAGGGTTAATGTTGAGCTAGGGTTTGAGGTGGAAGTTGAGTTGTTGTGAGAATGATATTATTTGAGAAGATTGAGTTGTAACTGTGAGAGAGAGAGAGAGAAGACTGAAGTAATGCTGGAATGCATTAGCTGTGAGCAATACTGGATCTAACTAAGTAGTTTGTGCTATTAGATAGATCAAACACTTGTTGATTACTCACATTTTTGACAAGTCTGTAGCCCTTAACCAGGTAGGCCTCAAAGCCTTTATAAAATCCTCTAACAAGGTGGTTCACACATGTGAATCTAAAATCCTCTAACAAGGTAGTCTTTAATTGGACTTATCTCCTAATAGAGATTGAGATTCCTAACAGGATCTGTTCTGGTGAAGAACATTATAAGACCTTAACCGGTCTGCTTTCTATTTTGCAGATAGTGACTTGTGAGTTCCATCTCACCGTGGTTTTTCCCAGTTGGGTTTCCATGTCAAATATCCTATGTTATGGTTGTATTGCTTTTGTGGGTGAATGCTTTATTCGCATTTTGGTTTGCATGTGTGGTAACCGGTTTGACTGTCAGATTGCTTTACCGGTTTATCTTTAGACTGTGTAAGTGTTTTTGTGCAGTAGTTTTTGGCATACTAATTCACCCCCCCCTCTTAGTATTCATCATCTTGAAAATGTTTACAAAGAGTGTCAAGTCTCCCATCTTTAAGCACCTCAAAAAGGTTTTCACCTCCAAATACATCCTTTATCTTTACTTTTTTGTGATCTAATGCTGCCATTGACTAGTTTCCAGCATTCTAGATTATTTGTTTCTTTCATTTTTGTGATTATGAGACTTGGCACTCCTTTGATTGCAGATATCACTATTTTGTCCACTGGTAGAGCATGTTTTCGAGTTGACTGAACATAGATACTGGACAATGGGTTCATCAATTGGAAAAATTGGTATATCATGGTGTTCATGTTCTTCCTAGTATATACAAGTGGTAAGGAGTCATTTGGTGGGTTGAGATCAATCAGGATAAGTGTCATGATATAGGCATCATTATAGTTGTTTGGGATACTGGTTAGGTTTATGATTTAGTCAAGGTCTTTGATGGTATTATCTTCAATGTAGCCTTGTTCGTATTGTCACTACTCATTCTCACTAGCCTCGTAGATATATCCTTGTCCAAATTCAAGTGGTTGAGATTCTGAACCTTGTCCCTCCTGAGAAAGGTACATGTATGAGTGGATGGTATCCACCTAAATATCTTCTATAATATCTGAACATAAACCCTATTTATATTCATTAGAATCGGTTTCATAATTACTACCTCATATTATTTCACTTCTTCTAACAGGTATGTTGTATGGTGATAAAAGATCTCTAATAATTGATATCGGTTTTGTAGCTTTTTCTGATTCAGAACCGGAGTCTAATTGTACCCTTTGCATTTGTTCATACACTGTTTCCCTTTGATGAGTAGTAATTTCTTCTAGTGGTGGCTCTATTCTGGTTTGATCAGGTTCTTGTACATGATGCACATTCTTGTAAGAGGCTTCTTCCCTTTGAATGGCCAGTTCCTCTTGTCATTTCTCTTTTTCCTAATGTTCTTTCTCTTTCCTTGTTGTTTCTATTGTTTGGTGTAGTGTCTCTTGCCATGAGTTTTCATTATATTTCTCCTTTGCTCTCCATTGAGGTTTCTCATATTTATTTTTCTTTTGCCTAGGAGGTACATTTTGTCCATATCCCAATCATGTTTTATCTCTCACAAATTGTGAAGGAAGTTGCAGAGATTTTGTAATGCCTTCTTGATGTTTGTCAATAGGTCCTTTGTCATTGTATCCCATTTGTTGCATGATTCGGAATCCTTTTCCATATTGTTGAGTTGGTATAGTCCCCTCTATGGTAGCAGCTCTGACTTCTTCTTCATCCTTGTATAGCCAACTAAGGATGTCTTTCTCTTTTGATTCATTGGCCAGTGTGCCCACTTGGATGAATTTTCCATCAAACTTGGTGATGGGCTATATTGCTTAATTTGTTGATGTAGAAGGTTGTCCATAAGATTTTGGTGATGTTGGCAATTTTGATAGACATAGGAGTTCAAAAGAGTATTCTACTGTGCCTTGATCTATGATTTTTATTTTTTGTTTGAAGTCTATGGATAAAGACTTGAGTTCTTCTTGACGATGGTTGGATGTTGAGGAAGCTTGGGCCTCCTTGTTGTGTGGAACCAAGCTATCTTGAGCTGCCCCCATAGCATTTCAATGCTGAAAAGGGTTATTATTTGTAGATATGGAAATTTCTTGTCTATTGTACTAGAATTTGATACACTGATGGTAGGTTGAAGTCATTACTTGCATTTCATGTATCCATGGATGACCCAATAGAATATTGTATGTCAAGTCTATGTCCAAGACCTGGCACATGGTGTCTTTTTGTACTGGTCCTACTTGAATAGGTAGTATGACTATTCCTTTAGATGACCTTTCTTCATCATCATAGGCTTTGATGGTGATCTTCTTGCTTGGATCAATAGACTGCTTAGAGAAGCCCAATGCATAGATAAGTTTTAAAGTAAAGATATTAAGACCATCTCCTCCATCTATTAACAGTCTTTTTACTCAATGTTTATAGACAAAGAATTTGATATGGAGCAGGGTGTTATGTGGATGATTCAAGGAGACATCATTGTGTTTGGAAAAAGTAAGGTTATGTGGTCTTGTCATATGAGCCACCATGGCTTGGAATAGATCAATGTCTAGATCTTTAGGAATGTTTGTTTTGACAAGTGCTTGCTCTAAGATATCTTTGTGTTTTGGCGAGAGTTTGAGAAACTTGAGTATGGATATTTGACTGGGAGTTCTCCACAATTGATCAACCAGGTTGTATTGAGTCTTAGGGAGAGCTATGGATGTTGATGTGTTCCCTTTCAAGATGTATTTTTATGCTCTAGTTGTCACATTGATTGATGCATGTTCTTGTTTATCCTTGATTTTTATGACATTTACTTGGTTGTCATATGTTGATATGTGATTGATGGTGTTATCGTATAGGTGATTTATATGAGCTCCTCTCGTATCGTTTGATGTTGAAGATCCTCCCTTGTTGTAATTTGGAAGAGGATTTTTAAAGGAGTCATGGTCACCATTCATTTTGTGACCATCAACTATTAAATCATCTCTATCGATCATGTCCTGAATGATGTTCTTCAACCTCATGTAATCATTTGTGTGATGTCCTTTGTTGCGATGAAAATCATAGAAATGCGAGTCATTTTACCAAGGTGGTTTGACCTGGGGTTCAAAGTTATTCATGGCTAGCAATGTGATAATCTTATTCACCGGGAGTTCTTGAAATGTTGATTCTAAGGTTTGCCCTAAGGGTGTGTAGATGCATCAATATGGGAAAGCATTGGTGTTTCCTCTTTGGTTTGCATTATTCCCTCGGTTAGTATTGTTGCCTTGGTTAGTGTCGTTGTCTTGGTTAGTGTTGTTTCCTTGGTTATTGTTGTTGGTGTTTTATGTTGAAGTTCCTTGGTTGGTATTTTGTGGATAAGTGTCAGTGCCTTGATTAACACTTTTTTTATTTTTATTGGATGGTGGATTACCTAATAAAGCCAACACTGGTTGTTTATACTTCACATTGTTGGCATCAACTACCCCATCATTAAGAACATTTTTGTTCCTTGTCCAAAATATGGATTTGTCTAAAGTGTTGTTGTTGTTTTGATTGTTAAAGGGGTCAGTGCTTGATGAATTAACACTTTCCTTAAAGAAATTCAATGTTCCTTTCTTAATGCAGGCTTCCTCCACTTGGATTTTGTTTTCTATCAAATTGGCAAAAGATGGTATGCATTGGAGTTTTAGTTGATAATTCATCTCACTATTTAGATTATCGATGAAGATCTCCATCATTTCTTTTTCAGGCACGTCTCAAGGATATCTTGAAACCATTCATCTCCAATGCTAAAGAAACACCATGAATGTTTCATTTCTCTTTTGATTTGTGTTACACACATCTAGCATGGTGATTGCATGTTGAATATTATAGGAGTATTATGTTATGAATTTGTTTACCAACTCATCAAATGATCTGATGGGAGTTGTAAGTTTAGACAACCACTCCATGGTTTGTCCTCCCAAACTTCTTGGCAATAGCCTCATTAAGTAAGTGTCATTGTGAGAAAACTCAAGGATCATGGTACAAAATTCTTGAACGTGATCCCAGGGATCACTTTTACCATCGTATTTGTCATAATTTGGTATATCTAAATTTGGGGGAAAAGGTGCCATGTTCAATCTCCTATCAAAAGGATAAGGATAGATCTCTTCTAAGGAGTATCACATCATGGTTCCTTGTTGCATGTCATACATTTGCCTTTGTAGTGTTTGGATTTATTATGTAAGAGAAATCATGGGCGCATTTGTCCTCTGAGGGAGAGTTTCCCCTCTTTCATTAAGATTGTCCTAGTTGCAGGTATGGTCTTGTTCTTGTTCGCATGTGTTTTCTGGACCATGTGTCTTTTCTTCTCTTTTTTATTCTTGATAGGCATAATTTCTAGACCTTGTTCTTGAAATTCTCTCATCTATAGTCCTTAATTTTTTTGAATCAAAATCTTTAGGAATGTTAACTCCTTTGCTAGTTAGCATGAGTAGATATTTTTCCTTGTCTACCTCGATAAGTCTTTCCATGATTTTTTGGAATGATGCATTTTCTTGACATTTTCGGAGAAGTTCCTCAGTGATCTTTGTTTTGCCCATATTGGCATACTCATCAAAAGGATTGGATAATCTACGACCCATACTTGATTCTATTTGTGATTCCTTTTGTTTGTTTCTCTAAGATTGAGTGACAACGGGCATTTAATATATTTCGACCATGATGAATTCTTCTTCTTCTAAGGGAGTTTTGGGTGGTGTTGGTGGTTCAGGTCAAGCTTCATTATATGTGATACAGAATTGTGCGAATAAAGTGGGGTTAATCCTTCCTCCATGATTTAGGTGTTGGTTGAATGTCATTTTCTAGATGTAAGCCCTACTTCTCAAAGGTTCCTTGTCAAACTCATTTGTTTTGCCTTGGATATACAATCGCATGTGACCCAAGAATGGGCAATGTGATGCAAAGAGTTGACAATTGATATAGAGAAATTTATTCCTTCTTGCAAGTGCCTTAGAACTAGGTTGTCTCTTCTTCAACTTAGTTTTGTGATGAAGCCTTGCTCTTCTCAAAATATGAGGAGTGGTCATACACGAATGATCAAAGGTTGATGTTGATATTGGATTCAAATACTTCGTTTGAATACTCAAGTTTACTTCATCAATTAGAGGTTTAATTAGATTCTCCTCCATGACAAAGTGTGTCAAATGATATGGATAAAGTCTCCCGATATAGAAACTTGATTTGAAAACTTAAGGATTAAACTAGATATGTGTTTTTGATAGAATCTGTTGGATGGTGAAACTTTGCTCACTATTTTTGATACTTCCTAATTTTATTGGATGAAGTCTGATCTCATGATAGTTTAATAATTTGAAAACTTATTCAAAGAGCACCTTGTTGATTGGAAATTTTCTCACTGATGATCATATTCAAAGTTTTGCTATTGAGTTTGCTAAAGGACCTAAAAGGGTATCTGAAACTGTCAATGAAATTCTCCCAAAGTACTGGATTTTCTCTCTATTTTTCTTTAAAATTGATCATGCACTAAGACATAGATTGAATGTACTAAAGAATGTTCAGAATGTTCCCTATGCGCTAAGCTTCCTTTACTACCCACTAGCTTAGACATCACGAGGAAGAACCATGACTGTCAGTAGTAAGGTTCCCTCACTATGAGTCATGTAAAAGAAATACCAAAAATCTTCAAGACAAAGCTAAGTTTGCCAAGAAATTTTCAAGTATCTTTGAAAGGATAGACAGGGTGTATGCCCCCCTACGTTAAAGCGATCGCACACGCCTCAACGGGGGTGATTGTTTTAACGTAGTGATACACATAAGAAATGAGAAAGGAAAAGGAGCACGTTATCGCAAAGATTTAGCCCCCAAGTGTGAGATAAACCCAAGGATAATAGACACAAAACACAAAGCACGAGGTGACTTCGCTTTCCTCGGGGTCAGTATGCTGTATGATAAGTCATGTATATATATCATATGTATGTATGCATAATTGTTCTTCATTCCCCAATCAAGGAAGGTCACCTAGAAGAAGGGAACACATGTGTCTTTTGAGTCAACATGAGAGAGACCAAAGAGATCTCAATGCTTTGCATCGTCCTCAAGTAGATGACACTAAGGACGACAAATAGAAGAATGAGAATAACATATAGAAGAAGTATCAAAAGGGAGGGGGAGAGAATCTGCCATGCTAATGTAACTAGTCTAGCACGTCATCTACCCCCCGATCTTGCTGATCAATGTTTCGGGAAGGCAGGGAACACGCTAGAGGAGGAACATCCAACACAGCAGATGGAGCTATCACAAGATCCAAACAAGGGCTATGTTCATGTTCCAAGCCACATTGTTCTTGTCTAGGAGCTAGGATAAGTGCTTTAGAAAATTCGTTAGATAAATGGTTATCAACATCAACAAGTTCATATTCGCTATCAGAAGCAAGAGGAGTAACATTTTCATCATGCATAACATTTTCATCTATATCATCATCAAGATTTATAAAAATAGGATCTTTAACTCGCACAGGATCAAGACCATCATGCATCTTATGTTTAGGAAATTTAGGCTCAATATCCGGCTGAGGAGAAAATGGAATAATGCTTGTTGAAGGTGTTTTTGGAGATTGTAAAGTTTGAGAAGCAGCTGCTTGAGCCCTAAGACGACGCTTTCATCGGCGTTCCCGTGCAGAACGATTACGTCTAGTCTTAGTAGGAAGTGTAGAAGACTGAGGAGGAGGAATGTTCTCATCCTTAGAACTTGGATGTTTAGGTTGTGGTCTCTTAGGCTGGATAATAGGAGAAGAAGAAGGTCTCTTCTCTCTATAGAAGGCAGGAGGAGGAACTGCTCCATATAAAGGAGGAATTTTTGGTTTAGGAAGAAGACCAAGTCCATCATGACGAGGAGGTATAGGTCTATTTTTAGAAGATTTATTAGGCATAGACATAGTCACATCCATAGGGATGGGTTGAGATTCTTCTTGAGGAAAGACATTAGTTTTATCTTTCAAAGGAAGAACTTCCTTCTCAAGAATGATAGGAATGTCAAGTTTAGGTGTTCTAGGTTCACTTAGAGATAGGATCATATCTGTTTTCCACTTTTGATAAGATTTAAAAAGATGATCACTTCGCGGAGGAAGAGATTGGAATTGTTTGGGCCAAAAGTAATCAATAGGAACACTAGAGGTTCTTTCGGCTGGTTTAAAGAGACTATGATTGACAGTAACAACTTCACCATTATGGGGAAATTTTAAACACTTATGAATAGGAGAAGCAATAGCTTTCATGGAAGATAGCCAAGGATAGCCAAGCTTCACATGAAATTGTTCGAAAGAAGGAATAACAGCAAAGTTCACATCAAGAGATTTATTATGGACCTCAATAGGCAATGTAATAGAACCAATTGCAGGAGAAGAAAATGCATCAAATATTTTCACAATCACATCTGTTTTGTCATAGATCACTTGATTCAATTGCAAAGTAAAAAGAAATTCTTCAGTAATAACATTAACCATGCATGAAGGATCAATAAGCACTCCACGGCAAGGTGTATTTTTGACTTTTGCAACTACATATAAAGGACCATCAGGTGCTCTAATGGTTTCACTAGAATCAAATGTGATGGAAGGTTCTTTAGGGTTTTCTTGCTGCTCTACAAAGTTAATCACATTCGGAGTCATAGACACAAGACCATCAGATGAGAAAGAGGAATCATTAGCCTCAATCGCATTAGAGGTATGAGAGGTATGAGAAGGTAATGGATCAGTAAAAATCTGAAGATTTTGGTTAGGAGGAGCTACAGATGTGTTGCCTTTATCATTCACTCCAGAAACAGAAATAGTATTATTATCAATCAAATCTTGAATTTTACCCTTTAAAGAAAAACATTTTTCAGTATCATGCCCAGGCTGACGATGAAAGTGACAAAAAGATTTGTGATCAAAATAAGGTGAAGTAATCTTTGCAGGATCAATTTGTCTTATAGGAGTAAGAGTAAGCACATTTTGTTCCAATAACTTATTCATAATACTATGCAATGATTCATTCAAAGGATTATACTTTCTTTCTTTCTTGAAAAATTTAGAAATAGGAGGCACACCTGATGCTGCATTCACATTGTTGTTGATTATGTTTTCATTGAATTTGATGGAATCTCTGTTCGGTTTAAACTTCCC
The DNA here is from genome assembly GCF_030272615.1 of Cryptomeria japonica. Taxonomy (NCBI): domain Eukaryota; kingdom Viridiplantae; phylum Streptophyta; class Pinopsida; order Cupressales; family Cupressaceae; genus Cryptomeria; species Cryptomeria japonica. The sequence goes on from NC_081405.1 coordinate 293,504,293, forward strand.
AAATGGTTGTTGACTGCTATCACCCTTATCACTCGGAGCCATAGGATGTGATTGTTCCATTTGACTCACAGTCAGTTGATAATTGTGAAGAGTGGCACACAACTGTTGGAAAGAAGTAAACTCAGAAAATAGAAGTTTGTCTCGAATATCTTTTTGCAAATTAGAAATAAAGATTCTTTGAATATCATTATCAGGCACTGGAAAAGAAATTTGAGCATACAAATGCTTATATCTACCAATGAAATCAGTCACTTTTTCTTTAACACCTTGTTTACAATGCATTAAATCAATCAAAGTAACTTTAGGACTTATATTGTTTTGAAATTGTTGAATGAAAGCATTTGCAAGTTGTTCGAAAGAAGTAATAGAATAAGAAGGCAACGAGCAATACCATTGTAGGGCTTTGTCTCTTAATGTTCTGGTGAATAGTTTTGCAAGCAACCTTTGGTCATAAGCAAAATCAGTACATATTGTTTGAAAAGTCTTAACATGTGTTAGAGGATCTCCTTTACCATTATAAAGCTCCAAATGCGGGATTTCAACATGTTTAGGAGGGATAGCTCGAACAATGTCAAGAGAAAGTGGGCTCGCAACATCAAATGTGGGCACACTAAACTTATATTGATTCATAGAGGCAATTTGTTGCTGTAAAGAAGAGACAGTTTGTGCAAGATTATTAATGGTAGCTTCAGTCGAAGAGTTCATATTAGGTGTGTTAGATTGAGATGGAGGTGTGATGTTATTGAAAGAAGGTAAAGAGTAAGGTGGTGGGACCCTATGATAGTCAACCATAGGGGATGATTGGATAGGAGGAACACTACAAGGAGGAATGGAATGGTTAGATGAAATGCCCCCTTGCGTCATGTTCATTTGTGAAGATGTAATAGGAACACTCATTGAAGGAATGTACGAAGAAGTTGGATTGAATGAAGGAAGGGGATTAATTGAAGAAGGAGGATTGCCCCCATGACTGGTAATCACAGGAGGAATGTCTTGTATAGAGGTAGCCATGATGTTTGATGTAAAGGTAGGTAAACTAGCAATAGAAGTGGTCAAAGGAATAGAATGATTGACTTGTGTAGGAGGTTGTGTATAACCTAAAGATTCAGCACAACTCTTCATAGGCATCACATTCGAATCCACAATGTGTGCGATACCACGTAAAACATCAATTCCATTCTTATCACTTTGAAGCATACGTTTTAGACCCTCAATTAAAGGAAGAGCTTGACTATCGGGATACTCATGAGACATCCATTGGTGAAAATCATCAAATTGGTTATCCAATTTGCAAAGTTGTTCAACAGAAACTTCATGGGGAGCTTCTTCATCATTAGGAGGATTAGAGGAATTACCCATGTCCTCGTTAAAAAGGCTACTCAAATTAGGTTCCATCTCCTCGGTAGTTAAACCTCGGAAGGACTTGATTCTACGGCTTCGTCTAACAGGAATAGTGTAAGTAGGGCTTACTGTTGTAAAACTCATGCACTAGAGAGAGAGAGAAGATTTTGATTTTAGAGGTAGCAATTTTCAGTAAAACCAGCCAATCTTCCAGATTTAAGCTGTTAAATGCAATCACAACAGTCTCCCGAAATTTCAGAAAAAATGTTCGGGACCGTGGCGCTCGAAGTGCAACACGGTCCTTGCAACTTTTTTCGAAATTTGCAAGGATGAAAGGTATGATGATTTTAGAGCTAATCTGAAAAAATTGAGGGATTTTACGATCTGTAGATAGGCCAAATTAAAGTTGCAATCTCAAAATTGAACCCTATCAAGATTGTCGAAAAATGCAAAATTTGAATTTTGAAAAAGAGAGGGAAACTGAAATTTTGAATTTTATGATTTTAGAGGGAATGTCAAAAGCAGTGCAAGTTTTGAAATTTAAAAATTGACTCAATTTCACGCTAAATTCAATTTTGAAAGCGGAAATCAAAGTTGTTGTAATTAGGCACTTAGTTTCAAAAGTCACAAAATGCAAGAATTTGAATAAAGCACTGAAATTTTGAATGAATGCAAACACAATTTTCAGATTTAGGACAGTAAGAACACAATTTTGACACAAAATTTCAATTTCAACAATTTTTGAATGATTAGGAGCCTTAAACCAAGCAATCACAAGACCAACTTTGACTGTAATTTTGAAAGTGTTATAATTGACAAAATCAGCCAAAATTCTGGATTTTAGCAGGAAAATACAGCAAGATCTCGCTCCCGAAATTTTGAAAAAAATGTCGGGGACGATGGCGCTCGGAGTGCAACACGGTCCTCGCAACTTTTTTCCAAATTTTCAGGGATGAAAGATATTGTGATTTTATTGCAGAATCCAAAGTTACAGCTGATTTGGAGATGTTTTGATCGGTCAAATTGTCAAACAAAGGTTGAATTAAGAGGGTTTCAAAAATTAGGGTTTTTACATTTAACCACTTAATTTTAAAAATTAAAGTACAGATATGAATTGATAATTTATAATAGAAAAGCAGATCTGAAGCAAGCATTAATAATTAAACATTTCGCAGGTTCAATGTTCAAAAAAAGAAAATTTAGGGTTTCTATGCAATCACCTCTAAAATTTTGCAAAAGATCAAACATGGAAATGTAATCAAGGAATCAATTTTCAGATCTAATCATGAATAATCAGAAAGGATGTTCACATCGGGTTCACCAAAATGTAAAGCGAAAAATCGCGGTCGAACCCTAGTTGGTCTCCCCTCTTCTAACTCCGAGGAGAGAGAAGGGAGGTTCGCTAGGATTCGATGGGTTTTCACTTAGGGGAGAGACTTTACATTCAAAAGAGGGGTTGAAACTCATAAGATTCAATCCCACACAATGTAAGATTGGATGCTAAATGAATTTCAAGGGTTTGGAAAGCAAAGCTACCCTCTTTTGTAAAGAATGTTGATTAAGGAAATTAAGCTAAGGATGCATAGAAAGTCATAAAGATTCGCTTATAAACTGAGTTTAGATTATAGGATGAAGCTGCGGACCTGGAATTAGCAGTAGAATGTTGATACGGTGCTGTCCTGCAAATTTGAGCAAAAGCTGTCGGGACGATGGCGCCCGGCGCCACGGTCCTCCGAAAAATCCGCGAAACGAAGGGGGATCGGTTCGTCTCTGCACAAGGATTCCAGATCTTCAATCTCAGCCGCATACCTGCAACCTACACACAGAAAAGCGAAGACAATTGGGGGGTTAGGGATTAGGGGTTTGCCTTTAGGTCAAACCCCGGTTTTGGAATTAACCAAGAAATGAGCAAGTGCTGTAAATGTAAATGACTGTAATGTAAAACAAGTACTAATACCTTGTTCTAAGGATGTTTGTATCCTTATGTGCAAAGGTTTAGATGTTGTATGTTGTAGTATGTAGCATGTAATAAGTGATCTCCTCTTCAATGGTTGAATCCTTGTCTTGAATGCAACACTTAGCCTTGAATGGAGACTTAGAAGGAATGCTTGAATGCTTGAATGCTTGAATGCTTGAGTATAATTTCCACGCTTTGTACACATATCCTCTTCATGCCAAATGAGAGAGAAAAATGTAGTTTATATACTTGTCAATTAGGGCTGATAGACTAATTTTCCCGACCTTAGGCCGACCAGGGAAGTATATTTCCAAATTGCAATCAAAAAGACCCAATATCACTTAGGAAACCGGGCCCAAAATAGGACCCAGGGACCAGGGCGCTGGGCGCTCTGGTCCCACCTCCGGGACAGCGGGGTGCAAGGAGGTTCAGGCCAATGGTGCTTGAAAAATGCAGTTTTCAGTGTCGTGAGCAAGTTTTGGGGTCTCCATTCAGGTTGCGTGTTGCGTCGCCATCGTGAAGACCGAAATGCAGTCGAAATTGCAAGTGTCGCAATTTTAGGACGCTACAGACTATTTGATGATGACCGTTCTGGATAGGTTATGCACTAATATGTATTGATTGTGCACTTTGTTTTGAGGTGAAAGCAGTATGAGATGCTTCTGGCATGCTACACTGATGTTTGAATGCGCTTGATTGATGCTAGAAAGCGCTACTAGGAATTTCACCAATATGAGACTGATTAGGCACTAAGATGACTAATAAGAGTGCTAAGTTTTGGTTCAAATGCGCTACTGAATGTTCTCTACGTGCTAGGATGTTTCTCCTATGTGCTATTGTCCTAATTTCTTTGTTCCTACAGTTTTGAAATTTAACACTTGTGAATTTAATGGATGATTTTGTGAAAAAGAACTTGAAAACACAACACATAGAAGAGATAAAAAAATATCCTATGCTAAACAAGTAGTGTATGTTCTCTAAGGATGTGTCCAAATCCTCGATGTTTTCACTGGTTTGGATAACAAATAAGACAAATCAAGAAGACTCTTTATTCAAGGGTCATCAACAATATCATAGCCCACTAGTCTCAATACTCCATCAGCTCAAACAACCTTGTCACCCCCTAGGGGGCACCCATTTTTTTGCCTTTTGCTAGAAATTAACCCAAAGTGAATTGCTTCACAATTGAGTAGTTATCTTGGGAGATATATGGTGAGTGATCTTGGGGGTAGATTCTTCCCCACCCTTGCACTATGATATTAAAAATGTCTAGTAACTAACTCGGCTCAAAGCTTCTAATGCTAAAGTTCTTAATTAGGCTTTCATTCGGTCTTTAGTGATAAACTCCCTCGGGAGGCTTTCCAACCTTTAGAACAAAGGCTTTACATATCTTAAAGATACTAGGGGAAGGCTAATCACTGAGAAAAACCATTGAGGGGAATTTTGTCAGCCTCCACTTTTAATTACAATGGTTTGGAACACTTGGTGATAAAGTCATTTCCCACTTAGGTCGTTCCCCTCTCACCAGCCATTAATGGTGCCCTAAGGGAAACTTGGGAGGGCAGGACTTCTAAAGGTTTAAAATGATTGAAGTAAAGAAAGCATAAGAGTGGTTTGTCTTTTTTATCACCCAATTAAGGGGAGAGCATATAACTTCCACTTTCGAGATAAAGCAAACAATGGTTCTTTTTAGCCTTCAAGACAATGATTTTCTAACTTTTATTTGGAGATGTTGCTCCAACAAGCATGGTGTTCTTTTTAACCTTTCATAGCAAAATGTGTATTTCCAAAACCTTTGAAAAACAAACCTAGTCAACAAAGTAAATCGTGATGTTGGTCAACAAAAAGAAAATCATGAAATCAATCCTTAATGAAAACTCTTTTTGCCTTGCACAAAACAATAAAAGTGAGATTCTTTTTATCCTTTGCAAAAATGAAGTGAGGTTTTGTTTTTTGCACCAAAGGAATAATGGAGTTCTTTTTAACTAGCACCAAAGGAAAAATGGGATTCTTTTTAACCTTTGCAAAACTGAAAGTGAGTTTGTAGTTCTTTTTAAGTTTTGCAAAAGGAAGTGAGTTTGTAGTTCTTTTTAACCTTTGCAAAAGGAAATGAGTTTGTAGTTCTTTTTAACCAGCAAGAAAATGAACTATTTTTAAACTAACTTGAAAAAGTTAGAAACAAAAATAATTAAATGCCTAAATAAACTCCTTCAACTTGCAAACAAAGATTAGTAACCTGCAGCAAACAGTTAGTGAAAAATTTTAACTCTTAGGTGATCTTATCCAAGCCTAACTTTTACTTTTTTTACAAATTATGTTTTTCCTATTTCTGACAATCACATGCTGAGCTTCTGCACAAAACTGCTACAAAAAGTCACATATGTGCTACAGAAAGACACCTAAGTGCTACACTGATTACCAAATGCGCTATACTATTATCCCGACGCATAGGAAAGAATTTTGAAGTATTATGCACTAATAGTGAGCTCCAAAGCACTAAAGAAAGGTTCTGATGCACGAAACAGTGTACTGAAAGCGTTACTATTTACTCTGGATGTGCTAACAAAATTTCTTGACATGCTAAAACAGTATTCTAGCATGCTTGTAATATTTGTCCTACATTAAAAATGATATGATTTATTGGGATGAGCCCCACAATGGGCACCAGAAATGTGTGCGGGAAATGAAGGTGACAAAAACATAAAAGTCTTATTCAAAAGGCCCACACACTAATGAGACTCTTGGTGCAAGTTATAGGAACTATATTGAAATAGCTCAAGTTCCCAAGGGGTGTCCCATTGTTCTCTATCTCACAGGATCCCTAAAGTCAATGTCTTTGCTCTCAGATCACTGAGCAAAGTGACTTAGGAATGACAACTCCAAGAACGAGTGATGTTTGATTCTTATGCATGAATGCATACCTAGATATGTATGATATTAAAACTATGATTATTAATCAAGCATAAAGATGATGATAAGAATATATAATTATCCTATCAATGATATACTAGCCTAGCATGGATATTCTATGATATTAAAATGCTTCTAAATGCTATTATAATGATTTAACAAAGAGAGGCTAAAATGCTTAGTAAAATGACTATAAGTTTGATGCACAAAAGACATCTATATCAAAATGAGAGAATGAGAATTCTATTTATAGGGAAAATAGGGCAATGGATGGTCAAGATTGGATAATCTTAACAAGGGCCAAGATTGAAAGTTAATCAATCCATGTTCACAATTGTCACCAATGAAATGGTGACAATTGTCAACAAGAGGTTGCTTGAGAGGAAATGAAAGAAGAATTAAATGCTTGAGAAGACATGGAGGTTACCTTAGGAGGTAAGGATCAAGGTTAGATTAGGGTTATCCATTGGATAAAGCTTTTACCCAAGTGGTAAACTGTTGTGCAAGGGTTAAAGAGATAACCAAGGTTAAAGCCATGAATGCTTGATAAGACCATTGGGTTAGATGAGGGTTGAGTTAGAGAGAAAGTCTCTAATCATGCAAGAAGGTTGAGTTAACCATAAATGGTTATGTAAGAGCCTTAAATGGTTTGGAAGACTTTGAGGGATTTGAGAAGTGACCTTTCTTTGCTTAGGAATGTGACAATAATTAGGAGATGGATTAGGCTAAATTGGAAGGGATTAGAAGAATCTAGAAGGGATTTTAGGAGGAAAGTGGGAGATTTAAGAAAATGCAAGTGGAGGGAAAAGGATTTTAATTAAAATAAAATTACTTTATTTCAACCAAATAGATGCAACTTGCATAAATACAAGTGGGGGATTTAAATTTATTTGCAAGGATCAATTTAATTAAAAAGGGGGAAAGGGGAATTAATTAAATAAAGTGATTTATTTAATTAAAGGCTAGAAAATGTTTAGGTGAACTTAATTAAATAAATTGAGTAATTCATTTAATCAAATAGATTAATATGAAGAAATTAATTAAATAGAATTTAATTGATAGAGAGAATGGGTTTAAAATAAATATTAAATATTCATTTAGGAAAGTGGTCAGATTTATACATCTACAAATATCATCCACAATTACATATTTAGTCGCCTTCAATCTTAGATTTATCTTTTCTTTTGCATTTAAACACTCAGGTTATTCTCCATATGTCAGGTAATGAGGTGAATCATTCATCTTGCAAGTTGACAAATAAAGTTAGTGGTTGTTTGTCTTCTTCCTCCTTGTTTTCAACTATTAAATTGCATAATCCTTGTCCATGGACTAACTTGGTCAGTTTGATAACCAAATCAAATTCATGAACCTTTGAAACCCAAGTCACTCTATTGTCCATTCCCACTTCTTATTGAGTCAAGATACTTTTCACAGTGTGGTTTGGTACAAGGACAATTGAATGGGAATGCAGTACATAATACCAAAATGCTTGACAGCTTTAAGAAATGCAAAGGCCTGTTTCTCAACTAATGATTAATTCAATTCATGTTTTTTGAGTGGAACACTCATGAACACAATAGGGACTTCTTCATTCAGTTCAATCTTTTGCAGAAGAATGTCAAACATTGTGTGTTCTAAAGTATAACAATACATGATAAAATCTCTCTTAAAATCAAGATTTATTACTATCTTTACCTCTTCAAAGGCTCTTTTTGTTGTTTCCTTCCATTTGAAAATCTGCTTCTCACTCATCATCCCTACAATGTGTTTGCTAATTTCAGCAAAGTCTAGCACAAACCTCCTAAGAAAACTTGCTTGCCCAAAGAACGATTTGACACCACTTCTATCTGACAGAAAACTTAACTGTTGGATAGCTTTTACCCAATCAGGATATATTTTGATACCATCTTACGAGACTATATGCCCTAATAGCTTTCCCTCTGTAACATAGAAAACTGACTTCTTTGGGTTAAGGGAAATACCATGGTCTGCATCTTTGTAGCACTGTCTCCAAATCTCTTAGGTGATTTTTCCTTCTTTTAGAGAAAACTATCAAATCATCCAGATAGATAACTATAGTCTTACCAATGAGGTGATTGAACGAGAGATTCATTGCCCTTTGGAAAGTTACTTCCGCATTTATTAGGCCAAATGGCATACGATTGTAGGTGAAAGTTCCCTGAGGTGTTGTGAAGGTCATTTTGTGTTGGTCCTCTTTTACGACACTTATCTGATTATAACTAGAGAAACCATCGAGCATCAACAACATTTTTGATCTAGCAACAATTTGGAGAATATGATCCAACGCTGGCAATGGGTAATTATCTTTCAAACTGGCCTGATTCAAGTTTCAAAAATCCACACAGATCCTTATTTCTCCATTTTTCTTGTGAACTGGAACAATATTGGCCACCCATGTAGAATGGTGAATAGGATAGATAATCCTTTCTTGAAGTATCTTGTCTATTTCTTTGAAAATAGCATCTGCGACCTTGGGATTGTAATTTCTTAATTTCTACCTACAAGGAGCCACTCGGGGCTTGAGAGGAATATGATGTTGAAATTGGCCATTTCTAAAGTCTTTCAAATCCTCATGAGACCAGGCAAAGACATCTAAAAACTTGTGTAACAACTTAATAAACAAATTTCTATCTTTAGGGTTGCAACACTTGCCTAAATTGACCATCTTTGGGTTATTTTCATCACCTAAATTAATCTTTTCATATTATCCTGATGTATTACCAATTTGAGAAGTATTTTCTTTGACATCCTTATCATTGTGACCAAAGAGGCTTTCTAAGGATACCAGGCCTTTTGGAATTTGATTTCCCTTCAACCGAAAAACTTATTTTTAAGAACCTCCCCCTGTATCTGGACAAAACTCATTACATTCATTCTCAGACCCTTCGAAGAAATAAGAGGCAAACATTTCAGCATTTTGCAAGAACTTATTGATGTGTTTATCATTTCCAAACTCTTTCCAGATATTTGAATTGTTGGGTATGTTAGGGCGATATATAACTTCAATCCTATAAACATTTGCACCAAAATATGGATGTGGGAGTAATAAAGTCGCCGACATTGCCAAAGAATCTGCACGGGAATTTTGATCTGTAGGAATAACTTCAATTGAGAAAGCATCAAAATATTCAATCTCATCCCAGACTCTATTTCTGTAATGTCTAAGCCTTTCATTCTTTATCGAGAAGAGACCTCATACCTGTTTAATAATTAATTATGCATCACCTTTGGTGCTCAACAATTTGATTCCTCTTCTCCTAGCTTGCTTGATTCCTAACAAAAATGCCTCATATTCTATAGTGTTATTAGTGTTTTTAAATTCTAATTTGAATGAAAAAGGAATTTTTTCACCTTGTGGAGAAATCAGCACCACTCCAGCACCAAATCCAATTGATGAACAACTCCCATCAAACTCCATTTCCCACAAGCCTGCAGTAGGATTTACTACATCTTCTGGTGTCCCTTTCTTATCATCAAAGAAGAGAAAATAATTGCCAAAATCACATTCTTGATACAATATTTGAGATTTTGGGTCATCAAAGGGAAAACAGTATATTTGGACTTTGGTTCAGGTTGAAGAGTAATTTTTTGCTTACCAATGGGAATTATTGCCTTAGATCAATCCATTTTAATTTCTCCTCCCAAATCCTTACAAAAAGTTATGCTTAGCAACATTCCATAACTTATGGGAATATCAGTAGCCAAAATAGTTAACTTCACTCTTTTGTTAGGATGTACTGCCAGAGCAACTTGCACATCTTTGATTTGATCTAGTAAAGGAATTTTCTTTGAGTCCATTGAATATCATTTACCAAATGTTTTAGTGAGTGAAAGACCTAATTCTTTAGCAAGTGTAGAAGGCATAATATTATCGAAGGCTCTTGAATCAATGATACAATTATTAAGTTTATATCCATTGATAAATAAAGACACATATCGGGCCTTTGGTCAGGTACTAATGGTGATTCAATTGGTTCATTAACTAATAACTTTAGAATAGTACTAGACAGCTTTGTAGATTTGGTATTCTTTTCATCTTGTGAGGGCTCAAGATTAATCAATGGTGTTTTGGTATATTGCAACTGAGAAGTTTCCCCCTACACATATTTAATTACCTTTTATAACTCGTTAGGATTCAACGTAAGATATTCAGTGGGAGAAATTTGAATTTTAGATGCCTTACAAAATTCAACAATATCAAAAGAAGTATCGAGGTCAGAGTGCTTCAACATCTAAACTTCTTGAACCCTTGAACCATTCTCTGAGTTCCAGTTCATAGGTTCTTTACCTTTAGCTACAGTTTCAAGAAAAGTAGTGGTGCCTATATTTTTGGATTGACGTTGATTTCTAGTTAGGATGGAACAACAAGGGTCTCCTAGGGTCACCAATATATCACCTCCTTTGTATAAATCTGATTCATACTCTAGGAAGCGTATTCCAGAGTTGTTAGGTTGCCCATGGACTTCTTCTTCTAGACCAAGTTCACTTATGACCTCTCTTGTATTTATCATTTGTGTATATTGTACCATCTATGGACAAGAACTACCATCATGATCATCAATGAGATGGAAAAGACACATATTTTCCTTAAGTGGTGGAGCTTCAATTGCTAGTCTTTGTTGAGCCGGAGGCAATTGTAAGGCTTTATTCCTAGTTCCCATAGATTGATTAGTAATCCTCCTTTGTATGTCTTGATAAGGTTGTGGGTAAGACGTACTAGCCTTGGGTAACTATGTTTTGAGTGTTATGACATCATCCATCATCCTTTGAATTATAGGGTCTGAGGAGGTAGAGGGTTGTGCATTAGCCACTTGCACTTCCCTTTTCCATTTTTTCATAGTAATTAAGTTATCTTCTAACTCAATAGAAAGTGTTTTAATATTATTCAGAGTTACAACTCTTTGTCTTTGAATCGAGAAACTTATCTCTGAGGGCATAAAGTTTATGAAGAAACCTTTCAAGTTATCATTTGAAGGTTTCTGATTTGCAGGAATTTTATGGACAAATTTATTAAGTTTGGCCACAAAATCTCTCATAGATTCAAGGATCTCTTTTTTCAATTGAGCTAACTGGGCAACCTTGAAACTAGCCCCAAACCTAGTTTTCAAATCTTGCCAATTTGTTATTATGTTATTCAGCAAATGGTAAAACCAATCTACAACTACCTCAGTTAATGTTTGTACAAACAACCTTACTGCCACATCTTCATGCTGGAAGGCTATTACACCACATGCAACATTAAATGCATTTAAATATTCATTGAATGTGACCTTCCCATCACCACCAAATTTAGGAAAATGATCCCTTGCTTCTTTGGGTAAAGCATTCAAATTTAGACCAAGATTTAATGGACCTACAGCGGCTCCCCAAGGATTCTTGGTTGCCATTGGAAGAATGATATTAAGGGGTATTGGGTTGATTATATTGGGTAAGGTAACACCATGAAAGGTTAGGGCTTGACAAACTAAAGATACAGGGAATGAAGGGGAAGGGGAAGGAGATCTACTTCTTGCTCATCTATTGGGTGTAAAGGATAGCTGAAAGTTAAGATTTTGCAATTCCTGAAAGACTAAGTCAAATATCCCCTCACGCCTCTGAGATCTAGTGTATCTTCTTGGCTCCAGCTTGTTCATGATGCACAATTTTGATAGAACTAGATAAACTTTAAATAGTTCACAAGACAGTTCTATATATCCTGTAACCAGGCGACCAATCTTATTATTTGGCTCCCCAGCAGAGTCACCAAAAATATTTTGGTTAATATATTTTCCTTTCTTTAATATTTTTTATAATGACTCATGCATACCCCTACTGAAAAGCAAAAGAAACCAACAGTTGGGTGAACCAATTATTGGTTTACCCTCTGCATAAGACTACAGCTCCTCATATGATATCCAATGAATTTTTATGCAAATTAATCACAAAGAAATGAACTTTTTACTAGAAAGTGAGAAAGGCTTTCATGTCCATTTGTCAACACAATATGATTGCTACGAAATAATTATTCATAAATGTAAAGTTCACAAACTTTAACTTTGAATATTTCACTCTTATATAAAATTTATTTCACAAACTAAACTCAATGTAGTATGAATGTTGATTGATACTCTCTCATGCCTCAAAGGACAAGGGGGATCAGAATCATTCAAACAACAACAAACAACTAATTTCCTTAATCAAATGTATCCATAGACTTATAATAAGCTAATAATCAAAGAAGTAAAATATTCTACACACAAACATATATCCCAACAGAGATTTGTTCTTTCATTCAAACACACATATTTGAAGGTCATACAAAATATATCATTTCATTCACAGATAAATTGTCTTCACTAAAAATTCCAAAATAAAACAAAGTCTGCTAATCTCAATCAAAGTTTTTTGGACCTAAAAAAAGCTTGCTTAATTACATATATAGCCTCTAGGCTAATAGTTTTTGAAATAACTTGAGTTTTTTAAACTCTGTCCTAGGGTTAAAAGAAATTGTTTACTTAAAACTGGATAAAACTTAAATGACCAAGAGTCACTAACATAATGATATCTCATTCATAACCCGATCAAGTCTCCAATGTGGTAGAGGAAACAACTGGTTTATCCTATTTCGCCACAGTACCACGTACATTCCACCACTCCAAGTGCATCATTGAGAAGTTGAGGATGACCTAATAGTGCAGGAGCCCAATATGCAGAATGCGTTGTTTCCAGACTTCTTTATCCATATTTACCTATATGACCTTAATTTTATGCTCTTCCAGATGATCAAAGCAAACTGCTAACATTGACTCTATCCTAGCCACCTTGGAGAAGTCATCCATAGTTAGAGACTTTGTTTCTTTAATGAGTTGCATTCTCTCCTTAAAACATTTTACCATGTTTGTGCAAGCTCGATTGTATGTCCATCATCCTTCAAGATCTCTATATCAATGCATTTCAAATCTTTATGCATCGTATTAATGATCTCTTTTAATCCACAGGCTTCTCGGATAGAAATTTCGTGATCCCAAATTTATGTACATCATTCATTTGTGCTAAGACTGCTACCCATTTATATCTTTCTTTGTCCCATGTTATATCTTCCAACTCCAGCTCTTTACTCACATTTATAGCATTATCATACACCTTGATTAAGCTAGCAATGTAATATGTGTCTTGCTTCACTATAGAGTCAAGCCATTCATCAAAAATCTCAGCTATCATACGACTTCTTTGAACCTGATCCAATAGCTTCTAGTTTACTAGTGATTTACGGTCAAAAGATAATGACATCTGTGTTAGAGGCTGAGGACTTGGGTGATGTATGGCATTGATATATTATGTCATCTATGTAACAACTTGTTTCAATTCTCATTTGGCCTTCTCATCTTTCCAGGTTCTGGATATCATTCTTTTAGTGGAGGATTCTAAATGTTTGGCATCCACAACTCTTGAAGCAACCCTCAATTTTCTCAACAATAAAATCTTTTTCAGTGGCATTTTTTGGGTCTTTATTTGAGATAGGCTTTGCTACTTCCGCTAGCCAGTGCCATGTTTCATCATCGACCTCCATCATAGCCTCTATTTTAAGATTTTTGGGTTTGGATATTTTTCCAAGGCACTTACTAACCATATCTTCCATGGGAATGGTAATAGGAACCGCACTGCATTTCTTACCAATGGAAGCTCCAAGCCATCAAGAAATGCTAGAGGTTTCTTTGGGCGGAGGTGTCTAATAATCAGGTGGATCGACAACAGTCATGGTGTTCATTGGATTTGGATTTTCTTAAGATTCTTTCTTTGTATCTACTTCTTGTACTAAAGGATTATTTGACACCTGTTCATCCATGGCCACTTAGGTTTCTTCACTTGAATCTAAGTCCAAAACAATATGGTCTACCACTGGTTCCCTTTTATTCTTTCTACTCCTATAACGGGTGACTCGAACCACTGAGGGGCTCAATGGGAATTTCTTTGACCTCTTGGTTTGAACCTCTCCGATTTTTCGCCTTGTGGCACTTGCTACCACCATCAAATCTGTGAAACCCTCAAAAGTAATGAGTTGAAATTACCTTTGGCATCCTTCTCTTCTCTAACAACAACAACTACCAATTTCACAATTTGAGAATTTACATATTAAGAGGTGGAAGAAACTGAGTAATACCTACGCACACCTCATGATAATTCATTCAAGTATGTGAGATAACCCATGATTTGATGGGATCCTGACAACTTTCTTTATTACATATTAACTATGCACAAAGGGCTTGAGTTTTCATGATTTCTGTCCATGATTAGAATTTTAAAATATGATATGCTCAAAATATTATTTTTGTCATGCCACCTTTGCTTTATTAATGTCCTCGAGGCCAACTTGAAACAAACTTTTGAACTTTGAACCATTTAAAAATAAGTTTGTTGGTTCAAGTTCAATCCTAAGAAAACAAAAGGACTTTGACCTTGTGGCTCAACACAACACTGGAAATGAGTGAAGACTTTTAACAAACATAAAGGAAGACCTTGAACTTTGAACCTTGAACTACTTTAAGAATGGTTCAAAAGTTCAAGGTCAAAACCAACTTAACACATTAGCGCTCGCCTGCTTAATAACAATACAAATCTATGACATGCCTGAAGGCACCAGTTGAACCTTGAACCTTGAACTAGGACGCAGGTTCAATGCACGAGTTCATTGGGATAGAAAAAGTGAATTATAAAGAAAAGGTACATAGCCAAGGATGGATCAAGCCGAATGGGGAAAGCAACATTAATGACACATTATTTTTCTCAAGACAAAGACTTTAACTATTGACAAAATAATGGGGTAACAAGTCTGTTTCAAGAGCTAAAGGAAATGAAATCCTTGCCAGATATCATAGTATCATTACCAATAAGGAAGAATTCTGGAGACAAAGGTTAAGAGCTTTGTGGCTTTTGGCAGGGGATAAAAACACCAAATATTTCCATATGTCTACTATGAAACATAAAGCAACCAATAGAATTTCCTATCTGGTGAGAGATGGAAATGTCATTAAAAAAGAGGAGGAGATAGAAGTTGAGCCTATTTATTTTTTTGCTGCTCTTTTGACTATTAAGTCTAATCTTTGTCTGAGAAATTAGGATTCTTTCCTGGAAAATATTCCAAAAATTATTAGGTTGATCAAAATAAAAGCATATCGGCTATTCCTATTGTGGAGGAGATCAAGAAGGTTGTCTTTTCTTTCCAGGAAGCTAAAACCCCTAGTCCAAATGGGTACCCCATGTTTTTCTTCCATTCCTTTTGGCACATAGTTGAGAAGGATATTGTTAATGTTGTTAAGGAATTCTTTGGGTCTAAATCTATCCTAAAGGACATCAACTCAACTTTTTGGGTTCTTACTCCCAAAATCCCTGGGGCTAACTCTTTGGATAAATTTAGACCTATTTGTCTTTGTAACTCTATGTACAAGATTATTTCCAAGGTTGTCACTTCTAGGTTGTTGATTGTCATCCCCTCCCTAATATCCCTGTAGAGGAATGTCTTTGTTCCAAGGAGGAAAATCTTGGATTCAATTATTATGGTTCATGAGAATATTCATTCTATGGAGTTATCTAAGAAAGAGGGGTGTCTTATTAAGATAGATCTTTCTAAAGCATATGACAGAGTTTACTGGTGTTTTTTGAGAAGGATCCTCCAAGCTTATGGCTTTGATGACAAAGTAACCTATATTATTTGGCAACTTATCTCTTCTCCTTCTTTCTTGATTATCATTAATTGATCCCCCTCTATATTTTTCAAGACTTCGAGAGGTTTAAGACAAGGGGATCCCATCTCCCCCATTTTGTTTACTATCATGGCAGAAAGCTTAAGAAAATTTATTCAAAAGTTGACTTGCATAGGGGAAATTAAAGGTTTGAGGCCTTCATCATCCAATCTTGTTTGCTCACACCAATAATTTGTGGATGATACCATCCTCCTTAGATCTGACATTGTCCATGAATCTAGATCTTTCAAAGGTGCCTTGCTAAACTATACTCAAGCTACTGGTCAAATTATCAATTGGAATAAGAATTTGATCTTCTATATCAATACCTCCCTCAGAGGCAGAGAAAAATTGCTATCATGGGATGTTTTATGGATTCCTTTCCTTAAATTTACCTTGGTCTTTAGCTAGGACCATCCCTCCTAACACCTTTTAGAGCTCCATTGTGAATAGGTTCAATAATAAACTGGTAAGATGGAAAGGGGCCTTGCTTAGTCAAGCTGGGAAATTGCAGTTACTAAAAACATCACTTCAAAATCTCCATGTGTATGCTTTGAGTCTCTCTTTTTTTCCCTCCAAATTTTTTGAATATATTGAGAAGATACTAGAAATATTCTTGTGGTCTAGAGTGGAAGATAGGAGAAGGATGACTTTGGTTTCCTGGGAGGAGGTTTGCTTACCCAAAGATTTGGGGGGTCTAGGATTAAGGGTTATTAAAGACTTTAACATTACTTTGTTAGCTAAATAGGTTTGGAGGACTTGTGGTGATAGAAAGGATTGAAACTCAGTGTGGTTCAGCAAGTATCTTAATGATGTTCCTAATATGGTGTCTTTCTTTCAATCCTACAATATTCTACATGGTTCTTTCATCTGGAATAGCATTGTCAAGGCAAAAAAGGTGGCTGAAGTTGGAACTAGTTGGGTATTAGGTAAGGGTACTTGCATCATATTATGGGAAGATGTATGGATTTTTTATGAACCCCTTTGTTTGCACTCTGATCTATTGCCATTTATCAATATTTGCAAAGCTAGATATGGTTATTTTGTTTCTGACTATTGGTAGAGCTCTTCTTGGGTTAATCTGGAGGAAATCAATGTTGTCTTTTATCCAATCCAGCAGGTGTTGCTAGCCTTGTTTGTTAATCCTCTAGTTGAAGATTGTTTTATTTGAGGGCTAACCCAAGATGGCTCCTTCCACCTGTTTGGGCCAAGGAATGGATCAAAAATCTCACCCCTAAAGTTAATATTTTCTTCTAGATTTTGCTCTAAAATAAAATCCTTACTACTAATAATTTAAGAAAGAGAGGATTATTCATTCCAAATAGATGTCATTTCTGTCTCAGTGCTAAAGATCTTGTCTCTCACCTTGTGCTTCAATGCCCCTTCATTGTTGAGATCTGGAGTATGATTTTGAAGAAGTGGAAGATAGATTTGGTCTTTTTGGATAAGGTGGAAGATATATTTGTGCAATGGAGGTGTCCCTCTTCCAACTCTTTTATTAAAATTTGGTGGTCCCTTCTGTTTCCCTATGTCTCATGGAATGTTTGGAAGGAAAGGAACAACAGAATATTTAGGGATTGATTTTGTACATCTGAGATAGTTTTTGATAAGGTATGTAGATCCATCAAAGAAAATATGAAGCTTATTTTCAATGGTACTAATTACCCTCCTTCCACTTCTATTTCTAAGGAGGACAAGAGGACCTCTATGGAGTGGGGGTTAGAGGATTATATTAGCAAATTCAAAATAAAGCAATCTAGAGATAATATTGTCTAGAATTACCCCTCGAAGGGATGGGTGAAATTTAACTTTGATGGGGCAGCTAAGGGGAACCCTGGACCTAGTGGAGGGGGGGGAGTGGTAAGAGATTCTAAAGGGTGTTGTTTGGCTATGGTGGCAATGCCTTTGGGAGCCTAGTCCAATCATATAGCTAAAGTAATGGCAGCTATGAAGAGCCTTAAAATCATTGAGAAATTGCAATTCAAAAAGTTTGGATAGAGGGGGACTCCTTAAATATTATCGAATGTATTACAGGTTTGGATAAGCCCTCTTGGAAAATTAAAAAAATTATTATAAGGACCCTTAAAATTATTGAAAGCTTGGATAGGTATGCTATGGTGCATACCTATAGGGAAGCAAATAAGGTTGCAAACACTTTTGCCAATATAGGAGTTAAGTTATCGACCCCTTTTCTATGCAAAGGTGAAAGAAATATGGCTTTAGAGGCTAATGAGAAATTATTTTTTGACCGCTTAAATCAAAAGGATTATCCCTTATTATTTCATGATGGCCCTTAGATTGATCTATTTCATTAATGATGGTCGAGCTAGCGGGAAGGTTCTAGGCTGCATGAGGTGGACTTCCCTGCATGTTTTGTGGGGAATTAAGTGTATGCTCTGCCATGGCTCTGATATTTTTTGTTGGTTATACAGAGTCTATTTTCTCTCAGGTGAAGGAGGGGCTATTGGAATTGTCAAAATGATGGGGGGAAATATTAATAGGAATGAGTCGACGAGCTGTGAAAGTTGGAAGAAGGAACATAATGTTTGGAGAAGATTACAGAAAGGGGGGATAATGGGGTATATGGAGAAGCTACATGGTAAAAAGGACTACATTTCCAAACTATTTGTTAAGGGATGGAATAAAAAGTAAGTCACCCTATTTGGACAAATGGTGAAGTTGGATGACAAGTTGGTTGCAGAGGTGACAAGGATGTCAATGGAAGAGGCTAAATTCTTTAGGGATAGAAATTCTCTGACAATGCAGTAAAGAATTTTCCCAAGAATGAAGATGAAAAGGAGAGGCTTGTCAAGCACGATCGAACTTACTTCACTCCCAACCAGGTAAAAATTTGTTGGTGTAAAATGTTGAAAGTAATGATGGAATTTGTTACAGTTGATGGGAGTTTACTAAATTTTATAGCTACCATTTTGTGTTTTTGAATCATTTTAGATATGGGAATAAGGTCCCCTTTCCTTATTATTTGGTTTCTTCCCTTAATGATTGTCTGACTGACCACATTAAGAACCCTAAGTTGGGCCCTTTGGCTCATAAGGGTTTAATCCTTTTAAGTTATGAGCATCTATACGCTAGGGTTAATAGGGTGAAGGCTAGTTTGTAAGATATAGATGAGGATTACATGTGTTGGGACTCATTAAATTTGAGTCAAGTTTTGAGGCCCAATTCAAATTTTTGCTTTGCATTTCCAAATGAGTCAGTTTGAATGGCCTAGTTAGAGAGAGGGCAAAATGGAGCCAATTGATTTTCAAAGGGTAAGGCTCGGGAAATATATCCTATACCTTTCATTTGGCCTATGCAGTGATGCGCAACTTTCAAAATTTAGTTTGGATAAGTTTACCAGGTACCCATTTCGAGGGGTGAGCTAAAAGTACATTTTAGGCACATATGCAGATTTTATTGAGTAGCCTACTTTGAGTGCTTATATCTTTTGCCCTGTTGATCATAATGAATAATTTCACAATGGATTGAATTGTATGCATAAATGTGAGTTAGCTTGCAAAGTTTCAAGTCTTAATGAATCCATTTGCTCAGTTTTTGAAGATCAATCCATTTGCAGTTTGTATGTTTTGACAAAACCCTATTTCAGTGCCTAGTCGGAGCCCTATTTCGCATGTGTAAAAATTGCCTCACTGAGTGTTATGCCAGAATGTTTGTTTTGGGCTATTGTTGGTATAAATGATGAGCTATGTTTCTAGTTTCAAGCTCCTGCCAATCCGTTTGATCAGTTTTCAAAAGGGTCTATTGAGCCATCTTTTTTAGTTATCCGTATTTTCAGTGCTACATCAGTTATAGCCATTTTCATGAGCGCACCATTTGCACCCAGTCAGACTTTTGGTTGAAATCAGAATCCAAAAATTTAATATGTACTTCAAGGTACTTGTGTTTCAAATTTGGGGTCTACGGAGATCGTTTGATATTTTTGAGAAAGGCATCATGAGTTGCCAGAACATTGACTTCATCAGGTCCGCAGTGTCGATAAAGCCAGTTGGTCATTTTTGACAATTAATATCTCTTCACTCGGGACTCATCTTGAGAAACCGTTTGGTAGAATTCATGCTTGTATATCAGAGTACACACCTGTCAAATGGCGAGGTCTAGAAAGATGTTTTGACAGGTTTGAAAATTACATCTTCGCAATTAAATGCTAAAATGTGGCGCAACTGCCTGAAAATAGAAAAACTCAATTTGATGATCCAAAAATGATGTCGATCGATTCCAAAGGTAATTTTAAGGTTCCTGAGGTTTTTTAGAGATCAGTTGAATGAAAACAAAAAAAAATTTAGTCGGACCCACTTTGGGGCCCGACTTGGCTCATGCCTTTGAGTGTTAATTTTAAAGGAAAAGTGTTCTTCATGCATGCCAATGCATATGAGTGCTAGGTTCATTTATTTCATGATCCTTTATGTTTTGGTTGATATGCATGGACAAATCAGAGAAAGATTTCTTCACCAATTGGACAGTGAGTGAGGTATTGAAATCAAATAGCAAATTCAATTGCCAGGCATAAAGCCCAGACAACTTTACTTCCCCTATTCGTGGTGCATGAATTGTCTTTGAATTGATGGAAGATGATGCACTCCATTTAAAGCCTGATAAGGGCCTGAAGTTTTTATGCTTTACAGACAGATCAAATGTTCCAAGGCACTATTATTTGAAAGATACAAATATTATTGTCCTAAAACCAGGCAATACCATGGTCATTCTTGTAGTTTTTGTTATGAATGGGGCAATGGAAGATACAAAAAAAGTGGCCATTGTACATTGTATTTGAAGACCGAGAAAAAAACAAGTTGTACTTGGTCTTTTGACTCCACATCTATCCTCCTCCAAGAATATTGCAGACTCATTTTATTTGAATGTAATTCCTTTTGCAATGGTGTGGTCTCTCCCTCCTGCTATGGATGGTGGAAAGGCCATTAGAAACTTTTAACAAATGCCATTGGTAGTTGTGGGCCAAACTCCATTGCCCTTGCTAGCATCCTTTCCTCCCTGCTGTGGTTGGGCATTGATGTTCAGCAGTTGAAACCTTTCTGCAAATGTAATTGACATGATGCCAACGTCCTCCCTGAAGATGTATAACGTGGCAAAGGTGTTGGAAGGGTGTTGATTAAACTTCAAACAAAGTGAAATTAGCAAGTATAGCTATTTGGCATGAGGCAATGTGGAGGTTGAAGGAGGCATGAGAGGCAATGTGCAGCATGCAGCATGTTGAATGGAGAAATAGATCGAGAGTTTAATGCATATTGCCTTGCTTTTGATGATGAATTTGGTCCTCCACCTATAGTGAATATCAATTCATTGACACACTATGGATAACCCTATGATGGAGACACGCAATTCTTTAGAAGCACATTGTCTGTGGCGACAATTAGAGCAAGTTATAGAGAAACTTGTCTTATGCATGGGGTAGAGTGGATGCCTCCAAAGGGGGGCATAATAGAAGAACAAATGCTTGAACTCATGGGAGCATATGTAATGCTTTCTCCCGCAGCAGCTGTGAAATTTCTTGAGGATGATCAGGTTGGCTTTGCATAGTAAGTTAGTGGAAAGCTCGACCATCCTTATATTCACTTATCAATCTAAGGGAACATATAAAAAAGTGGCCGCCCATTGCAACAACTAAGAAAGTTCAACAATTTGTGAAGGCATCTGGAAGAGAGGTGATAATGGCTAGTTTTTATCATGAAAGTTATGAGGAGTCTTTATTAATGCTCATGAGAAGACGGGGAGTTGATTATAGGTTAGTAGTCAAGGGAGACCATTTGCTCACAAACCAGAATAGGGGATGTCTTCTATTAAAAAATTGTGTGGCATGAAAGAAGGCATTAGAACCTTCCGATAAATGTTTTTGACAGGCATAAAGCCCAATCTAGCATCCTCCTCTGCCAGTATAGTCCTGTGCGTGATATGAGTAGAGGGGGGCTTAATAAAATTCAGCAAAATGCCCTTGGCAACATTTAAAACACTCTCAAAACCTTCAGAAATCGCAGTCCCAGGCATAAGTGCATTATCCCACATTGACTGGGAGGTGTACTTTTTTGATATTTATAACCAAAGGCACACTCATTCATAGTGTCAAAGTCTTAAGGGCTTTTGACACAAGGTCCTTATGGGTGCCCAAGTGGACCCCATCCATGTGGGCATGCTTCCTAAGGTGATCGAAGAGGCTAACTGAGCAGCAACCAAGTGGACCCCACGCGGGCTAAAATTTGTCATCTCAAGGAGATCATATGATTGTTTGTAGGCATTCTTTAGTGAAGAGTTTAAATTTTATAATCAGTCATAAACAATGGAATGTGTCCCAGATTTGATGATCTTGTGAATGGATTGAGTAATGCATTAGTATAAGGTATTAATGCAAGAATATCATTTAAGGAGAAGCAATTTGTGACTAGGATGCACATTTACAGTTCTGTGTGTGACTCTATTGCCCAATGAGCAAGGCACTGGTCTTGCAAATTTGGGGATAGTTGCAGATTAATTCAAATTAAAGACAAATCTATTTCCCTTTATGTTTAGGGGTGTGTTCTTTTCATTCCAAGCTCTGTTCTCATTTATGATTTATATAGATCTAGCCAATTTGTAGAGTGTTTCTAAATTGGGTGAGTTTGTGGAATGATCTATCTACTTATTGTTGATGCAGTCATATGTTTGTGATTGTTGTATTTAATGCATCAAAAGGGTGTCCCCCCCTTGGTCTAGCAGAACCTAAAGTGCAGGAGGATCAATTAGGGTCCTATGTTATGTTGTCCAAGCCCTGATGTGTTTTGTAGACTAAAATTGGCTATTTCATAGAAAGATTGCAGGTGTACTTGGGTTTATCACTTTTGGTGAACAACAAAAATGGCGACTTTGATGGGGAGAATGATGTAAAAATTTTGTCAAGTGAAACCCATGAGTCTGGCCAAAATTCATTTGGGGAAGAGTCTTAGAAGAATACAAATCTGAAAGTCATCTTTAGATTTGGAAATGTGTATCCTGGAAAGTCTTGTTGCTTTGAAATTTGAAAGTATTATGTGACTTTGTTGAGTGTGGTGAGACCCAGAGATCTGAAAGTGTTTTAGAGTGAAGATCAGTGGTTAAATTTTTTCCTCTTCAAGGAGGTGGTGACTCTATAAGAACAAACCTGAGATTTGGAGGAGTTCTTCAAATTTCCAGTCAGAAGTGAAGTGAACAGCAGTAACAAATTTACTCCAGGTATTCCTCATTGTTGAGGTAATTATTTGTTCCTTATTAGGTGAAAAGGTCACCATAAAAAGGAAAAGAAATTCATACTTCACGTATTTCCTATTTTGAAAATTTTTAGTTAAAGCATGGGTGAAGTATTTTGAGTAATAGAGAAGATAAACTCCAGCTACAAATAAATTTTATTGGTTGAAAATAGTGAATGTATTCAGGCAAGATTGCAGCTAGTAATGGATTGTTGTAGAAATTTCTCTATTAAAGGTTATGGTGCCATTTTGTTTTGATGGCATACCTGGTTACCTGAATCAAATTCCAAGTGACATCAGGAAGCATTTACCATTGTTTAATGGGGACCAGTTACAATCAGCAAGAATGCATGTGCAAAACTTTATTGATTTAATGAATGACTATGAAATCTGTCATGAGGATGTTTGCATGAAGTTGTTTGTGCAGAGCTTGAAAGGGGATGTTAGGATTTGGTTCTCCTTTTTGCAAGAAGCTTCTATTCCCTCATGGGAAGAATTAGTTGCATCTTTTCTTGAGCAATTTGCTGAGAGAATAAACTTTAATGATGCATTAAGGAAATTGATGGAGATTAGAATTGAGGAAGGTGAGTTAGTGTCGGCCTTCAATGTTAGATTTTCCAAAGCACTAGCTGAGATCCCACAAGGGTATAAACTAAATGATGAAATGTATTTAGTGATTTATTTGGATGCCTTTGGAACTAAGATGAGTTACAGGTTGAGGGATAAAGAGTCAGAGACATTGCATCACGCATTTGTGACAGCCATGGACATAGAGAAAAATTTAAAATATGGCATTCCTAAAAGACTTGTATCTGCTGGTGTTTGCTTTCATGGTGTTTGTAATGCTGCAACTAAGTGTTAAGTGAGGAATAATGTTCAGAGTTTTGGTGTTCATACTTGTGTTGGCAACCATGATAATGTAATTCCCTTTGAAAATCAAATTTGTCTGGTGCAAACAATGGTTGATCCTCACTTAAATATTGATAATGTCAATTGTGTTGAGGATGAAGTAAACGTATTTTCAGATTTCACTTCTTCTAATCATGTTGATGATCTTTCTAATTTGAAAGTTATGCACAAATTTAATTTAGAAAATCTCAATGGTACACATGATTGCAATAAAAATATAGCACACATTGATGAACAAATTTTTAAAGAATGTCACATGGAACAACAAAGTACAATGCAAGTCTAGAAGATTGAAGAACTTAGGAAAGCTCTTGAAGTTGTGGACAAGAAGGTTCAAATGTTGGAGAGCCTTAGAGTTATTAATGAAGACCTTCTGCAATATGGTGAAGAGGATTCATCAGAAAAGGACTGTGAACTGAATGCTTATACAGTTGATGAATAACATGTTGATCTAACAGATGGTTTTATGATAGAAAATTTAAGTGAACATGCTGGATATTCATTAGAGGAAGTAAATGGCAATGATATTCATCTTTGTTCTTTGATTGATGATGAGTGTTCTATTGGTAAAAAAGATCAATTGTGGCAAGATAAGTATGACTATCTTGATTCTCAAAATGATGGTCATAGGATAAAGTTTTGTGATTGTGAAACATAGAACACTGAGGATAGTTCCAGCCTAGTTTCAATTTCTTCTTTGTCTGATGAAGATGATTATGATGATATGGTGGATGGTATTTTTAGCAATTTTTCTAATGTTCTATTCAATGTTGACATAAACATGGACCAACCACTTCATTGTCATAATGTTCATAAGGGGATTTTCCATTTGGTTTCTAACCCTTTGTATGAAGAAATAATTGATCAGCCAGATGTTGTGAATGACGAACCAGTCCACAATGCTGATACCATTCCATGTAGTAGTGACATGTTTTAGGATGGAGATTTTTGTAATGGGTTGCTTGCTAGTGTGTTTGAACCCCATCTTGAAGTTTTTCATGCAAAGATGAGTGAACATTTAAATCTTATTTCAAATTATATGCTTGAGCTAGAGGTATGTTAATTTTTTCAAGAGTGGGATGTTAAAGATGCTGATTTATTTCACTTAGTAGATGATGAAAAGAATGGACATGTTTCAGTAGTTGATCATGAAAGTAAGGTTCAAAATTATGTTCATGATGAGTATGCATATAATGATGATTGGAAAAGCATGTTGAAAGATGTGTGTCGTAAAAGAAACATTTCTCTAATGATTTAGATTGTTTACATTATTTAGTGATGAGAATCGGATTTTTGATAAGGGAAAGAGTTGGTTTCAACTTTAGTGGTTGGGAGCCATTTTATGAATAAGTTGTATTTTTTGTACAGTTGCTTTGTTTCAATTGTGTGGTTTTCAATAAAGTGCCCTACTGTTTGGATATAATAAGGAAGCCTTATTTTTTAGAAGAGAAGAGTTGTGATCCATTTTTGGGTGGTCTGCGAAACCATAGATTCTATGTTCTTGTGTTGATCTTGCAATCAACCATCCCCAGTCAGAGCCACTATTGGGACAAATTAAATTTGAGTCAAGTTTTGAGGCGCAATTTAAATGTTTGCTTTGCATTTCCAAATGACTCAATTTGAATGGCCTACTTAGAGAGAGGGCAAAATGGAGCCAGTTGATTTTCAAAGGGTAAGGCTCAGGAAACATGTCCTATACCTTTCATTTGGCCTATGCAATGATGTGCAACTTTTAGAATTCAGTTTGGATAAGTTTACCTGGTACCCATTTCGAGGGGTGAGCTGAAAGTGCATTTTAGGCACTTATGCAGATTTTATTGAGTAGCCTACTTTGAGTGCTTATATCTTTTTCCCTATTGATCGTCATGAAGAATTCCAAAATGGATTGAATTGTATGCATAAATGTGAGTTAGCTTGCAAAGTTTCAAGTCTTAATGAATCCATTTGCTTGGTTTTTGAATATCAATCCATTTGCAGTTTGTATGTTTTGACAAGTCCCTATTTCAAAGCCAGGTTGGAGCCCTGTTTTGCATAAGTGTAAAAGTTGCCTCACTGAGTGTTATGCTAGAATGTTTGTTCCAGGATATTGTTGGTATAAATGGTGAGCTATGTTTCTAGTTTAAAGCTCCTGCCAATCCGTTTGATCGGTTTTCAAAAGGGTCTATTAAGCCTTCTTTTTCAGTTATCCATACTTTCAATGCTACATCAGTTAAAGTAGCCATTTTCATGAGCGCGCCAATCACACCCAGTCAAAATTTTGGTCAAACTCAGAATCCAAAGATTTAATATGTACTTCAAGGTACCTGTGTTTCAAATTTGGGGGTCTACGGAGGTCATTTGATATTTTTGAGAAAGGCATCATGAGTTGCTAGAACATTGACTTCATCAGGTCCACAGTGTCGACAAAGCCAATTGGTCATTTTTGACAATTAACATCTCTTCGCTTGGGACTCATCTTGAGAAATCGTTTGGTAGAATTCATGCTTGTATATCAAAGTACACGCCTGTAAAATGGTGAGGTCCAGAAAGGTGTTTTGACAGGTTTGAAAATTACATCTTCGCGATTAAATGCGAAAATGTGGTGCAAGTACCTGAAAGTTGCAAAACTCAGCTTGATGATCCAAAAACGATGTTGATTGATTCCAGAGGTAATTTTAAGGTTCCTGAGGTTTTTAGAGATCAGTTGAATGAAATATAAAAAAAAAATTAGTCAGATCCAATTTGGGGCCCGATTTGGCTCATGCCTTTGCAGTGTTAATTTTAAAGGAAAAGTGTTCTTCATGCATGCCAATGCATATCAGTGCTAGCTTGGTTTATTTCATGATCCTTTATGTTCTGGTTGATATGCATGGACAAATCAGAGAAATATTTCTTCGCCAATTGGACAGTGATGGAGGCATTGAAAACAAATAGCAAATTCAATTGCCAGGCATAAAGCCCAGACAACTTTATTTCCCCTATTCATGGTGCATGAATTGTGTTTGAATTGATGGAAGAAGATGCACTCCGTTTCAAGCCTGAGAAGGGCCTAAATTTTTTGTGCTTTACAGATAGATCAAATGTTCCAAGGCACTATTATTTGAAAGATACAAACATTATTGTCCTAGAACCAGGCAATACCATGGTCGTTCTTGTAGTTTTTGTTGTCAATGGGGTAATGAACAATACAAAAAAGTGGCCATTGTGCATTGTATTTGTAGATAGGGACAAAAACAAGTTGTACTTGGTCTTTTGACTCCACATCTATCCTCCTCCGAGAATATTGCAGACTCATTTTATTTGAATGTGATTCCTTTTGCAATGGTGTGATCTCTCCCTCCTGTCGTGGATGGTGGAAAGGCCATTAGAAACTTTTAACAAATGACATTGGTAGTTGTGGGCCAAACTCCATTACCCTTGCTAGAATCCTTTCCTCCCTGCTATGGTTGGGCATTGATGTTCAGCAATTGAAACCTTTCTACAAGTGTAATTGCCATGATGCCAACATCCTCCCTAAAGATGTATAACGTGGCAAAGGTGTTGGAAGTTCGTTGATTAAACTTCAAGAAAAATGCAATTAGCAAGTATAGATATTTGGCGTGAGGCAATGTGGAGGTTGAAGGAGGCGTGAGAGGCAATGTGCAGCAGGCAGCATGCTGAATGGAGAAACAAATCAGGAGTTTAATGCATATTGCCTTGCTTTTGATGATGAATTTGGTCCTCCACCTGTAGTGAATATCAAGTCATTGACAGACTATGGAGAACCCTATGATGGAGACACGCGGTTTTTTAGAAGCACATTGTCTGTGGTGATAGTTAGAGCAAGTTACGGAGAAACTTTTCTTATGCATGGGGTAGAGTGGATGCCTCCAAAGGGGGGCGTAACAGAAGAACAAATGCTTGAACTCATGGGAGCATATGTAATGCTTTCTCCCGCAGCGGCTATGAAATTTCTTAAGGATGATCAGGTTGGCTTTGCATACATAAGTCAATGGAAAGCTCGACCATCCTTATATTCATTTATCGATCTAAGGGAACATATAAAAAAGTGGCCGCCCATTGCGACAACTAAGAAAGTTCAACAATTTGTGAAGGCATCTGGAAGAGAGGCGATAATGGCTAGTTTTTATCATGAAGGTTATGAGGAGTGTTTATTAATGCTCATGAGAAGATGGGGAGTTGATTCTAGGTTAGTAGTCAAGGGAGGCCATTTTCTCTCAAACTCGAATAGGGGATGTCTTCTATTAAAAACCCCTTTGTGTGGCATGAAAGAAGGCATTAGAACCTTCAGGTAAATGTTTTTTACATGCATAAAGCCCAATCCAGCATCCTCCTCTGCTAGTATAGTCCCATGCATGGTATGAGTAGAGGGAGTCTTAATAAAATTCAGCAAAATGCCCTTGGCAACCTTTAAAACACTCTCAAAACCTTCAAAAATTGTAGCCCCAGGCATAAGTGCATTATCCCACATTGACTGGGAGGAGTACTTTTTTTATATTTATAACCAAAGGCACACTCATTCATAGTGTCAAAGTCTTACAGGCTTTTGACACAAGGTGTTGATGGGTGCCCAAGCGGACCCCACGCATGCAGGTGCACTTCTTGAGGTGACTGAGGAGGCTGACTGAGCGGTAACCAAGTGGACCGCACACGGGCACGAAACTTGAGGCAAGCAAATTTTGCAGGAAACAGATGGCTTAACCAGTGAGTAGGTTCAAAGAAGATCAATGGTTGGTGTGATTTCACAAGCTGAAGATGCTCGAAGGTTAGCTATCACGAAATGGCGAAAAGATCAGGCCAAAAATGAAGCGAGAACAAAGGGGTTAAAGACCATACAAGTTTGATGAAGATTGACAACGTGCATGATTTCGCAAGCCAAAGATGCACACTGAATAAGGTCTGCAAAATGGCGAAAGGCAGGTGGCAGGATGACATGGTGGTCCAGCTCACAGGTCCTATCTAGTGGTGCTAACATGGCACTAAGGTGGTGCATAGGTGGCAGACACATGGCGAGGATGTGGAAGTCCACCAAGCAGTCCAGTGGTGGTGATGAGGTGGACACATGGTGGAGTGATGAAGTGTCATCTGAAGTGGTGCCTAGTGGATCGACGAATCAGAGGTTGCCACATGGTAGGGCGTCAGGCCAAAAAGGGGAGAAAAATCAAAGTTAAATTGTATAGTTGAAACTATACAAGAAATTCAAAAAATTTAAATGATGGAGGCATAAAAATGAATTAATTCATGCAGAGGTCTATTTTTGGCCAAAATATGAATTATTATATATTGCTGAAAAACTCTTTGGATAAGGAATCCAATTAGGTAGTTAATTTTAACAAATATGGGATATTTCGAGAGCAATTTCCATGGGAAAGAGAAACGGATTCAAATTCGGTTAGAAAAAAGGATTGTTGGCAATGTGTTATGCAGATCTGATCTTTCCCTCATCTTCTTATTTTGAATTCTTCTCAATTGTAAGGGTTCCAAAATTTTGAAGGAAGTGCTCCAAATTTCATGGCTTCCATTTTTGAATTACTCTACCCAAATGTATAAAATTATATGGATCTTTTCAGGGTATAGAGGTTGCAGTGCAGTGTTGTAGATGTGGTTTCTTAGTTGCAAGTCTTACTTGTGTCAGGCATGAGTAAATTTCCCACAATATTGTCTCTGTGCATATATTTCATTGTTATAAATTGAATCCTCAAGGAGGCTAGAATTTGTCATCTCAAGGAGATCATATGATTTTTTGTAGGCATTCTTTAGTGAAGAGTTTAAATTCTATAATCAGTCATAAACAATGGAATGTGTCCCAGATTTGATGATCTTGTGAAGGGATTGAGTAATGCATTAGTATAAGGTATTAATGCAAGAATATCATTTAAGGAGAACCAATTTGTGACTAGGATGCACATTTACAGTTTTGTGTGTGACTCTGTTACCCAATGAGCAAGGCACTGGTCTTGCAGTTTGGGGATAGTTGCAGATTAATTCAAATTAAAGACAAATCTATTTCCCTTTATGTTTAGGGGTGTGTTCTTTTCATTCCAAGATTTTTTCTCATTTATGATTTATATAGATCTAGCCAATCTATAGTGTGTTTCTAAATTAGGTGAGTTTGTGGAATGATCTATCTTCTTATTGTTGATGCAGTCATATGTTTGTGATTGTTGTATTTAATGCATCAAAAGGGTGTCCCCCCCTTGGTCTAGCAGAACCTAAAGTGCAGGAGGATCAATTAGGGTCCTATGTTATGTTGTCCAAGCGTTGATGTGTTTTGTAGACTGAAATTGGCTATTTCATAGAAAGATTGCAGGTGTACTTGGGTTTATCACTTTTGGTGAACAACAACATAGACACCCCTAGTGATGGTTTTGATGATCTAGAGTCTATGGTCAAGGATGTCGCCTCTAACCCCCTTAAGAAGAGGTTCATAATCCCCAAGAAGAGTAATGAGGCCTTGTCGGAGGAGGAAACCTCTAGTTATAAGGTGAAGCCGAAGAGGAAGGGTAAGAGGCTAATTTTATCTAATTTTGATTCTAGGGATGAGCAGCATCCTAGATTTTCTAAAAACCAAGAATCGAAACCAATGGATGTGGACTCCCAAGATTTACAAGATAAGTCTGAAATGATGTTTGACATCTTGGGAACTACTAGAAGTCCCTCAATTGATATTTATCGACTCCAACATTGGGTGTTTCATGATATTAAGACTTTGCATCTTAAGCAGAGAACTTCCTTAGATAAGCTAGAAAGGATTGAAGGGATTGTGGAGAAACAAAGTCGGGCGGGAATAAAGGAAAAGGGGAAAGTTAGTGCTTCTGAGAGTAATGAGTGTGCCCTATGGAAGGAAGATAAAAAAAGAATGATGTTGGAATGCCTTCAAAAAAATGGTGAGGCTATAGAGCTTTTTAAGAATAGATATGATGAAAAGTTTGGGGAGATACACCTAAAAATGCAAAAAATTGAGATTGCTCTCAAGAATATCATGGAGAACAGTGCAACAATGTTGAGGTTGTCTACTACCAACATGTTGGCTATGGTGGCTAGATTGGAGAAAATGTACAATGACAGGAACTTCATGGATCCGAAGATGGATGTTGGGGGCTCTAGCTCCAAGGATATCAATCGCACCACGAGGAGGACCAAACAAAGCACCAAAGTTGTGGAGGTACCTATGCCTCAGGATCTTCTTGACCTCAAGGAAGCTACAAAGACCATGTTAATGCTAGAGAAAGAGGCTACTAATAGTCTCAATATTTTCAAATAACTGGGTGTTGTTTTTTGTTGCTTTGTTTCACCAACACCTCATTGGCTTTTTGTTGTCCTTTCCTTTGGTTGTTGTGTTTTGGTTGTCCTTTTCTTTGGTAGCCCATTATGTTTCATTGTTCTTAATTTTGGTTTAGATTCTTTAATGATCTATCCTTGAACTATGATGTAAGGGGTTTCGAGTCCCCTCAAAACCTATTTTTTCTTAATCAAAAACTACTATGGCATAGCTCATTGATATCAAAAATACTATTATTATAATATTGTTAGATTTATTATTTGTATTACAATATTTTTATTTTTATTTTCATCGGTAATTTTGTAGTATATTAATTCAGAAATAAAAGTGTACAACATACATCATCCAAGGCCAAGCTAAAAGATGTAAACATCAGCCCAAAATATTCACAGTCATGACCTACTCTGAAACCATTCGAAAACAAAACAAAGAAGAATCCAGTTTTGTGCATCTATGCACCAAAATATTACAGACATGACTAAAATGTCTATTCAAAATAGTATATTGGAAGAAAGTGGAAAAACAATGGCCCCATGGCCACTCACTTGCTCTCACTCTGGTTCACCTTCTCCTCATCCACCATGTCAGCCATAGCTTTACCCTTTGTAGCTTCTCTTTTCATCTTCAGGATGCATTCCAAGCATTCAAAATCTGGGTCTCCTTCCAGACTTGCTAGCAATTGGACTGCCTGCCCTTCCTTGAACCTATCTCACAAGTCTCTCCTAACCTCCATCCGTGCCACCACCTTTAGAGCCTTTAGTACTTCATATGTCATAATGAGTTTTACACATATCTTCAGAGCTTGTTCACGACAGTGTTCCTTTATGTGATTTTTCGGTCCTCGAACAAACGGCAGTAGCTCCTCCTTATCATCTCCCTCACTAATGTGAATGTCTGTCTGAGGCACTACCCACTCCAGAATGGAGTCAAGGTTGATTAGGTACTACCCATCTATCAATTTTTTCAGGGTGAGTCTAATTTTCTCCACCTCTAGCTCAAACTCGCATGCCCATGCCAAAATCAGGGAATACACCTCCATGTTCATCCAATAGTGAAAATGGATGTGCGACACCTCCTCTCCTAGCATCATGTGCACCACACTCCACAATTTCTCCTCTTTGTGCCTAAAAATACTCTACATCCTCTTCTCTGATACTATCCCCAGGAATGGCACCAACTTCTTCTTAGTTCGTAGAGTGAAGTTTGCTTCCATTAGACCTCCACAAACTATTTACTCCAGCCTCTACAATGCAAATGACATAAAACCATTTAACAATAAAACTAAATACAAACTCAGTAACCAGCTCACAAACCAAAGGAATTAAATTCCTCCGTCGTCATTTGAGGTAGGTAATAAATGCAGGCGCGATGGCATAAAGGAAATAAATTTTGACAATAGATTTGCTGCACTCCGCCATCATCTCTAAAATGTATTGTCTACAGTCGGCAACTACCACTTTAATTGCAAACGCTGGTGAACAAGATGTACTTGTCATTTCGGGCCTCCTTGCGTGCATGTTTTTGGCTTCATGTTTCTAGGACTGCATTTAAGACCACTTCCACAATCTTCCATCTCCCTTCCACCACTTGGCCATTTGGCTATTCATGTCATAGCCAATGTTGGAGATTAGGTCTGCCACTGCATTTGCACCTCATCTGATGTGGGATACCCAAAATTCCTCAAAAGATTTGGGTTTCTCTCGGATGATCGCCACCCAACAAGATAATTTCCAGGATGGAGTGTTGCCTTTAGTGATTGCATTGATGACCACCTAGGAGTCTCCTTCCAAATGCAAACTTTGGACTTTCATGTTTAAGGCCAACTCAGTTACCAGAAGTGTCACCTGGGCCTTCGCTTCATTATTCGTACCATCCTATAGATGACGTGCTCCTTTGAAGAGGATAGACCCTTTGTCATTTCTCACCACTACCCCCACACCTGAGGTTCCCGGGTTTCCTCTAGATGCCCCATCAAAATTTATTTTTATCCATTCCTTGCTAGGTGGCTCCCATATGACCTCCCCTTTATCTGATGTGGGATTATCCCTCAAGGACCCATTAACGGGTTGTATTACAATATTAAAACAAGTACTCGCCACTATGTGGCACTTGTTATATATTATAATAGAAATTATTAAATATTGAACATGAAAACTGATTTAAAATTATAGTTAAACATTTCTCAATATATAATTAACTGTTAAACATTTATACAATATACATGGTTAAACATGGTTAAAAATTTATATTGTTAAACATGGTTATTTATATATGATTCTTTCAAAAGAGGGATACGTGTTTCTGTTTAATGTCAGTCTTCACATGAAAGAAATTATATGGCCCATGAGATAATGAAGTGTTAGGTGACATGGCCCCCAAACTAGCGAAAATCCTATTGATAATGGTACCCATGGCAACTGACAATGGATATCGTCATCCGTTGGATGAACACAGATCAACGATGTAAGGTGTATTTCGGGCCAAATGTGGGAATCATAAAAAAAAATTGCAAACTTCCACCAGAAATGAGACATGTGTCATTGAATGTTGTCCTACCATAAACGATAAAAAATTAATTAATTATAGATAAATTCTAAATGTGTAATAGTATACTTAATTAAGTGTAATAAGCTCTATTTCGGGAAGAAGTTGTAAAGGATTAAAGAGTCTTCAAAAACATTATGAAAAAGTCACATGTGTGACCTGCCAAAGTGTCAGTCCTCAAAATTTAGAAAGAAGCAATGAATTTTTTACCCTGCGACTACGAATAGTCATTAATAATAATTTATAAAATTACAACACAATTCTATAAATTTTGCCCTTTAGGTTTTGAACTTTTGACTTTTGATGGTTTTGAAACTAAGGGACTCATTGGTATTTCAATTCTTGGACAAACTAGTAAATCAAGGGAGATTTAAAAATGGCTACTAGATTAAGGATTGTAACAATGTCTTTCTGCACTAGTCTACTCAAATAGAAATTTCTGGTAAAATCTAGAACTCCTACATCTCACATTTTTAATTTTTTAATCTTGTGGTTTACCATTTAGATTGTAGAACTAGAATTAGGGGTTCAACTTG
This sequence comes from Cryptomeria japonica, assembly GCF_030272615.1. Taxonomy (NCBI): domain Eukaryota; kingdom Viridiplantae; phylum Streptophyta; class Pinopsida; order Cupressales; family Cupressaceae; genus Cryptomeria; species Cryptomeria japonica. Next base: position 293,538,723 of record NC_081405.1, read on the forward strand.
AGGGTTAGCATTTTCACGCTTGTAGTTACTAGTTATCTAGCATTATTTTGAACCATTAATAGTACCAATGATGGGGAAACCAATAGACTTAACCAAACTAGTTAAAACAATAGGTTGCACTAATGACCATGATATTTATGATCCTGTTATCCATGATACAAAGTGAATCATGAAAATTAGATATCCATTGTCTAATCAAGCAAGAGATCAAAAAAGGGAAAAATATACTATTTTTAACACAATGTTAAATGTAAGTACAAATAAAATTGCATCGTGGTATACTGGATTGGGACACATGATGTTACCTAAGGTATTCCCTTGCCCAGAAATTGTCATGGTCTATGCCTAAAATTATGATGAAGATAGAAAAGCAATTGTCAATAAAAATACTCAAGAGGAAATTTTATTCATAACTGAGGGAGAATTTTCTTGGGTAAAAGCACAAAGTTGTGTCACACTTTTATTAAGGAAATGGCCAATACTGATTCAAGTTTTTAAATTGAATCAATAGAAAGTGAAATATATGTTTTGAATTTTGAAATGATGTAAACTAATAAAATATATATATTTATGTTTATTTTATATTTGTAATTTTTTAAAAAATTTATAAAATTATTTGAATATACTTTCTTATAAAGTAAACACTACAATTTAGTTGCTAATAAAATGTCAAAATTGAAGTTACAAGAGGCATCACACTTTATATAGTAAATTTTACCTTTTTTTCTTCACTCTTTTTGTTTATATTGATAACTTGAAACTTTAGTGCAAAAATATATTTTTAACTATTTTTTATGTATATATAATTTTCAATAAATTTAAAAAGTTGCATGTACTGAAATATAACTCTTTCCATTTGGCAACACCCTTTTTCTTAATTATTTATCCAAATTAGAAAAAGAAATATATCAACTTGACATAGAATCTTTTCTCTGGTGCATTTTTTTTTTTTAATTTTAGTTTTTTTCCTTTACAAGATAATCAACCTTATATTTTAGTGATGATAACCTACTTTCAATAAAAATAAAATATAAAATATAAAAAACTAATTGAAATATTACAAGATATATATTTTGGAAAATTCACTCATAGATCTATAAAAGGGAATTTTTACATTTCAATAAAAATATTATTTATAAGAGTAAGAGTTATTGAAACATCAATTTTTTCAAAAAATAAAATAAAATTGGTAATTAGACCCAAAGTGGTATAAAATATACATTTAGTAGACAATTCCAATTGGAAAAGTTGTGGCCCATATATAAGATAGCTATAATGAATCACTATAGGCCATTACATAAAATAAATTTTGACTAAAATAAATTTTTAGTTAGAATTACATAAATTCACTTGCGCTAATAAGTTGGTCTGAAACGTGAAACAATTTTGTGCTTTTACACTCTCGTTTGTTGAACCTAGGGTTTGAAGCACAAAACTCAAACGTCCACATTGACCTAAGAAAGTTGGTAGAGGAATATGAGAGAATCGAAGCAAATACTATAGATTCATTTATCAAAGGTCTAATAGTGTGTGGTGCTCGATTGGATCCAAATCATGTAAGCCTCCTTATGATTATAATATTTTTATGCCATGGGTTCAAGATACTATTTCCTTGCTAACATTTTGCCTAGGATTGGAAAATAATAGGGAAGTGGGTATCAGCCTTCTTGAAATGAATTTTCATATCCATTGTGTAAGAGAACTAGTAAGATTTAATTGTGTTGAGCACGTTGTTCAATCCATGCAAAAAAAAAATACTAATGATTAAAAGAGGTTCCTATGAGACATTTAGGCTCACAACCTACTTGTGCTATCTTCTTCTAGCATAGTATCATGCAATATTTGAGACCAACAAGCTTTGCACTCAGGTCTATAACATTGGTGAGAAGACTCGAGACAAAACAATCTCCAATATATGAATGGACATCTAAGATAAGGATGCATGATAACAGAAAGAACTACAACCATTTTGTAGACTTCTTTTTAGCACCAATGTATCATGAAATTACAAGCACTCCAATACCTAGATTGTCTATGTCCTGTAGAGATTGCATTCAACTTATAAGTCAAATACAATTGGCTGACTAGTTCTTCATGGAAGAATACATTGTGTGAAGGTTTTACGGATTAGCAGTAGAACCCTACAAACTTCCAATACATGTGATAGAGAGGGTATTTGCATTGGAATATGTACTACATATGGAGAGTACAGATTTACTCTTTCATGGTCAACAAAAGAAGAGCATATTTCCTTCCTTGGCTTTCTCATGTGGAGGTTTCACATTTGAGAGAAAAGGAATGAAAGTGGCACATGATTTTTTGACAATTTTTAGCTTTGGTGTTAATAGTTACTGGCAATATGATCCAATCAGCATCATTCAAACAAGGCTTATGATGAAGAGGAACTCTACAAGAAAATTTCAACATGAAAGTGAACCATTGCTAGAAAATCTTAAAAACATGGACTCATGGGATAAGGTTAAAAAAGAGATGGAGAAAATTGCCGCTGACAATAAAATTTCAATAGAAAAACTATCATCACAAATTATGGCATTGCACACACAAAGAACAACTAAGCAAGGCATCTAAAATCAAAATGAAAATAGGAGGTCCTATAATTTCTACCAAAAATTTGTTGATCCATCTAACAAAGTTATTCCCAAAAATATATTGTAACAATGTAAAGATAGACTTTGAACTGAAACCAAAATAAGTGATTTTTGGACTATGAGGAAGAATCTCGGTGAACAAAAGACCAGTGCAGGTCTTGATGAAATCAATGAGAATATTGACTTTAGCAAATTATAGAATATGGAGCATCCCATAGAAGCATATGACAAAAATTATGATGAAAATGAGTATGAGATTGAAGTCACTCCAACAGCTACTACAATCTCTGCAAAATTGAGTGGGGTCTATGAGTCTATGATAGAAAAATATAGAAAAGGGGCAACCATTATGGAAAAAATGGGCTTTGAAGGTGGTGGTTTGGGTCCCAAAGGAGAAGGTCCTTGGTTTTCAATTGTCACAACACTTCCACCAAAACACGGTGAGAAAATAGTCATTGGAGTTGAATCATCAGATTCATCAAAGAAAGGTACTACTCATTCCCCTGCATCTATATTTCAATTTGTTAGAGCTTCAAATCCACCTTGTGCCTATTAGATTCAATGACAGTCCCAAAGACACTGAGAGGGGAGGGTGAATCAGTGTCTAACTGGTTAGCAGAATATTTAAACTTATTTAAGAATTTGCAACTCAGAATAATGTACTAGTAAACAATTAATAATGCAACAAATAGAAATAATAGAGATAGCATAAGAACACACCATAACACAAGATGTTTTGGCAAGGAAACCCGGTGTGGGAAAAACCTCAATGGGATTTGTGACCCACAATATTTACTCACTGGCCTATGAATAAATATTACTTACAATAGGGGATTGCACATGCAGGAAGGCCAACAGCCTAGATCTCACGACTCAATTACAAAAGGAAGTCACACTGACTTACAGGATTGGATGATTAAATCCAATTACAATGTACTACTCAAAATAGCATCTATAATGCCTGATTCAGTACCGGTTAAGTTCAGTCAAATACCATTAATTCACTCTATTTTCTCTGCTCCTTCTTCGCTCACAAAATCATTACATGAAAATCCATATACATATATTCTCCCATTCACTCTCTCTTTCTCTTCTATACAAAATGATCTATAAGACTTCATACATATATGAGTCTATATAATATATCATGTCGACTCACAAAAGATAATTACATTACAATAAAAATTACATAATCAAAACTTTATCCCATGTCGGCCTGAATGTCAGTATGTGTCATTGTCGGTGTGAACAAGATTGTCGATTGCTTGAACTTGCTTTCCTGCCAGTGTCGGTGGATAATGTATGTGATGACAGTGATCCTATAGAACATATTACCATTTGGTTTCCATCAATGACAACATCAACCATTCTCATATGAGTGTAGAATGCCAACAATCTCCCCCTTTGGCATTCATGGCAAAACTCATGAGAAAAATCCAAAACTGTTGTCCAAAAAAAGTTTCCAAAAATGAAGTCCAAAAAAAGTTTTCAAAAAGATGTGCTCCCCCTGGGCAGATGATCCATTTTGTCAATTATTCTCTCCATCACTCCATTTCATTTTTCTCTCCATCACTCCCCCTTTGACATCAATGACAAAGGATGTAAAAAAGCGTCAAAACTACCTAATAGCCTGCAGTTGGTTAAGTACTATCTGAAAAATATCTGCTACCGTTACATTTAGACTCTGCAAAAAATTGTCACTGTCAGACATAAGAGCCTTTGTCTACTGAATTATGCCTGTCAAAAAGTGCATCTACTACTCCGGTGACCGGTTATCTTGAATAGTTGCCTTAGTAAGTTCAATGCACTGAGATATAAGATTGTCCAATCTTGGACCTAGTTGCACTTCAGCTCTTGGGCCTTAGACCTTATTCTAGATTTCTCCATTTCCAATTTCTCAATCTTTTTCTTCAAAAACAGTCATCTCTTGATCAAAAACATATGTAAGTTTAGAAGAACCTATCAAATTATTAGCAATATCATCTATTTCCTTTTGAGTTTTCCTTATCTCCTCATCAATATCCTCTGTTAAATGGTGAGGCTTACATGTTTCTCTATATAAGTCCTTAAATTCCAAAATTGTTTTGTTTAATGCCGGTAATAAGGTGCTAATATGATCATTACACTATTTTATAGCTTTATCAAAATATTCATTTTTATCCTTATTAACCATCTCCTTTACTGTATCCTCATTAACCTTATCAACTATCAAAAGATTTGAAGAAATTAATTTAGATAGTGCATCCAATTTACCTAAAGACTCAGTAATATGATCAGTTTGGCATGTCGGTGCAAACATCTTGAGAATAGCCAATGTGTAATCAATGGCCTTGAATGCCATGGAGTTTCACTCTATATCCTTTTGATGGAATCCAAAAGAACATCGATGACATTTACAGGTTTGAAATCAGAGGAGGATGTGCTGGGTTCTATCACAATTCTCTGAGTATCAATTATCTAACCAACTACCTTTACAATGTCATCTGGTTGACCAACATTAACCTCTTTAGTCACAGTAGCTATCGGTTCCTCATCCTATGTTACCACTTCTGCTTGTACCGGTTCCATAGTCTGTTTTGTCACTTTAGTTTCTATCAGTTCCACATTATGTGCAGCTTTAGTTGCCTTAACCTTTGCATTTTCCTTATCAACCATAATATGTACATCCTAAGTATCTACATTCATAGTGAAAAGAATTTTTGATTCAGGATTAGTGTTATCTTGTGCTATAATCTCAGGTTCGATAGTTGTATCCTTTGGTTCCACAACTGGTTCATCAACTATATGTGTCGGTATCTCAGTAGATAATGGTGGGGTGTCCTGTACCAGTGGAGGAAGGTTGTCCTTAATAGTGATATCTGGTATATTACCAACCTTACCTTTTCCTTTATCCTTCTTGTATACTTTCCCAAATGATTTATCTACTTTCTTTCTTTTTCTTCTTGCTTTTCTTTCTCAACAAAGAATATGTTCCATTTGTCCATAGTTTCATTAGCAATTTCCTTAACTCTACTAGGCATTACACTAAATTGTCGGTGTCCACTCATAAATACTGACTGGTTGGCTTTAGCTATAAGATCATCAATCTCCTATCTGGAATTGATAGGGTGAACAACCAACAAAGCTTCAACCTTAAGCTTATTGTCAAGTTCCATTACCAACAACCTCTTAGCTTCTAGCCTTAGGTATAGGTCATTTGGTAAATCTTCTACTACCTCTCTCAAAACTTTCTTATATATATCCAAATACAAAATGATGCTCTCATATATGTTGTCCTTATCAGAATCAGAAAAACAATGATAGAACTTATTCACATTACTCAAGTTACCTTCATGAGTTATTTCATTGATTAGCTCCTCCGGTGTAGGGGTAACCGGTGTCTTGGTTTGCTGTTTCTTTTTTGGTGTCAACTTCTTGGGTTCCCTAACTGCTTGCTACTTCTTCCTTGCCTTCTTGGGTGAAGGAGAAGGTACTGGTGAGGGTTTCCTTTTCCTTACCACTCTCTTGAATTTTGCAGCCTTGCCGGTGTGTTACCCCTATATTTTTGCTTGTGCCTAAAGCCTCATAATGAGCTAAAAACCAGCTATTGCTAATGTTTTAATGTTGAAAGTGTTGGTCACCTTTGTTCATGTTGGTGTAAATAAATATTCATTATGGATATTATTACACTTACTTAAGTTAACTTAGGATAATGCATCTCTTCGTAGTTTGGATTTGAGACACTTAGGGAAGCGTGCACTTAGGGATAGAGCTTGTAGGAGAAATTCCACCTTTTGTGGTCTTATTTTGCTGTTACACTCCACATTCGGTGGGTCATCCACCTCTTGTGGAATATTATATTATTTCTCCTACCTACCCTTAGTATTTCTTACCTACCCTTGTTTCTCATTGAGCCACATGTCATATTTGTGTGCTCATACATACATATGGCCTTGCCTATATAAGCAGGCCTCTATTCATTGTATTGGTTAATCCAGTTGATCATTTTGCATATTGATGAGAATACAGTTTGTTCTTGTCATCTTATTGTCTCTTTTATGCTTTTCATTGTGCCCTTGATCTTGGCAAAATCCTACATGGTATCAGAGCTATTGGGGCTTCGTTGATTAGTTTTTTGAGACATCGTGGAAAGCTTCTACTTTCGGATTTGGGGATCTTCATTTTTTGGGGGCATCATACAGTGATTTGGACATCACCGTTGAATCCGGGAGGCCATTTCAATAAATTTCGACTATAAAGTCGACCTATTTTGGTGAGAAATTTTTTTTCCCCATTTTGACTATTTTCATATGGATTTCGAAATTTTTTTACAAAAAAAAAAAATTATTTTTCAAAAAAAAAAATTTCAAAAAATTGAAAAATTAAAAAAAAATCAAAAAAAAGGGGTTTTTGTTTGGGGGTCCACAGACCCCCCTGTACACTGTATCTATGTGTCGTAGGTTCTGCAATGTCGTAGACCGTCGTACCTGATGCCGCCGACACGTGTAGGTCCACCCACCGAGACCCGCCGGTTCCATCGCCACCGACGCCCGCAGGTTCCCGGTGCCTCCCCCACTTCTCGGCCGCAGCTCCTGTCTTCATTGTGCAGGTCTTCGTCCTCTCGCCACCACCTCGGTTTCCCCCGGTCGCTGCCGAGATGCCGACCCTGCTGGCCTCCGCCTCCCGCCCCGACGACGCGCAAATTCTCGCCGTCGGCCAAAGACCTCCAGTGCCACCGTTAACCAAAGACCTTCGACAATGCCACACTGACACCTAGTCAACATACAAACCCTACCACATGGCTCGAAAATAGCCCTTCGTATGCCACGACATCATGCCACATCGACCGTATGGTCTGTCCAGTCACAGAGCCATGCAGTCATCCATACAGTGCCACGTCATCCATACAGTCTGCACAGTCACCTGCATGGTCATACGGTCATCAAATTTAACATAGTGACTTGCTGACGTCAATGCCACATCAACACTTTTTGAAAAAAATTTGACCCCTCTCCATTGGGCTTTTCAGTTTTGCAGTCCAACTTTGAAAGGCCATATCTTGCTCATTTTTGCTCCTTTTTTGGTGCAATTTTTTTTGAAATGGGCTAAAATTTCATGATCTTCATAGTGGTATGGTCATTTTCTGATTTTGGTATACAGGTTTTTCGAAATTTTCAGATTCTCTCAGTTGTACCTATCCAATCCTCAATTTGGCAACTTCAAAGGCCTCGTTTGAGCTCATACGACCTCCTTTTCCGGTGCCATTTTTTTTTAAAGTGCTTATTTTTTTGTCTACTTTTAGAATCTATGGTCAGATTTCAGATTATTTGAGTGAAAATTGTATTTTCAGATATTGGTCTTATTTGGCCTATTAGGTACTTGTAAATTGCTTGGATCTTAGTAAGATCTCTTGCATTATCAGTTTGAGACTCTTTTGGCCTTATTGAGGCAATTGTAAAATTGTAAATCAGAAGTCCACTTTGCCATTTTTTGCAAGTGGCCCATTGTATACACACTACTTATAAAGTGCCAAAATCATCACATTTGGGGGGGGTTCTTTGATTGAGTGAATTTGGGGGGGTGTCTTGTGTGATTGTGCCTCTCTTTGTGCTCTTTCCATTCTTGTTGCAATGAGTCCTAACAAATTTCCACCTTTAACTCCACATAATTATGCATCATGGAAAATTTAAGTATGGAGTAAACTAATGGAAAAGGGTCTCACACACTACATAGATGGAACAATAACAGCACCGCCTGATCCTAAGGCTGATCCAAATGCTCAATTACAATGGCTCACAAAGAATTGCATGGCTCTTGGAACCTTACGCAAGTATGTATCAGATGACCTCATTTTTCACATTGAGAAGTGTAAAACAATCAAAGAGGCTTGGGATATGTTTTAGAAATTGTATGGACAAGTTGATGAAATCAGAGGCTATCAGATTGACAATGAGCTCACCAACTTAGATCCCAAGAGTTTTGATACAATCCAAGATTATGTCACCAAAGCAAATGAGCTAAGAGCAAAGCTAAAGGATTGTGGAATTGACAAAAAGGATGCTCAATTGATATTCAACTTGTTGGATAAGCTTGCACCAGAATATGCAGCATTTGTGTCTAGCTTCCAAACTCATCATTTGATAGTGGGAAGTTCTTATGTTATGCCTTCATTTGATGCCTTCACAGAAATGTTGATATTGGAACAAACTAAGTTGTTGAACATGGGGTTTCTCAAGTCTTCAAAGTCCAAGGCTTTGGTAGCAAATCAAGGAAATCAAGGAAGTCAAGGCAAAGATTCCAACAAGAAGAAGAAGCAATCTAAGTCTAAACCACACCAGGAAAAGGGACAATCATCCTCTCCATCACAAGGTGATTTTTCATCCTCTTCCAAGAAGGGGACACCACCTAAGAAGGATAAACCAACTTGTGCATATTGCAAAAAGTATGGTCATGATGAGCATCGATGCCACACAAAACAAATTGATGAGTTAACCAATCTTCTCAAGAAAAACAACATCAACTTGCCATCTGCCTACACAAAGAAGGATTCATCTCCTTCTTCTTCCTCACAATCTAAGGGAAAAGGGAAAGCATTTGTGGCTAAAACAGGTTCTTCACAACAATGGATACTTGACTTGGGTGCCTCATATCACATGGGTTCTACAAAGGAGCAGTTTTCTTCATTGGAGCCATCTAAGGTACCTCACATTTACATAGGTGATGACACACAAGTAGAGATTGAAGGGAAAGGTTTAGTTGACATGGATGATGGAACATTTGAGAATGTTCTCTATCTTCCTAACTTGTCTACTAACCTTCTCTCCATCTACCAAATCACTCACTATGGGAATGGAAAAAAGGTTGAGTTTACACCAGATTCAATTGTGGTAAAGGAACTTGATGATGATGCCTTGGTAGCAGTGGGACAAGTCAATGACAACTCCAGGCTTTATTCATTCTCCCACTTTGTGCCAAGTTCACCTTCTAGGGCCTTGCTTACTCATTCAAATTCAGAAAGTAAGCTATGGCATGAGCGGTTTGGTCACCTCAACTACCACTATCTTCAGCAGCTAAACACTAAAGACATGGTCACAGGTCTACCTCGAATCAGTTTTTCAGAGGGTGTATGTTCAGGTTGTTCCATGGGCAAGCATCTCGAAGAGAAGTTTGATAAAGGGAAAACTTGGAGAGCTTTAGAAGTTCTTCAACTTGTTCACAGTGATGTAGCAGGTCCATTTCCAGCACCTTCATTCAGTAAGGCCCGCTATGTTCTTACCTTCATTGATGACTACTCCCGCTTCACTTGGGTCTACTTTCTCATTCATAAGAGTGAAGTATTTGACAGATTTCAAGACTTCAAGACTCGTGTGGAGAAGCAATCAGGGAAAGTGGTCAAGATTCTTCACATAGATAATGGCAGGGAATATGTGAAAAAGAGATTTGAAGATTTTTGTACATTTGAGGGGATTGATCTTCAACATTTTGTTGCATACACTCCACAGCAGAATGGGGTTGCAGAACGCAAGAATAGAACTCTCAAAGAAATGGCTAGCTGTATGATACATGCACGTTCTCTTGATCCCGCCTTTTGGGCAGAAGCTATCAGTTGTGCCACACACATCCAGAACTGGGTTCCTCACAAAGCTTTGCAAGGTATTACTCCTTTTGAAGCTTGGGCTGGTAGGAAACCGATTGTGAGACATTTCAGAGTCTTTGGGTGTCCAGCATGGCTCGCATACCTCCATAGAAATGCAAGGCATTGGAACCATAGAGTCGGCCTTGCCTATTTGTCGGATATCCTGAGGGTGTTAAGGCATACAGATTGATGGATCCAGAGACACATGAGGTATGCATTGAGAGGAGTGTTCACTTTGAGGAAAGCTCTCCTAGCTTAGCCTCTCTACCTCCTCCACCTTCCTCCATTGTGGATAGTGATGTTAGTGATTCAGATGATGAGACTCCCTCAACTCCGACTCACAGGGTTACACCTCCGCAGGGTCCACTTGCAGTTGAGGAGCCTTGTTCTCCACCTCCACCTAGACCTCGTTGGGCTCGACAAACACTTGAGTCCACGGGTTCTCTTGTTGGGGATCCTTCAGATACATAGAGAACTCGATCACAACATCAAGATCTTCCACATGCATTCATTGCTACCACTTCTGATCCATAGACATTTAGGGAAGCATCAGGGGTTCCTGAGTGGGACCAAGCTATGGAGGAAGAGTATAGTTCCTTGATGAGGAACAACACATGGGATCTAGTCCATCTCCCTAAGGGGAGAAAGATGGTTTGATGTAAGTGGATCTATCGGACCAAGTTTACAATGGATGGTAGTGTGGATAAGTATAAGGCTCAGCTTGTTGCAAAAGGTTTCTCGCAGGTTGCAGGTGTTGACTATATTGAGACCTTTGCACCCGTAGCCAAGATGAACTCCATTCATTTGACACTTGCTATTGCTACAGCTCATGGTTGGGCTGTACATTAGATGGATGTGAAGAGTGCTTTTCTTCATGGTGATCTTGATGAGGAGATTTATATGGAGCAGCCACAGGGTTTCATCCAAGATACTTCCTTGGTTTGCAGACTAAGGAAATCTCTCTATGGCCTTAAGCAGGCCCCCAGGGCTTTGTACGCCAAGATGGATTCCTTTCTTCTCTCTGCAGGTTTCACCAGGTGTCATTCCGATCTGAATGTCTACATTTTGCGACAGGATGACTCTCACTTGATACTTGTGCTCTATGTTGATGACTTGATCATTATAGGGAGTACTTCATCCATCATTAGCAGGGTCAAATCTGCTTTGTATGACAGATTTTCTATGACTGACTTGGGTCTTTTGCACTACTTTCTCGGGATAGAGATTTCACAGTCACCTTCCGGGATTACTCTATCGCAGCCCAAGTATGCTCTTGATCTACTTGCACGCTTTCATATGGTTGATTGTAGGCCTGCCCTGACTCCCTTTCTTTCAAGAGTTAAGCTTGAGGCTCTGTGTTCTTCTCCACTAGTCGATGCCACTTTGTATCGTCAGCTTGTGGGTAGTCTCATCTACTTGACTCATACATGCCCTGATATTTCATTTGCAGTTGGCATGGTTTCCCACTTCATGCAGGATCAACATGAGCTTCATTGGAAAGCCGCCAAACGCATCCTTCATTACATCCAGGGTACACATCACTATGGGATTCACTATGCAGTAGGCACAGGACTTCGCTTGGTTGGTTACATAGACTCCGATTGGGCTGACGATCTAGTTGATCGTAAGTCTACTTCTGGTTACAGTTTTCACCTTGGTTTGGGCCCCATTTGTTGGCAGAGCAAGAAGCAACATGTTATTTCTCTCTCTTCAACTGAGGCTGAGTATCAAGGCGCTGTTAACGCAGCGACTGAGACCATTTGGCTCCAACAGATCCTCACAGAGTTTGGATTCACTACTCCACGACCGACAATCCTACATTGCGACAATCAGAGTGCTATTGCCATTTCGAAGAACCCGGTCCAGCACCAGCAGACCAAACACATCAAGATTCATATGCACTGTATCCGAGAGCTCATCCAGGAGCAGGTCATTGATTTGCAGTATTGTCCTACAGCAGAGCAGGTTGCTGACATATTCACCAAACCTTTCATCGAGAGTAAGTTCCAGCATTTGCAAGCTCTCTTGGGGGTGCGGGATGTGTCATTAGGGGGGGTCAGCTGACTTCTCCTTCCTCTCTTATGGGGGGGACTTTTTCCTCTTTGAGGTTTTGTCCTTCTTCTTTGAGAGTCTTTTGTACATTCATCTCTCTTTTGGGGGGGAGTTTTTTTTCCACTGGTTTTTCTCCCTTTCTTCGTTTGTGAGAGATTGCATTGCATAGTTTTTCTTGCATTTGCATATTGTACATGGGTACCTATCATGGCCTAGTAGTCGGGACCCATCTTACATTGTTGACTTAAGTCCTTATTTCCCTAAGTTGCACTTAAGGGGGGGTGTTGGTGTAAATAAATATTCATTATGGATATTATTACACTTACTTCAGTTAACTTAGGATAATGCATCTCTTCGTAGTTTGGATTTGAGACACTTAGGGAAGTGTGCACTTAGGGATAGAGCTTGTGGGAGAAATTCCACCTTTTGTGGTCTTATTTTGTTGTTACACTCCACATTCAGTGGGTCATCCACCTCTTGTCGAATATTATATTATTTCTCCTACCTACCCTTGTTTCTCATTGAGCCACATGTCATATTTGTGTGCTCATACATCCATATGGCCTTGCCTATATAAGCAGGCCTCTATTCATTGTATTGGTTAATCCAGTTGATCATTTTGCATATTGATGAGAATACAGTTTGTTCTTGTCATCTTATTGTCTCTTTTATGCTTTTCATTTGCCCTTGATCTTAGCAAAATCCTACAGTTCAAACTTTCAAGTACCCTCTTGGACATCCCCTACCTGCCAGTCACAAAGAAGTCATTATTTTTCAAATTATGTGAAAGATGACATAAAATCCTTTTGCAGAGATAATTTTAACATCCTCTTCTCCAAAATGACCAATTTTTATGGCCAAACTCCATGTCGGCTCAGAGATTTTAATTGTTTAATTTTTGGGTTACCCATATGCCCAAACAATTAAATCTCAAGTCTTATGTCTCATATGCAAAAATTATTTCTGGGTTATGCTCCACTAAGACCATTTATTCTATAGTTAAAATTTCATAAGAAACAGAGCTCCTAGTAAAAAGTTATGCAGGTTTTTCTATGGCAGCCCAAAAGAACAATTGTCGTTGAATTTGAACCTTGAACCTTTTCAAAAAGTTCAAAGTTCAGGTTCAAGTTCAAAGTTTGAATTCAACTGGAGCGAGCTTTGTAATTTTTGGTCATTGAACTTGAACTATTTTGGTTCAAGCCCGCAGGTTCAAGCACGCAGGTTCAAAAAGTTTAAAGTTCAAATTTCGGGCTTTGTAATTTTCGGTCATTGAACTTGAACTATTGAACCTCGCAGGTTCAAGGTTCAAAGTTCAAAGTTCGCAGGTTCGGAATGTGGATTTTTCTAAGACAGAAAAATAAGTCTCGGTGCGGGGGGCATATCTTTCAATTGCACCGTTGGATCGGGTTGAAATATTGACAGGTTTTAGAAAACCTAGTTTTCTAAATCCTCACTAATGCGATTGGACAAATATTATCATGTTCCAAAGTTATTGATCTCTGAGTATGAGTCTATAAAAATTTCTAAAAAAAATATTATTATGAGAAGCTCACGTTTGAAATGGAGATATAAAATAAATGACCACCTGTCAACACATAATTAGATGTGTTTAAATTACATTCTCTTCAAATATTTTTTAGAAAGGAATGGTGGATAAAAGATTTGAAGCAAAATTAAAAAGAATTGTTGGAAGAAGATAGAAGATAAAGGAAAAGATTAATTAATAATCTTTTCAAGAATCAGTTATTGATAACTGAAATTCTCAGCTATATATATGTAATGAAAGAAAAGAGTTTGGGTTCTTCTTTTCTTTTCTTTCTCTTTCTGCTGTAAAAAAAAAAGGGGCAACATTATTTTCTGGACTGCACAGTTTTGTTTTTCAGAAGTGTTGAGTCTGTGAGCTCACATTTTTGGGCATTGATAAAATGAAGAAGATTTTGTTTATCTATGGATTTGTCAATATTTTTTTTTTTATTACAATGAACTTTGTTTCTCCTGTGATTACCTTTCATTACCTTTTCTGTTACATTAAACTATGTATGCATTTAATTTTGAAACTTTGATTTCAGAAATAATTTGTATTTGGAAAGAAATTTGTTGTTAACTCTTTGTCTGGGTATTTTGATCCCCCTTGTCCTTTGAGGCATGAGAGAGACTTGATCAACATCCAAAGCATTTTGATCTATTGGAAAGGGTATTTTCATGGGTGTGGATAATTAAAACTATGTTTTACTTACCTTCGTTCACTGCATTATAAATTTGTTCTTCACATCTACTTTCATGGTTATGGTTAGATGTCAGTCTTCCTTTATTGCTTTCTGGTTAAAAGCATATTCAGAAAATATACATTTTTATCCAATGAAGGGAGTTGTACCTTCATATCAAAATTCAGAGAGCACTTGCACTCACCATTGCAAGTGACTCAACTGTTGGTTCTAGTTTTTGTCTTTCAATTTGGGCATTCGGGAGTCATTTTTGAAAGGTATTTAAGAAGGACAAATCTGTTTACCAACACGGTGTCAGAGTCAGATGAAGTGCCTATCGGTGAGACATGAGCTACCGGTTCCAATCGTTCTAACTCACTGGTAGTAATCCCACTTAAGTTTATTACATATTCTTTGATCTCCTTAGCCTTTTTAGAAGCATCTTTTGATAAGCTTTTCTCTTTTCTTCCTTTCCTTTTGCAGGTTTACATCACTTTCTATAGTTTCAGCATTTCCAAAGAATTCCTCAGAAGGTTCCATAGGGGCATCAAGAAGAGTTTTGGCATAAGCTTCCAAAACATTTAATTCAACTTCATAGCCTGTCTCAGTTACCTAGATAGTCCTAGGAGAGACAACCTCCATCCAAGTTTCATCTCGTTTGATAGAAAAGAAAATTTGTTTGTCATACTTATCAACTATGCTCTGTGGTATCCTCTCTCTTGCCTTCATTTTAGTTGAAAATCCTCACAGTACTTATCAACAATGTTATTACTGTCAGAGCCAATACCGGTAATACCATCTAAGATCTTCCTACTAACAGGTATATCAAAAGCAAAATCCTTATGTCCAGTACTGGGTATCTCCTTAGTGAAATACAGTATTAAGCATACCGGTAGATTCCCAAATCGGAATGTTCCCTTCTTATCTCCTTTGATCTTCTTCAAATTATCAATCAACTCATCCTTAAGCCATTCACATACATCAATATTTGCATTATTCTTGATCATATCATATACACTGTGAATACACAAGCTAGAAACAGAGTTTAGCCTATTTGCATGAGTGACTTGGTATCCAAGAATTATACTGACAAATTTGACATTGGCATCAGTAATATCATTCACCCTAAGAGATCGGTTGTCATAGGTTGATCCGGTTAAGTCCATTACTCCCCTATTAGATATCTTTTTCCTCTTATCAGGTCTAGTACCGGTGGAAGGTAAACCAGTGACAGCCTTGATGGCTTCCTTAGAAATATTGAAGACCGAATCTAACCACATGAATTCACCATGAACCCTGCTTAAAACAAGTCTTATAATTTTGTCTGGAAATTCAGGGATATTCAGAATATCTACAAAACCTAAATCTTCCACTATCTTATGTTCTAGTTTCACAACTCCTTGACCATCAGTTATCACATTATTAAACATGGCTTTCAGATCATCAGACCCTAAGTTCTCTATGTTGCAATGGATGTAAATTCTGGCATCCTCCGCAAATTCTACTCCCTTCAAGATTTTAGAAAATGCTCTAGTTGAATCATCTTGTCTAGCTATCTCCAAAATGATCTTAAATACTAGTCTAGGGTGTTTCACGTTTTCTACAACTGTAGGGTTTGCAACAAATTCAGGTGCAGAAGAAGAAGACTCCATTGAAAGATAAATACCTTTGACATAAATCCTTTGGATGCCTCTAAAAAATCTTCACTGCTTCGCCTTCAAATGCCTCCGCTCAATTTTGCGCTCTTTGAGTGTTTGAATGCCTTGTGAATTTGAAATGATGATTTCCCAATATTTTATAACAAAGTATTCTCCAACAACCATATTTAATGCATGTCGGTTAAGTGAAAACCTAACATATCTATCGGTAAAGAAGAAATAAAACTTCTTACCATCAACTGAGGCTAAAATGCATGATTTTCAGTCTACTGCCATACTCTCTAAGGATTGCTCCTTAGTTAGATGAAGAATATCCTACCGGTGGAGGGTTACTCTATTCTACTGGTGTAGAGATAGATTCATCAACTCTCTGATCTTTCTTCATGATCCATTGTTTTGAAAAATATTGCCTTATTTCATTTACTTTCTCTTTTCCCTTATTGTTAGATCCATTATTGTTTGCCAGTGTAGCTTTGGTTCTACAAAATTTTGCAATATGCCCAATCTTGTTACATGCATAACAAGTCACATTATTCCTCTATATAGCCTTTCCATATCCTTGATTGGTGTGAGTTCTGCATTGATTAGATAAATGTCCAAATCTACCACAAACATAGCATTTCACATTCATTCTACAATTTTTTGAGTTATGACCAATTTTATTGCATTTTGAACATTGACCGATGGGAACATTTGTATTCTGATAATTTATAAATCTGCATTGATTTGCTCTATGACCAAATTTGTTGCAATTAAAACATTTCCCACTAAATTTGTAAGCATTAGGTTGCCTTACTAGTTCGCTGTGATCTTGATTATTTGCAATACCAAAACTTTCTCCATGTTCAAATCCAAGTCCAATTGTGTGTCCATCAAGTTTCTGACTTTTCAGCATTTCATCAAGTCTTTCTGAACTTTTCTTGAATTTGTCTTTGTATTCATTTGCAATGTCCAACTCGCTTTCCAAGGTTCTAACTTGTCTCATAAGTTCTTCCTTATCATGTTGCATGTGAATCAAATCAGTCTTAAGCATATCATTATCATACTTAAGCCTTATATATTCATTTGAACTTTCATTAAGTCTTCTGGTCATATCTTCCTCATTCTTCTTTCTATCTTCAATGCCCTTACATAGCCTCATAGTTAAATCTTGCATCTCATTATTCATGTTACTGTTCTCTATCCTCAATTTATCTACAATATCTCTGAGAGATCCTTTTTCTTCATCATCTTAATTCTACAATTGCACATGTGGTTCTTTTCTTTTATTCTTTGCAATAACTAGGTTATCTTGAAGTGCTTTGATAAATTCCCAAGCAGTTTTGAGTTCATCTTCTAGTTTGATATTTTTTCAATTTCTCTGCATCAAAATCTTCAAGAGCTTCTCAAGTTTTTCATAGTTACCGGTTGTAGAATCTTCCTCAAGCTATTAGTATTTTGCAAAAAGAGGACTAGGCTCTGATACCAATTGTTAGATTCAATGATAGTCCCAAAGACATTGAGAGGGGGGATGAATCAATGTCTAACCAGTTAGCAGAATATTCAAACTTATTTAATAATTTGCAACTCAGAATAATGTACCGGTAAACAATTAATCATGCAGCAAATAGAAATAATAGAGACAGCATAAGAACACACCATAACACAAGATGTTTTGGTAAGGAAACCCGGTGTGGGAAAAACCTCAGTGTGATTTATGACCCACAATATTTACTCACTGGCCTATGAATAAATATTACTTATAATAGGGGTCTGCACATGCAGGAAGGCCAACAACCTAGAGCTCACTACTCAATTAGAAAAGGTAGTCACACTCACTTATAGGATTGGATGATTAAATCCAATTACAATGTACTACTCAGAATAGAATCTATAATGCTTGATTCAGTACCAGTTAATTTCAATCAAATACCATAACCAAAACCTTGCCGGTGAATAGAATTCACTTTGTCTGATTTTGTCCTTCTTCGCTCACAAAATCATTACATGAAAATGCATATACATACATGATCTATAAGACTTCATACATATATGAGTCTATACAATACATCATGTCGGCTCACAAAAGATAATTACATTACAATACAAATTACATAATCAAAACTTTATCCCATGTTGGCCTGAGTGTTGATATGTGTCGTTGTTGGTGTGAACAAGATTGCCAATCACTTGAACTTGCTTTCCTGTCGGTGGCGATGGATAATGTCTGTGATGTTGGTGATCCTATAGAACATGTTACCAGCTCGTTGCCATCAATGACAACATCAACCATTCTCATATGAGTGTAGAATACCAACAGTGCCACTACCATTGGTGGGGATGGCATGGGTACTAATACTAGTTGTATTGAATAAGCACAACAACAATATATCTCTCACAAGAGGCCAATATTAGTAGATACTATATAGAATCTTAGTGATCAAGGCATTGTGAAGAAGCAAAAGGTTATGATAACAATGGTGAGTACAACTCCAACTATATCAATTGCCCCTACAAATCTATTGTTTGTAGCTTCAGAATAAACCCCTCAAAAGGGTCTAAAAACTCCACTTGCAAGTTTCAGTGGGGCAAGATTAGGAATGGTTGTTGCTACTCCTCAAAATGCATTAGTTAGAACCACATGCATAGGTGGAGGTGTGCACATCACTTCTGTTAGGATTCCTAAAGATACTGAGAGGGGGGTGAATCAGTATCTAACCGGTTAATGGATTTTCTTAGCTTATTAAATGAAAAGCATTCCAAAACTATGTACCGGTAAACTAAAATTAATGCAGTAAATAAGAGCAATAAACACAACATAGAATGCACACCATAACACAATATTTTTGGCGAGGAAACCTGGTGTGGGAAAAACCTCGGTGGGATTTGTGACCCACAATATTTGCTCACTGGCCAATAAGTGAATATTACTAACAAAACGGGGGCCAGCACATGCAGGAAGGCCAAGTGCCTAGAGCTCACTGCTCAATTACAAAAGAAGTCACACTGACTTAGAAAAATGGATTATACAAATCCAAGATGGTGTACTGCTACAAAAGGACATCTGCTATGCCAAATCCGATACCGGTTTAAGCTCTGCAATAATCATAAACCTTACTTTACAAATTTGCCTGAATATTTGCACATAATATCCATCACATATCCTATCATAAATGTTCTACAAGATCTCATACTTATATATGATCCTTATTGCAATATGCTTTGTCGACTTTCAAAAAGATATTACAATTAATTATATTTGACAATAAATAAAATCCTGTCGGCTAGGGCACCAGCAATCATCTTTTCGGTGCCATGAATTGTATGTCGGTGTAGAGTCTGTCGGTGTTGGTACCTGTCGGTATCATATGATTGTAAGATTGCCATCAATGAAAATACCTTCAATCACCTACAATTTCTCATTGGAGTGTGCATTTGCCAACAATCTCCCCCTCTGGCATTGATGGCAACACTCATGAGAAAAAGCCAAAAAGTATATCCACAAAAGTGTTGTCCAAAATTTGTCTTTACCAAAAACTGTCTGCTTCAAAATTGAGTGCTCCCCTTGAGCTGATGATCTCATCCGTTATCCTTTTCTCATCCTCAACTACTACCCCTTTGGCATCAATGACAAATGTTGTCATTCAATGTCAATTGAGTGGAGTTCCTGTCTAGTTCCCTGTAACCGGTGGGTTACAATCTAATAGATGTCCGCTAATGCAAAATTTAAATTGTTGCTAAACCTCACACTATCCTTCATTGCAGCTTTTGTTCTCTGAATTGTACCGGTGAGTGTGTGCATTTTCTCTTTCGATGTCTTAAGTCTTGGAACCAAAGCCTCAGAAATCTCTTTTCTCAAGGAGATGAGGTTATCTATTTTGGGACCTAGTTTGCACTTCAAATCCTTTGCCTTAGATTTTATTCTTTCTTTATCTTTTTTCCAGTTTTTCAATTTTCTCCTCAAAAACTATAATTTCCTATTCAACTATGGATAAGTAATCTGACGATCCTAGTTTGGGACCTAGTTTGCACTTCAAATCCTTTGCCTTAGATTTTATTCTTTCTTTATCTTTTTTCCAGTTTTTCAATTTTCTCCTCAAAAACTGCAATTTCCTATTCAACTATGGATAATTAATCTGACGATCCTATTAAGTTATCAACAATATCATTTATTTCCTTCTATGCTTTGTTGATCTTTGTATCAATGTCCTTTGTCAAAATGTTAGTTTTACATGTATCTCTATACAATTTCTTGAAATCCAAAATTGTTTTGCCAAGTTCCAGTAATGATGTAGCTATATTTGCTTTATTCTTCTTGACTGTTTCCTCAAAGAATTATTCTTTTTTCTTATTCATTTTCTCTCTGAATGTGTCTTTATTTATCCGATCTAGTTTTATTAAGTTGTCGGTTATATACTTAGACAATGTGTCTAATTGGCTCAAATAATCTTTATTTTCTATGTTACACTTTGGAGCTATCATCTTAAAAATTGGTAAAGTGTCATCTATATCCTTATAGGCTTGTGCATCACACTCTGTGATTTTCTTTATAGAATCTAATTGTAACTCTATTACATTTGTTGGCCTAAATTCAGTCATGGATGTTCCGGATGACTGTCTAATTGTTTTTACAATCTGTAATCCGTCGGTGGTAGTGATAGCCTTGCTTTCCTCTTTTTCTGGAGGATCAGTTTGATTTTGTATTTCTACTACCAAAGGCTTAGGCTTGTCAGATGTGGTCGGTGGCACTGTCTGTGAAGGAGCTTGTTTCTATGCCTATTTCTCTGTGTTTTTCTCAGTGTGAACTTGTTGTTCAATCGATTTCTCAGTGCCCTCTCCTGATGGTATCTCTGTTTGTGCCTCTGAAGATTTTACTGTGTTGTCCACTACCAGTTTTTCTTTGTTTACCTCTGTACTATCTACTGTTGGTGACTCAATAGGTTTTCCAGTTTTAGTAGTTGTTGGTGGCTTAGTAGATGCATCAGTATGCACACTTGTGGTTTCTGCCTTTATTGTGTCCAGGGGTTCATTTAATTTTTCATTTTGTTGTTCTGCCCCAATTCCAATATTTCCTACCGATGGCTCAGTTGCCACATCTCTTTTGTCATTTGTTTCCTTATCTACCACAATATTCACTTCCTGTGTGTCAATGTTCATTGTGTATAACACCTCATAATCAGGGTTAGTATCTTCATGTGGTGTTTCCATACTCTCTATTGTCAATCATGTGTCAACTGTTTGTACCGGTGGAGTATCTGAAGGAGGTGGGAGCAAGTTATCTGTTATCTTTAGGCTTGGAGGTCCACCTACTTAACCTTTCCCCTTATCCTTATCTTTTTGGTAGACTTTGAGAGTCTTTGGTCTTTTGAGCTCTTCTTGTTTTTCTTTCTCAACAAATAATATATCCCACTGATCTACAGTTTCTTTAGATATTTCATTTACTCTGCCTACCATTAGAGCTACATGTCGGTGACTAGTTGAAAATACTATCCAATTGGCCTCACTGATTAATTCATCTATCTCTTATGTAGAGTTCACTAGGTGAACTGCAAGTAGTTTCTCTATTTTTATCTTTTTGTCTAATTCAACAATACCTACCCTTCTAGCTTCTAATCTTCTGTACAAGTCATTTGGTATGTCATCTATAATCTCCAACAGAAATTTCTTATAGATGTCTAAGTGTAAGATTACACTATTTTCTATGCTCTATTTATCATCATTTGAAAGTGTATTATACAACTTGCTAATATTTTTTAATTTTCCATCCTTAGTTATTTCATTCGGAAGTTTGTCTAGTGGAGCAATAACCTGTTTTTCTTTTCTTTTCTTAGGTGTTAATTTCTTAGTCATAGGCCTAACTGCCTGTTACTTTTGTCTTGTCCTTCTAGGTGTAGGTGAAAGTATCGGTGAGGGTTTTCTTTTTCTTTCTACCCTTTTGAACTCAGTTGGTATATCACTGTCAGAAGAAGTTGCAATCGGTGAAAGATGAGCTTCTGGTTGTAGTCCTTCCAACTCACTCTCCTTAATACCAGTTTTGTGTAATACATCTTCTTTTATTGTTTTTGCCTGTCTTGTTCCCTTCCTCACTATCTATCAGTTTTCTTGATTTTTTTCTCAAATTGGATTTTGCTTTCTATTGTCTCTGCATTGCTAAAAACTTTCTCAGTTGGTTCTTTAGGTGCTTCTAAGAAGGATGTTGCATAGGTTTCAACTATGTTGTCATCAGCCTCATATCCCATCTCAGTGACCCAAACAGTCCTAGGGACAACTGCCTCCATCCAAATTTCATCTTTCTTGATCACAAAGCATATCTCTTTTTGATACTTATCAACAATTGTTTGAGATAGCCTTATTCTTGTCTTCATTTTTGCCTTCAAAGTTTGAAAATGTTCATTTATGTTTTTCTCCCTATCATCTCCCATGTTGTTCAGTATGTCTAACAGTTGTTTTCCTACTGGTATATCAAAACCAAAGTCATTCCTACCAATACTGGGTACTTCCTTAGTAATGTATAGCATTAAACATACAAGCAGGTTGCCAAATCTGAAAGTTCCTTTCTTATCACCTTTGATTTTTTTCAAATTATCTATCAGTTCATCTTTTAGCCATTCACATACATCAATTCGTGCATTGTTATTCACCATGTCATATGCACTTTTGATACATAAGCTGGATACTGAGTTTAGTCTATTTGCATGTGTATCCTTATAGCCAAGAATCATGCTGACAAATTTAACATTGATGTCCTTCACATCATTGGCTCTTAGGGATCTCTTATCAAATGTTACACCGATTAGGGTCATCACAGTGTCATTTGGAACCTTCTTAGTTTTATCAGACCTGTTACCAGTGGAAGGTAAGCCTATCACTACCCTAACTACCTCTTTGATAATCTTATGGATCGAATCCAACCAAAAGAACTCCCCATGTACTTTGCTTAGCACAACCCTTATCACATCCTTAGGAAAATCAGGGATATTGAGAATGTCCACAAAGCCTAGGGTTTCCACTATCTTGTGTTCTTGTTTAACATTTCCATTTTTATCACAAATTATAGTCCTGTACATGTTCTTAATTTCATCATCTCCTAGTTCCTCAATATGACAATGTATATACATTCTAGGGTCTTCTGCATAAACTACTCCCTTAGGTATTTTTGAAAATGCTCCTAGGGTGTCATCTTTTTTCGCAATTTCAGGAATAAGTTTGAACATGGGTCTAGGGCACTTAATAACCTCAATCACAGTAGGGTTTGCAATAAATTCAGGTGTAGAGGAAGAAGCCATTGTTATAAATACCTTACTCTGCCTTTAGGATGATTTGCTTGGATGATTTACTTCACTTTTCATTGTGGATGCCTTCACTTGGGATTTTTGCGCTCTCTGGAGATTTGAATGCTCGGTGAATGAAAAATGAGCCAAAACACTTGCTTTATAATGTTATTTCTTTCAATTACCATATTTAATGCCTACCGGTTAAGTCAAACTTAACTCATCTACCGATAAAGAAGTAATCCAACTTCTCACCATCAACTGAGGGTAAATTAGCATGTTTTATAGTTTATCAACCATACCCCCAAATGGTTTTTCTTCAGTTAGATGAAGAATCTCCTATCGGTGGATTGATACTCTGTTCTACCGGTGAAGGAATAGATTCACTAACATTCTGATTTGACTTCCTAATCCATTATTTTGAGAATTCTTGCTTTACTTCATCAACCTTCTCTTTACCTTTCAAGTTGGGTCCTTTGTTATTTGCTGGTGATGCCTTACTTCTACAAAAAATTTCAATATGTCCAATCTTGTTACAAGCATAACAAGTCACATTGTTTTTCTGAATTGCTTTTCCATATCCTATGCCAGTATGTGTTCTGCATTGATTAGATAAGTGTCCAAATCTTCCACAAATATAACATCTTACATTCATTCTGTAATTTTCTGAGTTATGACCAATTTTGTTACATTTAGAACATTGACTGTTGGGTGCATTATTGTTCTGATAGTTTCTAGATCTACACTAATTTTCTCTATGACCATACTTGTTACAGTTAAAGCATTTTCCATTGAATTTATAAGCATTAGGTTGTCTTACCAGTTTACAATGATCATGGTTGTTTGCAGTACCAGAACTTTCACCAACTTCAAAGCCAAGGCCATTTGTATCTCCATTAGATTTCTAATTCTTCAACATGTTATCAAGTTCCTTTGAGCTTTTCTTAAATTTTTCTTTGTGTTGATTTGCAGTAGCCAGTTCATTCTCCAAGATTCCTTTATGTCTCATGAGTTCATTTGTGTCATTTTGTGTATGCATCAAATTTGTCTTCAACATATCATTTTCATGACTAAGTCTTGTGTTTTCATTTCTAGCATCATTTAGTCTTCTAACCAAGTCATCTTCATTCTTCTTTCTATCTTCAATGTCTTTACAAAATCTCATAGTCATATCTTGCATCTCATTCTTTATTGTACTGTTTTCTTGTCTTGGTTTGTTCACAAGGTCATTAAGGGTTTCTTTCTCATCATCATTACTCTGCATCTTTTCAGAAAGTTCTCTTCTCTTGTTCCTTGTAATAGTGAGATTTTCTTGAAGTCCTTGAATGATTTCGTGTGTAGCCTTCAGATCATCTTCAAGTTTTATATTCTTCAAATTTTTTGCATCATAGTCTGAAAGAGTTGTTTCCAATTGCTTCCTCAAGTTTTCCATTTCTACCAGTGTTAGAATCTTCCTCAAGTTGTTAGGCTTTTGAAAATAGAGGACCAAGCTCTGATACCAATTGTTAGGATTCCCAAAGATATTGAGAGGGGGGTTGAATCAGTATCTAACTGGTTAATGGATTTTCTTAGCTTATTAAATGAAAAGCATTCCAAAACTGTGTACTGGAAAACCAAAATTAATGCAGTAAATAAGAGCAATAAACACAACATAGAATGCACACCATAACACAATATTTTTGGTGAGGAAACCCGATGTGGGAAAAACCTCAGTGGGATTTGTGACCCACAATTTTTGCTCACTGGCCAATAAGTGAATATTACTAATAAAATGGGGGCCTGCACATGCAAGAAGGCCAAGTGCCTAGAGCTCACTACTCAATTACAAAAGAAGTGACACTGACTTACAAAAATGGATTATACAAATCCAAGATGATGTACTGCTATAAAAGGGCATCTGTTATGCCAAATCCAGTACCGGTTTAAGCTTTGCAATAATCATAAACCTTACTTTACAATTTGCCTGAATATTCACACATAATATCCATCACATATCCTATCATAAATTTTCTACAAGATCTCATACTTATATATGAGCCTTATTGCAATATGCTTTGTCGGATTTCAAAAAGATATTACAATTAATTACATTTTACAATAAATAAAATCTTGTTGACCAGGGTGTTGGTAATCATCTTTTCGGTGTCGATGAACTATATGCCAGTGTAGAGTCTGCCAGTGCCGATACCTGTCAGTATCATATGATTGTAAGGTTGCCATCAATGATAATACCTTCAATCACCTACAATTTCTCATTGGAGTGTGCATTTGCCAATAACTACAAGTGATATTTTACCTTTCAAATATTCAATTGCTTTAGCAAACCCAAATTTTTGTTACAATGATTTCTTTAATAAATTTGCACAAACAACAAATATGAATAAAGAAAATTTAAGAAGACATTAAAGAGAGGTGCCCTTACTGCATCTTTAGAGAAACAACCTGCATCAAATAGGGTATTTCCCACATATGACCCAAACAAAGATATGATGGACTTCATGGTTGTTATGCCCTCAAATAAAGATAAAAATTCACTACAAAATCAAATAGATCCTTCTAAATTTCACTTTAGCACCTTGCAAATGGATTTTTCCAAAGTTAAAAATGTAGACAAAATTAGTGTGTCAAAAAAGGCCAATGAAGCGATCTACACTTCACTTCTCAAAGTGGAGAGAGAAAAATAAGTTGGAGAAACAAATAGAAAAGTTACAAGAATGCCTGGAAAATGAAAAAGCAAAGAGGAAAGCAACAGATAACAAGTGCAATGAATTATAGAGAAGGATAAAAAATTCGGCCTCTACATCAACAATTATATAGCAGGAACAAATGGAGGCAGAACTGAAGGAACTGAGGGAAAAATTGGATGAAAGTATAAAAAAATTTGATGATGAAAGAGACACTTTAACAAAATTATACAAAAGCATGGACTATGTTGTTGTTGAAAACAAAAATTTACAGAACTAATTGGAGCATGAGACAAAAAATGAAAAATATTTGGAAGAGAAAGCAGAGGAAGAAAGAAAAAAATATGCACAAATGAAAGAAGAGTTGCAGAATGCAAATAATAAAATTAAAACTTTGGAAGACAATATGAAAAATAAAGTGAAGTATATAAAAGAAAACATTTGGGGGCAAATAATGTAGAGTGACAAGTTGTCTAAATGGTTTGAATTGATTGAAAGTCTTAGAGTAATTTTTTGGAAGCTCAAAGACCACATTGAGAAGGACTGAAATGTTTATTCAAAAGTGAATATCACAAAATAAATTTGGCAAGAAGTCTCCAGTATCAATGATAGCTATTTGGCATCCAAGGGAATTAAGAGCCACATTTATGCCTTAGTAAAGGCATCATCTATCATTCAAAAATGCCAGAAACTAAGGGAAGCACAGGAAATTGCGGATAAAGGTGGAAAAAAGATAATGAAGCTACAAGAAAAGACAGCCAAATTGTTAAATCTTGGTTTGCCGAAGAGTGTTGACACATCAAATAAATTCATTGGAAAAGAAGCTTTCAAAAAAATGATGGAGGACAAATTGAAGTCTGAATTAGACTTGCTTCTTAAGGACACAACTCCTCACAACTTTTTGAATTTCATCAAACCATTGATAAGTATGTATGCGATATTGGGTGAAACAGTGGAATCAAGTCACTCTTCTAAATGTCGATTGCTGACAAAGTTTTAGTTGACTTACTATACCTTAAAATAAATTGGAGTTCCATCAAACAGAGAGTGGAGAACCCTACAAAAATTGGCACAAAGATCTCATGAATCATAGTATGTATTGCATTGTTTTCTGCTTTTACTCTTAATTTCAAAGTTTTCTACTTTTTTCTGTTTGGAATTTGGCATCTCTTGAAATAACTCTATTTTATGAACAAGAAAAATACAACACTCACTATTTTTAATCCAGCATATGATGTACACCTTCAACCTTGTAAATTTGTATTCTCAAATTCTCTCAGATTTTAACTTTTCTGCCTTTCTCTATTTCTGATTTCTAGGTTTTGTGCACTATTATTGTCTATATTTAATTTGTCATGGCTTGAATTAAGTTTTAATTTTGAACTCTATTTTTTTAACAAGAGACATGTAGTAGTTGCTAAATTGCTAATCCGGCCTATGATGGTCATAGATACCTTTAGCCTTGTAAAATTTTACTAATTTTGTGATACTGATGGAACAATAGATTCAGTGCCTTGGTAATTGATTTTGATGTTGAGTCTTCACATATTGTAAATAGACCTGAAGTTGTTGTTGCTCCCTTGTTTCTATAAAAGATAATTCAGGGTTATTTGCAAAGGATTCTGAAATTTCGTATTGACTTTTGCATAGAGAATCACACAAAGTTGTGTATTGAATGAATTGTATCATATGGCTATATTTTGAAATAATTGATGAAAATATTAACATTTCTAAACAAACATCACTATCAATAAACACATTATACTCTTTTATTATGCTACTTTCTATCTGAAATTACAAAGTTGAAAAATGCAATTGCAAATCAATATTAAATTTTAATTGCAAAAAGTTGATAGACACATAAAATATCATCAAGTTATCAACCACAATAATATGTTTTTGTAATATAAATGATGAGATACAGTAATAAGATTAATAAATACCTAGGAACTCCTAGTGTTAAATCTCTTAAAGTTGTCATTCCTCAACAATTTTAGAGCTTCCTTGAAACTTGTCTATGTTTTCTTCACTCTAAGTCTATATACCTCTAGTGAACTGCATCTCAATGCTACCAGTAGGTCCAGTACATGAGTCAATTGTCTCACTGCCACTTTAGTTTGAAGTGTTGCCCAAACCTCTTCTTTCACATTTGGTGTTAGGATAACTGATGGACAACTGAGAGGGGGGGTGTGAATCAGTTGTCAACACATTATGTGAATTAAATACCTAAAAACCTTTTATCAGCATAGAAGAAAATAGATATCAAAATAACTGATAAAGCATTAAAACATAATTGTTAACTAGAGAATCAATACCTTGCATCCATAGCATATATGTGGACAACCATGATTTATACGTGGAAAACCCAGTAAAGGGAAAAACCACGATGCGAAACCCTACCCATAGTCAGATGATACTTCTGCAGAAAGTATGTGATTACAAAAGGGTCCTACACATGCAAGAAGGCACACTTCCTAGAGCACACTGCTTATCAAAATGGAGTCTCACTGACTACAAAAGAGGTTAACCACCTCAAAATATTTAGACAACAATCTGGAAAGAAGAACTACCTATGATAGCATCAAACATGTCTGATTATAGTCTTGTTTGAGCTCAATACCGGAGGTCTTAAACCTCTTGCATAAACCCAACTCGATCACCTATGATCGACCAAACCCTCTGCTCAAATGATTGTTACATTATTATCTCCTTACATATATTCTTCAATGAGATCTTACATATATTTATACAAACCATATACGTAAACAATTAGGTCAGCCACCCAAATGATAATTCAATAAATTCATTACATAATCCAGAAATAAAATCATAAAACATGTTGTCCTGAGGCAAACAAGTATCATCCAACCAATAAAATATCCCAGAAGCACATCGAAAAGATCCATCAACAAGTTTCATGAAACCAGACCATAACCTAGATAGCACCAGACCTAAATTAGATCCAAACACCCCAAAGCAATGACTCCAATCAGTTAAGGCATGAACACAATCACCATCAGCATCCTAAATCCCTTCTAGAAGTCACACTATTGCCACTTATGCATTATATCAAAGATCTTCAATAAAGCGCTATTGGTGAAACCCTTATCGGACCTAAAAGAAAGCTTACTAGAATATAAGATAGCATCTGATCATCAAGTCAATACCAACTGACTGAAACATACTTCAAAAGCATATGAAACATTCATACAAAATTATTCTATCATTTAGATCGTATAGGAAACAATCAACTAATAATATTTTCAGTCCAATGCTTCTATCAGAAACCGATAAACAACCATAACAGCTGGTGTTGACATCAATGACAAAACATCAATGCAACACATAATCAATTCCTACATATTTCCAACAATCTCCCCCTTTGGCATTGATGGAAACACTAGATGTGAAAAATATCCAAGTGGCACGAAATGCCAACAATGTCGCCTAAAGGATATAGCAATGAAGCTTTGAACTAATTCTGAATTAAGAGACCAAATACCACCAAACACCCCCTAAGAAGTGCAATCAATCTGAAAAACTAATGTTGATCTCTCTGTTTTCCACATACATCTCTCTCCCCTTAATGTCAATTTCTTAGTTCTCCACATATATCTCTCCTCCTTTGACATCAATGCAAAAGATATCACATAGATATCAAATAGAATATGAAGTCTCTAAATCTCAAGGCTGACTACTCCCCTTGAGTAGTAGCATTATTTCATCAATCCGGATTAAAAGATAGCTCTGATAATGCATACTGAATTAATGCATATCTACATTATTTAAGTCTCTATCGAAGGGGTAGAAACCCCCCATCTATCTCTCAAATTCTCAAATGATTCCTGGGACAAAGTTTTAGTGAAGATGTTTTCTATCTATTCTTTAGTATTCACATAAACCAAACTGACTTCTTTTGTTTCCACCTTTTCCTTCAAAAAGTTATACTTGATTGATATGTGCTTAGTCTTGGAGTGAAATATTGGATTCTTTGATATATCAATAGTTGCAGAGTTATCACAATGAATAACAACTGGATCATTACAACTTACTTTTATATCCTTCAACATCTACTTCATCCATAGAAGAGTGTAATTGGTTGCTACTACAACATATTTAGCTTCAACAGTAGATAAAGAAATGCATGACTGCTTCTTGTTGATCCATGAAACCAACTTATTTCTAAGAAAGAATGCTCCATTGGATGTTCTCTTCTAGTCATCAACATCACCTGCCCAATCTGCATCTATATATGCACATAAAGTAAAGTTATCATCTTTAGGGTACCATAAACCATATTCATTTCTTCCTTGCAAATACTGGAATATCCTTTTTACTGCACTTTCATGATTTTCTCTTGGATTACTCTGATATCTTGATAGAATGCCGACTTCATTCATTATATCTATCCTAGTCTGAGTTAAATATAGAAAACCACCAATCATGGATTTATATCTTGTAGGATTTACTGGAGGGGATACATCTTTAATTGACAATTTTTTACTTATAATCATAGGAGTACTAACTGGTTTGGAATTTTCCATACCAAACCTCTTCAATAATTTTCTTAGATACTTGGTTTGACAGATAAAGATGCCTTTGTCATTCTAAGTAATCTGCAAACCTAGAAAAAATCTTATTTCTCTATTCATAGACATTTCAAATTCATTCTTCATATTATCGGAGAATTCCATGCACAATTTTTCTTCACCTCTGAAAAATGATATCATCAACAAATACTTCAATAATTAGAATATCATCATTAGTGATCTTATAATATAGGTTACTATCAATATTACCTTTTCCAAAATTAAGCTTCAAAATATACTTATCCAACCTTGCATACCAAGCTCTAGGAGCTTGTTTTAATCCATAGAGGACTTTCCTTAGTCTGCAAACCATGATTTTATCATATGTTAATAAAAATCCATCAGGTTTCTCAATGTAGACTTCTTCTTCAAGTTCTCCATTCAAAAATGCACACTTAACATCCATTTGATAGACTTTGTAGTTCTTATAGGCTGCATAAGCAATAAATAGTCTAACAGCTTCAATTCTAGCTACCAGTGCAAAAGTTTCACCATAATCAATTCCTTCCTTTTGAGAATATCCTTTGCAAACCAATATAGCCTTGTTTCTTACAACTTGTCCATCCTCATTTAGTTTGTCTCTGAAAACCCATTTAGTTCCAATGACATTCTTATTTTTAGGTCAAGGAACCAAAGTCCAAGTATTCTTCTTTTCTATCTGATCTAATTCATCTTCCATATCTTTCATCCAACATTCATCTAAGTTACAAGCTTCAATTACTAATGCTGGTTCAATCTGAGAAATGAGACATACCTCTTCATTTTCCAATCTTCTTCTTGTCATAAATCCCTTGTTTTTGTCTCCAAAGATCTGATTTTTAGAGTGATTTAACCTTACATACCTTGGTGTTTTCTGTTTTTGAGGTTCTCTGTGCTGCTCTTCAGTTACAGTTGATTTTTTTGATGATGCTGGGTTAACTAGTTCAACATTCTATTTTGGTACAGGCATTACTAAATCAATTATGATCATTTCCACTATTGGTTCTCTGTCATAAGATTTATCTTGGTCTTTGTGCTGATCATCCACCTTCACATTAATGCTCTCCACAATTTTCTACAATCTTTTGTTATAACATCTATATGCTTTTCTTTTAGTTGAATAACCAAGAAATATTCCTTCATCACATCTAGGGTCAAACTTTCCAATGGAATCATCTCTTTTGATAGAACACTTACTTCCAAATATTCTAAAATACTTAAGAGTAGGGGAATGACCAAACCATAATTCATAAAGTGTCTTACTGGTATCTCCTTTGATATGAACTTTGTTGAATGTATAAAATATTGTACTTCTTCTCTCTAGTAGATATGAGGCAAATTAGCTTCCATAATCATGGTTCTGGTTGCATCCAAAATTATTCTATTCTTTCTTTCGACAATATCATTCTGTTGAGGTCTTCGGGGTGCAGATAACTGACTCATAATGCCATTTTTCTCACAATAGCTGTTGAATTCACCAAATGTGAATTCACCACCTTGATTTGATCTCAAACACTTGATTTTCATTCCTATCTCTATTTCAACCATAGCTTTAAAGATCTTGAATTTCTCAAGGGCTTCAGATCTCTCCCTTAGAAAAGTAACCCACATCATTCTAGAATAGTCATCTACGATTAACATGAAATACCTATCTCCTTGAAAGCTTCTTGTTATACCATGACCAAATAGGTCAGTATGAATCAAATCAAGAATATCATTAGATTTATCAGGTATGCTCTTAAAATAAGTTCTAATTTGCTTACCCATTTGACATTCCTTACATATCGGATTATGAGGCTTCATAATCTTAGGTAAGGCTCTAACTGCCTTAGTTGAACTAATCTTTACTATGCAATCAAAATTTGCATGACACAACCTCTTGTGCTATAGCCAACTTTCATCAATATGTGCAATCAAACATGTTTTTTCACCAGAGTTCAAATGAAAGATGTTACCTTTTTTCTATGTATCAGTTGTAATCTCCAATCCTGATTTGTTAATGATCTCGCACTTTCCATCCTTGAATTGTAATTGAAAACCTCTATTTACCAACTATCCTACACTCAAAATATTATGCTTCAGACCTTCAACATAACAGACATTTTTAGTGTTATGCTTACCATCCAATTAAATGATTCCTCTTCCTTTGATCATGCATGCTTTGTCATTACCAAATCTGACTTGACCACCATCAAATTCTTGTAGGGTTAGAAACTTTCTTTTATCTCCTATCATATGATTAGAGTATCCAATGTCTATTACCCATTCATCTTTGTCTTCAGCTTTTGTTGCAAGGGCCTCTTCCTCATTTTTGACAACTCACTCTGAATCATCTTTATTTATAGCATAAAATACCCATTCTCTTCCATTGCCAGATCCACTAGTTGAATCTCCTGCTAGTTCTTCCTCTGAGTCATCAATTACTCCTTCCTCATCAACATAGTAGCATGATTTGTCTTTGTTTCTCCTGTACTTATGCTTGATCTAATATTCAGGGTTAACCTTAAAGGATCTTCTTGATTTTTCTTCCAATTTTGAATTTATTTTAGCACATCTAGATGCAAAATGACCTATCTTATTACATGCAAAACATTTGAAAGGAGATTTTCCTTCATACTTAATTCCAACTGGACCTTTAGGTATTCTTCTAGAAAATAGGGCTTCAAGTTTCTCAATCTCTTCATCTTCTTCCCTCATCTCTTCCAATTCCTTTGCATACAAAACTTTCCAATCTTGCTTGTTGGTTGATGATGTAGATGCCTTAAATGTAGTATCATTCTTTGCAGCTCCTGGAGGACCAAATTCTTCAAGCTCAAAAGTAGAAATCTTCCCAACAAGATTATCTCTATTGACAGAAGTATTAGGCATGGTTCTTATCTCATTAATTGCAGTTACCTTCATCTTATATGTCAGTGGAAAAACCCTCAATACTTTTGAAACAATCTCTTCCTTGCTCAGAGATCCACCATAGCACTGAATTCCTAATACAGTTTCATTTACCCTTTCCATGAATGCATAAATTATTTCATCTTCCTCCATCTTCAAGCTTTCATATCTTACCCAATAACATTCAAGTTTTGCAATTTTAACAGTGGGATCACCTTCATTCAAAGTCTCCAACTTATCCCATATAGATTTTGCCAATGATTTATTTGATAATCCCATGATCTGCTGGTTTGATAAGGTGCTTAAGAGGGATTCTCTAGCTCTGCAATCATTTTCAATGTTCTTTTCCAAGTTTGTCGGTGCAGGATTGCCAAATGTCGGATCATGAGGAGTGCAACCTTTCTGAGTTATCTCCCAAATTTCCCTTCCAATGCCTCTTAAATGAGTCTCCATCTGAATTTTCCGTACTTCATAGTTTGTTCCATCAAGCCTAGGGTTGTCATTTCGGTAAATAGTAGATGAACTATTAGTTGCCATAGGATCTTCCTCAAGCAGTTAAGCTTCAACAAAAAGAGGACCAATCTCTGATACCAATTATTAGGATAACCAGTGGACAAGTGAGAGGGGGGTGAATCAGTTGTCAACAGATTATGTGAATTAAAGCACTTAAAACCTTTTATCGAAATAGCAGAAAATAGATACCGGAATAACCGATAAATCATTAAAACATAATTATTAACCAAAGAATCAATACCATGCATCCATAGCACATAGCACCATGATTTATATGTGGAAAACCCGGTAAAGGGAAAAACCGCGGTGGGAAACCCTACCCACAATCAGATGATACTTCTGCAAAAAGTATGTGATTACAAAAGGGGCATGCACATGCAGGAAAGCACACTGCCTAGAGCACACTACTCATCACAATGGAGTCTCACTGGCTACAAAAGAGGTTAACCACCTCAAAATATTCAGACAACAATTTGGAAAGAATAACTGCCTATGATAGCATCAAACATGCCTGATTACAGTCCTGGTTAAGCTCAATATCGAAGGTCTTAAACCTCTTGCATAAAACCAACTTGATCATCTATGATGGACCAAATCCTCTGCTCAAATGATTGTTACATTATTCGCTCCTTACATATATTCTTCAATGAGATCTTACATATATTTATACAAACCCTGGACCTAAACAATTAGGTCGGCCACCCAAATGATAATTCAATAAATCCATTACATAATTTTGAAATAAAATCATAAAACATGTCGACCTAATGCCAAACAAGTATCATCCAACTAATAAAACATCCTAGAAGCGCATCAGAAAGATCCATCAACACGTTTCATGAAACCGGTCCATAACCTAGATAACACCTGACCTAAATTAGATCCACACACGCCAAAGCAATGACTCCAATCAATCAAGGCTTGAAAACAATCACCATCAACATCCTGAATCCCTTCTAGAAGTTGCACCAACACCACTTATGCATTATATCAAAGATCTTGAATTAATCTTTGATAGTGAAACCCTTACCAGACCTAAAAGCAAGCTTACTAGAACATAAGATAGCATTTGATCATCAAGTTAATACCAACTGACTGAGACATACTTCATAAGCATATGAAACATTCATGCAAACTTATTTTATCATTATGATCATACTGAAAACAATCAACTTATAATCTTTTCAATCTAATCTTTCTATCGGAAGCTGGTAAATAACCATAACAACTAATGTTGATATCAATGCAACACATAATCAATTCCTTCATATTGCCAACATTTGGACCTCCATAATTTTAGTGCCCTATCGTAAGGAAAAGTGTGGACATCATACCTAGATGTATAGAGCCTCAAAAAAATTCCAAATTCTTGTCTAGTTTGTTTCGTAGCTTTGATTTTAGGAACCCCAAAGTACGAAAAACTCTCTCATCCTCCACCAAACCCAATATCATGGTAAGACATAAATCAGCAAGCTTGAAATATTCTAATATTGAATCACGCATCACTTCACTCTAACCTAGATTTGTCCAAAGCCTTGTTACTGATCCCTCTTTGTGGGGGTTCTCCATTCTGTCATATTGTTCGCTCATAGTGTATGCAAAATGGGTTGATTTCTCTCTAAGAAGAGTTTCATTTAAAATTTTATTTATAGTTACTTCATTGAATTCTTTGGATTTGCAAAATTGTTTTATCAAAGTTAGTTGATTAGTTCAAAAATCAGTCGAACTGTTGAGGTTCCAATATTGAGGAAACACATAAGACATGGCTTCAATTAGTTTCTTAAGAAGGAATCTGCTTCTAATATGTGAGGAAAGATCATAGGCAATTTTCTTCATAGAAGCAATTACAGACTCAACAATCTTGCTAAACTCTTCCCTTGTAACTCTTGTTAGTCACTTGTTGGGGCATTTTCGAGTTCCTCAAACTCAATCGTGGAAAAACATTGCATTGGTATATCAACCCTATGTACACTAGTACATAACTCCCCATTTGCACTGATCTATAAAAATTTATCAAGATTGTTCAAATCTGTGAGTATCTGCCACTTAGAAAAAATTTCATCAGATAATTTTGGTTGAGATCCATAGAGATTATCGAGGGTGAGGCATGTCATCTTACATATCTTAGCATATTCTGGAATATACATAGCTCTCTATTGGGCTTTTTTCATAATATTTCTCATTTCCTCTAACATGGGGAGAAGAGCTGCTAAAGTTAAGAGTGTCTCTATATTACTTAACCTCCAAAGAAGGTCAGGAAATTTTGGTTGCTCTAATTTGTCGTGATTTGTGTTAAATAGTCCAATCAAGGATGGATATTCTGAAAAAACTCAATGCGTTATTCCATCCAAAGAGATCCATCTGGTATCATTATCCTTAAGAAGCTTGTTCCCATTGGTTATTCTATCAACAAAGTGTTGAAATTCCATAAATTATGTGGGACTTCGACAGAAGTGTGAATAGAGCTCTCTGATTAAATGTTCATTTTTTTATTGGAGCATGTTTGCTCACAATTCCAAAAGCTAAATTTATTATGTGGGCCATGTAGTGAATGCCAGTAATGTAGGGTGCACAAGAAGTTTTCATCTTTGTGCAAAGACCTTTCTTGTGACCTTGCATTGCTGAAGCTCCATCTACTCCAACACACACCAACTTTTTGGCAATTGTCATGTCATCCATGCCTCCATATTCAATTAAACAACTCTTTAGTAGTTCAACTGAATTTTCCATTATCGTACTATCCTTCATTTTAGTAATAGATAGTAGATGAGGTTGTTGGGAATGATTTTGTACAATATAAACATGCATGCATACCCACAAAGTATTATCTATTGTCGCAACTTCATCTAAAGACAATGCAATAAAGTTTGACTCTCTTATTTTTTCCTTACTTTCTTCTTTTTCAACCTCAGCAAGATAACTTGCCCATTCCCATCCACTTTTACTGACTAGTGACTATTAGGATAGTTAGAAACTTTCAAAAAGTATAATAAACCACCTCTATCACAGTGTGCCCTCTACTCAAAATATAAAAAACAACACTTTACTAAACAACTTTTCCCAGTTGTTCTATTTGCATTACTTTTCCAAGAATAGCTTCAATAGAACCTTTAACTTCAGTAGGCTTCGTATGTATTTTCTCCCAAAAATAAAATTCTTCGGCATTCCTCACATGCTTACATTCCTCCTTTGTTTTCCATCTTATCATTGGTTTTTCAACTCCATCTATCATTTGTTTTTCGTAAACTTTTACCATATGTTTTTCTATGGTGTCAATTTTTAGCCGCAGCCTCTTTTCCTTTTTATGTTTCCAAGAGAAAATCTTACACCTGCATTCTATTGGAGGCTCACCATCAATTGGATTCTACACTAGCTCAAAGAATGGATACTTTGACGCCCAAGTAATTTGAAAATTCCTCACTGACATATCTCACTCTCGATACTTTCTTGATTTGGGTTGATCCTTTTTTTATTTGGCTTTTCTTTTCCCCTTTCATGCATTATCATATGTGACATTATCACCCAAGTCAATTTTATCATTCTGACTAACCTGGGTATCTACCAGAAAATATTCTTCAAGTTCATCATGATTTGAGATATCAAGTTCGCCACCTTGTTCAATATATGGTGTAGGTTGTGAATCTTGTACTTGTACTTGTGATGATGTACCTTCTTGATTTTCACCATAATCTTTGCCAACTCCAAAGTACAAAGACAATGTTTTGTGTTTTGTTGGCCTCTCTTGGCCTTCCCCACATTCAAGATTCCTACCCTTCTTCATGTTTGACATCTCCAATGAAATAAAGGTTGCAAAAAAATATCAACTTGTTGAAGAAGTAATAATAGACTATATGATTCATTGGCCCTACAGCCTACAATCTAGATGTCTGGGGTCTCTTGGGTGACCACTAATGGGTCCCCATTGAATAAGAATGAACTCAACAGTGCAAACAGATAGAGATGAATTCATAATAATATTATTAAACTTCAAAAATATGATCACTTACCTTTAGGTCACTAGCAGTCGCCAATGCAATTAGCAACAATGGTTGTTCCTGGTCTAAAACTTCACTAGTGATCCGAATTAAGAGCTTAGAACTGGCCAAATTATGTAGAGATAAATCCGATCTTTGACTATATTTATACCAATCCTTATTTAGTGAATTTCGCGGGAATTTTATATGGTATAAAAATATTTGGCCAATCACGCTTAACTATAACACATTTTATGTAATTTTCGAGGTGGTTATGGGTTGTCCAATTAATTGGCAATTATAATAGTGTTGGTGAAAATTTGGGTGAACTGGGACACGCTTCCACAAAATGTTAGGTGAATTGGGTCCTCCTGGCCAATAAATCTTTATATGACTATTGGCGAATTACGGTCATCTATTAAGACAACCTCGGAAAGTGTAGGCAAAAATATTGAATTTACCGTGTGAAAAACGTAGATTCTATTGGCAAAATATTGATAGAGATACAATTAATTACATAAAACAATGGGCGATTGGGCCATGCATTTGACAAATATTTATAAAGTTCGGGCGACATGGCCACCCCCAATTGGTACAATATATTTGCCATTTTCCAGGTCGCCGATGTGAATTATTCACCACTAAAGTAAATCCTGATCTCAAGTTTGGTGAAGTTTGGGGTTGATTTGACATTCAAATCTACAAATTGGGTGCATAATTTATAAGATTAAATGTTAAATCTTTGTGGGTATTTCAATTTATTTGGAAAGATTAATTATATGAGGGTTTGGAATAAGAATTATATTAAAATTTTATGTCCCTTGATGCAAATTTAATTTTAGGGCTTCCCTACCTCCAACTATATGTCAACTATAGGTTGAAACACTGCGATGTGGTCCCAAGCCCACACTTGTAGAAGTGTGATCCAGCAATTTATAGACTGAGCTCCTAAGTACACCACTAAATATTGATGATATAGCATCATAAACATGAAAGGACCCCAAGCATACACTCTCATATCAAACACCATCGCCCTTAGTAACCTACCCCACCTGATAGGGAAATCATGATTCTGTCTGTTAGGAACTAATGTACAAACAATAAAGTTGCACAACAGAACACTATACCTATCATATGTGGCCATCAATTTCCTCCACTTGATCTCATACAAGTCATCCATATCCATCTCCTTTGGGTCACACTCATACAAATCACAAAGAGTTACAAACTCAAACTTTGGCTCAATAATCACCCTCTCATCATGGATGGGAATTCATAGGATGTGCCAAATGTGGTCTAGTGTCACAAAAGCCTCCCCATTCGATAAGGTTAAATGATCTCATCTCTGAGTGCCATGCTCCACAAGTGTCGTAACTAGACCCTTGTTGTTCATAACCTCAGGCATATAGAACACTTGGTACAAACCAATCTGTCGCAAGTATGATCGCTCATAATCATCTAGTTGATGAAACCATGAAAGACCCTTAGGCCTATTCTCCTGAGCACCAAGGACTAAAAGAACGACCTGCAAATTATAGACTCAGAGTGCATAAAAGCCATGACTAAGCAATTGTGAAACCCTAACTATCAAATGCAAAATACTTAAATCAACTGCATAATGCACAATGCAAACGTGAAACTCAATCATCAATTGTGTAATTCTACAGTCAAATGTGTAATATAATAACCTCAAATGAGGTTTGTACTATGGGCATGCCCTTATATCCCTTTGGATCTTTGGGGGGTCCCTTCTTTTAGCCTCAATTTCTCTTTTCATTGTATTTGAGCAAGGGCATAGGGTTTTCTTCCTGATTCTTTCCCTATTGAGCTCTTGAATTAGTTATCTTATTAATATATATATCAATGGCTTGCCACTCTTGCTTAAAAAAAAAATAACCTCAAATGCTAAACATTTAAAGCAAATGTGTAACCTATATGAATTACAAAATTACATCATCAAATGTGTGAAATTTTTAGCAAATGCAAAAAATATTGACAATCAGATGTAAAAATTTAAGTTTTCACACCCTTCTACATAAATGTCAAAATGTAATGAATCTTCATTCATGACTAAATACATCAAGGTGCGTACACCACCACTAGTGCCCTTTGGTCCATTGTATGACCTAGCTCGCTCTAACAAGTGTTGCTTGTGTCGAAATATTGCCATAGCTCAACAAACACTTAAAAGATGCTCTGAATTCACATTGAATATCAAAAAACCTATAAATTTAGGCTCTATCCTCCTTTTGCAACAACCACTACATTTGTATTCTTATGCTTTTATCTTGCAAGTTTTTGTGAAGTGTGTCTTTGAGAGTCATCATCCTACACAAGGAAAATGAGAATGATGGAGGCCAAGTGCATGGGAATCAACATCTGTTTGATTGTTTCATGATTATGCTATTTTGTTGATTTTTTAAGCATTCCTTCATTGCATTACAATTGGATTATGTTATTTAGATTTAAAATTTAGTTGTTGTCTTTTTAGTCTAATTAACATGTTGATTTTCCCCTTATACACACTTCTCACATCGCATGACATACTTTCCAACTCACCCAACTTTATATTCATAAATTCTCATTATACTATATCTTTGCCCTTTATCAAGCCAACATTGAATCTAGTTTATAAATAATATTTTTTCGAAAAACATTTAAATTAATATGGTGAAAACTACATATTTCAAAGACATGTTACTTACATTTTAGGAAAAAATAAGATTAGGTGTCCTACCTAATTTTGAGAAAAAAATATATTATCCATCAAATTTTAATAAGTTTTTAATGATTTTTTACTATATAAATAACTATTTATTAATTCAAATGAATTTTCTTTTATAAATTAAAAAAATATAAAAAAATATGAAATTTAATTTTCTTAAAACATATATAATGAAGTTTAAAGCGTCAATATTCAAAATTGAAAAATCACATATGATTCCAAAGCTACATGTGTGTGTGCATAAGTGTGCATGCATGTTTTTATATACATATGTATATATGTGTGTATGTGTATATATACATACACATGTATTTATGTACGAATGTATGTATGTATGTATGTATGTATGTATGTATGTATGTATGTATGTATGTATGTATGTATCAACATTGAAAAATCACATATATTTCAAAGCTACATTTGTGTGTGTGTATATATACATAAGTACATATGTGTGTATTTATACATAAATATGTATTTATATGTATATGTATATTTATGTATAGCTAAATATTTATATGCATATATGTATATCTATATATATGTAAGTGCATATGTGTATACATATACACAAATACATACATGCATACATATATACATATAAATGGATATAAATATGCATATCCATAAACGCACATACTCATATATATTTGTAAAATTTAAGCATAATGCATGTACAATTTATATTTCTTTAGTTATGAAAATTTGTTTCAAAATATATATTATATTCTATTTTATTAAATTTGGTTTAAATATCTCACCAAATTTCAAAACAAATTCAATTACCCTATAATTTGTAAGTTTTTGGAAAATTGAGAACCACAACTTAAATTCAAGGTAGTCCCAAAGAACTTTTAGAGGGAATCTAAGTTTGTGTTGGAAAGAATCAATAATCTTATAGTTTTGTAAGTTTTTTCGAAAATTTAGAACCACAATTCACTTAGATTCAAGGCAAGTCTAAATATTTTTTAGAGAGAATGTAAAATTGTGTTGGAATAAATCAATAATCTTATAATCTTATAAGTTTTTTTTGACTAAAATTTATTTAAATTAAAGAGAATCTCCAAAACACTAAGAGTCATAGATATTGACCCTATATATATTAACCCTATTTTTAATTAAACACTAAGAGTCATAGATATTAACTCTATATATACCCTGTCTGATGACACATTCTTCCCGTGAGCACGCAAGTCCATAAAAGACACATAATTTAAAAAAGGTTAACTGACATAGACAATGGTATTATTTCCACCGCAAATTTTCTTTTTGGTACAGTATCCGTACGGCGGAGATTGAAATGACTCTGTTTGGCTGCTTGGACGAACATTGAACTAATCAAAGCCGTTGAAGTCAAATTCACAAACAGTGACAAAAACTTCGAAAAGATTGATACAGCGTCATCCAGGAAACATGGCAGGAGTGGAGCCTTTTCGTACAGGAAAATGTGTGGAAAAGGTCTACCTATTATAGTACATCCAGTAATGGTGGGGCAAAGCTGAGAAGAAGTCGAGAGGTGGAGGCACTTCCAGTAATGGTGGGGCAACTTTACTCAGAGATCAGATTGTACAGTTTGACTGTTTTTTTTAATTCAAAATTTTGATTTTCAATTTAATTAGGGGAAGCCCATTTAAATATCTTCATTCATGTATGTAATAGATTTAAGTAGTTAATAGTTTAGAAAATAATAATAAAATTTTTAGGTATATTTACAAGGATTATTGATACATGTTTTCTATTAAACAAGTCTCATCTAATGTCTTTATATCTTTATAGCATTGTAATTAAAATATTTGTTATTATTTTAAATAATTGTTATTTTAAAATTATATTTTTATAATATTAACTATAACTCTTATTTTAATAAAATAATACTTCGATAAGATGGGGTAAAAAATTGCATAAAACACAAATTCTTTTTTTAAGACTAATTATATCATATAACTTAATTTAAACTGGATGTTGTGAAAAATATTTTTATAATACAAAATTATTTTATCATACATGAAAATCATTAACTTGAGAGGTTCGTTGTGTATAATACATTTGTTGTTGGTAGTTGAGATGTCTTATATACAAATTATGCCTTCAAACTGCTCATATCTGATATTCTAACCCTTATGATGATGTTGTTATCCTTGTTATGCCTGATTCGAACCCTTGAAGACCAAAATTAACCTTTTATGCCAAAATCGGTTGATGAATGATGAAGGGTTTCCATCATGTCATCCAAAGATTGGAAGATTTTCGTCCCCAATCTGAGTCTAGCTCCCTGCAAAACCGTTGTAGACCTAGCAAGTATTTCCTTCCTCAAAATTAATCATCCAAGAATGCCCAAAATGCATGTATCAAGTCTTTTAACTCCTCAAACCCCCAAATCGAACTTCTTAAAGGCATCTCTTAAAGATTCCTTGGAATCTTTCTCCTCTAGAAAGTGGTGGCATCTTGAAGGGAGGGTCTTGATCATGAAATGGGAACTCCTTTTTAAGTTATTAAAACTCTCCTAGGAAAGTGTGCAAGGAACTTTTAATATAAAGTCACTTTTATTAAAAGATGAAGTAACTTATAAGTCACTTTTATTTACTTTTTCCAAATTTTGCAATTTTGACAGTGGTATCTCCTTCATTAAATGTCTCCAATTTATCCCAAATAGCTTTAGTAGTAGATCGGTCTAATAATCCCATGATTTGCTGATCTAACAACGCGCTCAAAAGTGCTTCTCTTTCTTTGCAATCATTCTCCTGATCTTTACTCAAGTTTGGTGGATTAGGTTGACTCTCTGTAGGACCAACATAGCCATTCTTTGTAACATCCCATAGGTCTCTTCCAATGTGATTCAGATGTGTCTCCATTCTGATCTTCCATATACCATAGTTAGTTCCATCAAGTTTCAGACTATCCTTCCTGAAAAAGTTAGTTTCCATAGAATCTCCTCAAGCTGTTAAACTTCTACAAAAAGAGGACATAGCTTTGATACCAATTGTTAGGACCCAGAGGCAACTGAGAGGGGGGGAGGGGGGGTGAATCGGTTGACTATTAATTTTAACCCAAATATAACTTAATCAAACTTAATGCATAATACCAATAAAGAAAAGTTAATGCTGGTTGACAGATTAACAGTTAATAACAATATCGTTGAAGCTTAATGCATGGAACAGAAAGAGAAACAACATCCACAACATATAACACAAATATTTGTACGTGGAAACCCTGTAAGGGGAAAAACCACGGTGGGAAATCTTACCCACAATCAAATGATACTACTACAGATAGTATGTGTGTACAAATGGGGTCTGCACATGCAGAAAGGTCAACTGCCTAGAGCTCACTACTCAAACACAAGATGGGAGTCACATTGACTACAATTGGATGGTTAAATCCAATGATAATGTACTATTCAAACTAACAGCTTCTTATGCTGGATTCAGTACCGGTTAAGCTCTGATTATCTCCTTTAAACCTTCCTTGAATCTTCAAATGATGTCTGTGTGAGTAGCTCTGCTTATATTCGCATATACCGAATATCACAACCTTACCATACCATATTACCTTCTGTTTTTTCATAATCTCACAAATGAGATCTTACATATATACCAAAACCTAAGACCAAATGTGTAGGTCGGCTCACTAAGAATATTACAATTAAATACCTTACAAATGAATCAAGATGCGATGCATCATGTCATCTCAATGCATTTACAATAATAACCAATCAATAAATCATCTCCATAATGTGTCATGCTGATTTGGAATAGATAATGCATGCCGGTCCATAACCTAGACCAATTTGTCGGTAACAACAAATATGCCAACTTGATTATACCAATAACCAAATCACCTAAACAAAGTA
The DNA here is from genome assembly GCF_030272615.1 of Cryptomeria japonica. Taxonomy (NCBI): domain Eukaryota; kingdom Viridiplantae; phylum Streptophyta; class Pinopsida; order Cupressales; family Cupressaceae; genus Cryptomeria; species Cryptomeria japonica. The sequence continues at coordinate 293,583,311 of NC_081405.1, forward strand.
TCCAAACCATGTCTTCGACATAACCAAGTAATCTCCAAATGATAACAGATCATCCTCAGTGCCTGTGAACAATATAACCTGTCGGTGAATCAAATACTGGTGACTATGCATAAGTCACTGAACATACCGATGAACATAACCAAAGATCTTTAGAAAGATAAGTGTAGATAAGTGTTGACATCAATGACAAAACCAATGCAACACTGCCAACAAATGCAACATTTTGCAATTTAGAACAACATCGGTTATTAACTACCTTGACCTTATGGAAACACATCCAACGTCATTATTTACTCCAACACCTAAGGCAACATCCTAGACATACTAACTTTGACAAAATCCAAATTCCAAGCCTTCATGGCCTAATAGACCTCTAGGTTTATATGCTCACCTAAGAGATTATTGACCATACAAAATCAGTTACATCAAGTTTGATCATTGATCCAACCCATAATAACAACATAAATGAACTTGTAAAGAACACCATGTGCTTGAAAATTATCTATGAAATGAAATGTGCTCTGCACCATACTCCGAGGCCCAAAGGAAACTCAAGTCCCTTAAGTTGGGATGTCTATAAAGAAAGTTCTGGTCTTCTCAATGGCCTCATAAATCATCCATGTAGCATCCTCTAAAGGTTGATTCTTCCATTTAGTAAGTCTTCCTCCTGGTTTGCTTGTTGATCCTTTGATCCAAAATACATTCAATTTCAAGTTTGGGGTGTGGGGGAAGTCCTTCTATCATGTCTGCAAAAGAGGAATCAAATTGACCTGTAGCACAAACATCATCAACATCACCCTTATATGCATATATATTAGAAACATTAAATATACGTGACAGTCCCACTTCCAAGGGTAGATCTATTTTGTATGCATTGTTCCCACATCGTTTGAGGACCTTAAAAGGACATATCTTCTTCATGTGCAACTTGGCGTACTTCTCCTTAGGGAGTCTTGCTTTATTTAGATTGATCATCACCAAATCTCCTACTTTAAATTGAACATCTCTCCTTTTGAGGTCTGTTGCTTGCTTGTATTTCTCAGAGGTATGAATCAGTTTATCTCTGAATTGTTGGTGTATATCCTTCATGACATTAGCAAAGTCATCTGCTTGAGCACTTCTTCTATCAATATTCTTCACATCTCTAAGTTCAAGAATACCCTTGGGATGTGTACCATACATGATTTGGAAAGGACTTAACCCTGTACTTTTGTTCACAGAGTCATTATAGGAAAATTCGTCATGTGGAAGAATGGTATCCCAAGTAGTTCCATGCTCCTTGGTCGAGCACTGTAACAAGTTTCCAATGGACCTATTTATTACCTCAGTCTGCCCACCAAATTGAGGGTGATAAGCAGAAGAGAAACACAAGTTAGTCCCCAACTTATGCCACAAAGTTCTCCAAAAGTGTCCTAAGAACTTAGAATCCCTGTCCGAGATAATGATCAAGGGTAACCCATGAAGTCTGACAATTTCCTTGAAGAATAAACCTGCAATATTAGAAGCATCATGTGTAGCCTTGCATGGTAAAAAGTGTGCCATCTTTGAAAACTAGTCTACCACAACATAGACACTGTCATAACCTAATTTAGTCCTAGGAAGGCCTAAGACAAAATCCATACTAACCGAATCCCAAGGTTTGGTAGGGATTGGTAAAGGAGTATAGAGGCTTGCATTTGAACTTGTACCTTTTTCTCTTTGACACACCACACACTCTGAAACAAATTTCCTCACATATGATTGCATTCTTGGCCAAAAATAAAACCTTCTAACCAACTCAAGTGTCTTATCAAGTCCAAAATGTCCTGACAAACTCCCACAATGCTTTTATTTGACAATATTCTCCCTCATTGAACAATTGGGAACACAAAGATGAATACCCTTGAAAAGTAAACTTTCTTGAAGCATATACTCAGAAAAATCAATATGATACCTTTCATTCATAGCTTGACAAATCTCATAAGCCTCCTTGAAATCTGCATTTGCTTGATACATGTCCTTCATAGCAGTGATTCCTATGCTTTCTAATTGAATCTCTTGGATTACCAAGTTCCTCCTGCTAAGGGCGTCTGCAACTTTGTTGGCCACTCCCTTCTTATGCTTGATAGTGAATGTGAAAGCTTGAAGGTACTCCATCCATTTCATGTGTCGGTGGTTGAGTTTCTCTTGTCTGTTCAAAAAGCTTAAAGCATGGTTTTCAGTGTAAACAACAAATTCCATCGATAATAGATAGTGCCTCCATTTCCTAAGAGATTGTACCAAAGCATACATCTCTAGATCATAGGTTGAATATTTTTGTTTTGCTTCATTTAATTTTTCACCGAAAAAGGCCACATGCCTACCCTCCTAACTCAAGACTCCTCCTATAGGTTTCTTAGATGCATCACATTCAATAGTGAACACCTTATGAAAATGAGGAAGGACTAAGATGGGTTGTTTTGCAATCTTTGTTTTCAAATACTCAAAATACTCGTCGGCTTCATCATTCCAAGTAAACTTACACTTTCTTCCACCCTTGATGGTATCTATCATAGGAGCACTAACCCCACTGAAATTTATTATAAACTTCCTATAAAAACTTGCTAAGCCATGGAAACTTTTTAACTCACTTGCAGATCTAGGTGTGGTCCAATTGAGGATAGCCTCCACCTTCAATGGATCCATTCTCATATTACCTTTGGAAAAAACAAACCCAAGAAACACCTATTCCTCCTGCAAGAAGACACACTTTTCCAAGTTGACCTTCAACTACTCCTCATGCAACCTTTTCAATACCAAATCCAAGTGTATTAGATGTCCATTTTTATCCTTACTGAAAATCAATATATCATCCAAGTATACTACCACAAAATGATTGATAAAGGGCTTAAGAACCTCATTCATTAACCTCATAAAGGTACTAGGGGCATTGGAAAGCCCAAATGGAATTACCATCCATTCAAACAAGCCTTCATTAGTTTTAAATGTTGTCTTCCATTGGTCTCCATCTCTGATCCTAATTTGGTGATAGCCACTTTTCAAGTCTATTTTGGAGTAGTACTTGGCCCCTCCTAGACAATCCATCAAATCCTCTATTTTGGCATTGGGAACCTATATTTGATTCTTATCCTATTGATAGCCCTAGAGTCAGTACACAACCTCCATACCCCTTCTTTCTTAGGAGCTAACACTATTGGGACAACACATGGGCTTATAATCTATATAATGAACCCTTTCTCAAGTAACTCTTGGATCTATCTTGGAACTTCTGCATTTTGTTCACAGGTCAGCTTATAGGTTGCCTTGTTAGGTAGGGTAGCACCTGGTATAAGGTCTATGCAATGACTGATTTTTCTTTGAGGCGGTAGAGTATTTGTGGTATTGTCTGCAACAATTCCCTTGTACTTATATAGTAGGTCTTGAACCTCCTTAGGCCCTATTTTCCCTTTTGCCTCATGGATTTTAGGCTACGTCTTAGGTTCATCCCTAGGCTTGACAATTATGGCACAACAAGGAGTATCCTTCTCCTTCAAATCCCTCATGAATTCTTTCTCATCTACCAACATGACACTAGTTATAATGTGTTTGTCCTTATTGTCATCCGAGAGAGGGGTCATGGTAAAATTATCTCCATTTTTGGTGACGGTGTAGAAATTCTTTCTACCCTCATTCCTAGCATCTACATCATATTGCCAAGGTCTACCAAGTAACAAATGACAAGCATCCATTTCTACCACATCACACAACACTCTATCCTTATATTCACCAATCGAAAAATCTACCCAAACGTGTTCACTAATCAACACTTGTTGTCCTTTATTCAACCAAGATAGCTTATAGGGATAGGGATGAGGTATTCTTTGTAAGTTAACCTTAGTAACCATTTCAATAGAAGCTATGTTATCTATGGATCCAGAATCTACAATGACCTTACAAACTTTACCTTGTACCTTGCAGGTGGTTCTGAAAAGAGACTTCCTCTAAGGTGGTTCTTTGCTGATTGGTTCATTCAAGAGAGTCCTTTTTATCATCCAGAGCTCTCCTTGCTCCAGGTCTACAGTCTTTTAAGTTGATGTGTGGTAGGAGGTCATGCTCTGACTATCTTCCTCTTGAATCAAATGTTCTCTCCTTTCACTCCCTTGACCACTATTTCCTTGCTTCTCTGACACCTAAAGGATTGATGTCCCACCTGGTTAAAAGAGAAACACCTACCGATTAAAACACTAGGTCCTCTTCCACCAAATCTTCCTCTTCCATTCACTCTTCTCCCTCTAAAACTTCCTTTGTTCCTTGATTCTCCCTCATGCTCCCGACTGCTTATTTCTACTTGGTTTTTAGGGTATGACCCTCTACCATTGAATTTGCCTTTACCTCTAAAATTTATACCCATTCCTCTATTATGGTGTTCTCCTCGCCTTTTTTGCTTCTCCTCAATCCTAAGTGCCATTTGATAATGCTTATGCACTGATTCAGGCTTAAACAAATTGAGTTCATCTTGAATGTTAAACTTAAGGCCATTCATGTACCTTGCTAGCTTTTGTGTCTCACTCTTCGGTATCTTTGCTTTGAGTGTCATTTTGTGGAACTCCTTGGTGTGGGCACTAACATCTAGATCCTTTTGCTTTAAATTTTGTAATTTCTTAAGTAGGATTATCTCACAATCCTTAGGGACAAACTTCTTCTTAACTTCTGACACCATCCTCTTCCATGAAGTGATGGGGTTCTTACCTTCCACCATTCTTTCCCTTTGTAGGACATTCCACCAACTAAGGGCCGGACCTTTCAATTTTGATTTAGCCACCTTTACCCTTTGGTTATCCTTCACCTCCTCATATTTGAAATAGCTTTCTAAGGCCTCAACCCAGTCCATGCACTCCTCTGGATTCATCTTCCCTTGAAACATAGGTAATTCTTCCTTAAAGTCTCTTCCACCTACTCTCTTAAGGACTTCGATGAATTGCCTTTGATATGCCAGTACAGGTGGGTCCTCTCCTTGTTCTTCTTCATCTTCTTCTTCAGAGTCTTAGCCAACTTCCTTCTCAGCCTGATCCTTTTTCAGCTTTGCTAGTTCTGCTTCCATCCTTTTGTTCTTGGCTAGTTGCTCCCTCACTATCCTATCCAATTCCACATTGGTGACTCTAGAGGGTATCTATTCTTCACTTTCTCCCTTCATTCTATCTCCCATGGTTCAAACTCTTCCCAAGTTCTTCTAGAGCTCTAATACCACTTGATGCAGAGGTCGACAACAATAGGGTGATAAACCCACCTACACACCTCTAGTCTTCTTTGCCTCGAGTCTTCTTTTCCAGTTATGTTTCACACCTCAAATGTGAAATCAACTTCTTACCACCAACTAGGCTGACACACACTTCTTCCACTTCCTAAGACCTATCAAGATCTTCCACAATGCTATTTTGAAGCACAAGACAAACACTAGATTTTGAAGACTAGACAAGCCTACTTGTATAGGTCTACTAGTACAGGTTTCACAGTTTACGGGTAAAAGTTTCACAAGTTTACCGGTACAGGTGTACCAGTTAATAGCCCTACTTCCCTGTCTTTTGGTACTTTTCTCCAAATAACACCAAAAAACACTTTAACCAAATTTAGGTTTCAGATACCCTTTTTGAACCACTGATCATATTCAAAAAGATTGGATTTCCATCCTATTCCAACACTCTTCAACACCTACTTCGTTACAGGCCTAATTGATCAGGCTAGACCAGTCTCACAAAAGAGGTATAGAGAATGGGATCATAGGAAGCTTTCAACTTTCTGAGAAGTTTCTCCTATGTTCAAGTACCCAGTTTCAACAATTCAACTCATGATCTCATCATTTTTCATTGTATACTCAATGAAACTCATTTAATCTAATCTAAACTCTCAACTGGTTTAGACTAGGGCTTGGTGGTACTATACCAACCAACTCCATTGACCTCGCCCCTCTGGAATCTCAAAATACATGTCCCTAACTGGTATTCTACCCATGGCCATTGGATCCCATTGAGTATATTGCGAGTTAGGGTCTTATTTTCATTGTAACCCTTGAAAATGGAGGGTTTCAAACCTATAGGAAACAAACATTTGTAACTTCCACTAAACTTTACTTCAAGAGGTCAGACCAGACACATTGGAAGGGTGTTTCAGAGTTACTCCTAACTAGATCAAAACTTCATAAAAAATTCTCACACTCTGTATGAATCGTACGAAAAAATCTCTGTATGGCAAAATCAAATTTGTCTTATTTACTTTCTCCACCAAACTTTACAAAACCTTTAACAACACACCTTCCTACTATTGTCCACATATATATAAACCTCTTCCAACTTCCATATCCAACTTTTGAATAGTTAGGACCATTGGAGAAGTAGTTGTGATTGTACTGGCAACTTTGAAAAGTTTTTGACAACAAATGCAACATTTTACAATTTAGAACAACACCGGTTATTAACTACCTTGGCCTTATGGAAACATATTCAAAGTCATTATTTACTCCAACACCTAAGATAACATCCTAGACATACTAACTTTGACAAAATCCAAATTCCAATCCTTCATGGCTTAATAGACCTCTAGGTTTATATGCTCACCTAAGAGATTATTGACCATACAAAATAGGCATTTAGTTACACCAAGGTTGATCATTCATCCAACCCACAATTGCAACATAAATGAACCTGTAAACAACAACATGTGTTTGAAATTTTTTTGTGAAATGAAATGTGCTCCGCACCATACTCTGAGGCCCAAAAGAAACTCCAATCCCTTAAGTTGGGATGTCTGTAAAGAAAGTTCCGGTCTTCTCAATGGCCTCAAAAGTCATCCATGTAGCATCCTCTAAAGATTGATTCTTCCATTTGACTAGGTAATCCAAGTCTTCCTCCTGGTTTGCTTGTTGATCCTTTGATCCAAAATACATTCAATTTCAGGTTTGGGGTGTGGGGGAAGTCCTTCTATCATGTCTGCAATAGAAGAATCAAATTGGCCTGTAGCAGAAACATCATCAACAACACCCTTATATGCATATATATCAGAAACATTAAATATAGGTGACAGTCCCACTTCCAAGGGTAGATCTATTTTGTATGCATTGTTCCCACATCATTTGAGGACCTTAAAAGAACCTATATTCTTCATGTGCAACTTGGTGTACTTCTCCTTAGGGAGTCTTTCTTTATTTAGATGGATCATCACTAAATCTCCTACTTTAAATTGAACATCTCTCCTTTTGAGGTCTGCTGCTTGCTTGTATTTCTCAGAGGTATGAATCAATTCATCTCTGACTTCTTGGTGTATATCCTTCATGACATCAGCAAAGTCATCTGCCTGAGCACTTCTTCTATCAATATTCTTCACATCTCTAAGTTCAAGAATACCCTTGGGATGTGTACCATACACAATTTGGAAAGGACTTAACCCTGTACTTTTGTTCACAAAGTCATTATAGGAAAATTCAGCCTGTGGAAGAATGGTATCCCAAGTAGTTCCATGCTCCTTGGTCAAGCACCGTAACAAGTTTCCAAGGGACCTATTTATTACCTCAGTCTGCCCATCAAATTGAGGGTGATAAGCAGAAGAGAAACACAAGTTAGTCCCCAACTTATGCCACAAAGTTCTCCAAAAGTGTCCTAAAAACTTATAATCTTTGTCTGAGATAATGATCAAGGGTAACCCATGAAGTCTAACAATTTCCTTGAAGAATAAACCTGCAATATTAGAAGCATCATGTGTAACCTTGCATGGTAAAAAATGTGCCATCTTTGAAAACTGGTCTACCACAACATATACACTATCATAACCTTAGTTAGTCCTAGGAAGGCCTAAGACAAACTACATACTAACTGAATCCCAAGGTTTGGTAGGGATTGGTAAAGGAGTATAGAGGCTTGCATTTGAACTTGTACCTTTTGCTCTTTGACACACCACACACTCTAAAACAAATTTCCTCACATCTGATTGCATTCTTGGCCAAAAATAAAACTTCTAACCAACTCAAGTGTCTTATCAAGTCCAAAATGTCTTGACAAACTCCCACAATGCTTTTATTTGACAATATTCTCCCTCATTGAACAATTGGGAACACAAAGATGACTACCCTTGAAAAGTAAACCTTCATAAAGCATATACTCAGAAAAATTAGTATGATACCTTTCATTCATAGCTTGACAAACCTCATAAGCTGCCTTGAAATCTGCATCTACTTGATACATGTCCTTCATAGCAGTGATTCCTATGCTTTCTAATTGAATCTCTTGGATTACCAAGTTCCTCCTGCTAAGGGCGTCTGCAACTTTGTTGGCCACTCCCTTCTTATGCTTGATAGTGAATGTGAAAGCTTGAAGGTACTCCATCCATTTCATGTGTCGGTGGTTGAGTTTCTCTTGTCTGTTCAAAAAGCTTAAAGCATGGTTTTAAGTGTAAACAACAAATTCCATCGATAATAGATAGTGCCTCCATTTCCTAAGAGATTGTACCAAAGCATACATCTCTAGATCATAGGTTGAATATTTTTGTTTTGCTTCATTTAATTTTTCACTCAAAAAGGCCATAGGCCTACCCTGTTGACTCAAGACTCATCCTATAGCTTTCTTAGATGCATCACATTTAATAGTGAATACCTTATGAAAATCAGGAAGGACTAAGATGGGTTGTTCTGCAATCTTCATTTTCAAATAATCAAAAGATTTGTCGGTTTCATCATTCCAAGCAAACTAACACTTTCTTCCACCCTTGATGGTATCTATCATAGGGGCACTAATCACACTAAAATTTCTTATAAACTTCCTATAAAAACTTGCTAAGCCATGGAAACTTTTTACCTCACTTGCAGATCTAGGTGTGGTCCAATTGAGGATTGCCTCTACCTTCAATGGATCCATTCTTATATTACCTTTGGAAACAACAAACCCAAGAAACACCAATTCCTCCTGTAAGAAGACACACTTGTCCAAGTTGACCTTCAACTACTCCTCATGCAACCTTTTCAATACCAAATCCAAGTGTATCAGATGTTCATTTTTATCTTTACTGAAAATCAATATATCATCCAAGTATACTACCAAAAAATGATTGATAAAGGGCTTAAGAACCTCATTCATTAACCTCATAAAGGTACTAGGGGCATTGGAAAGCCCAAATGGCATTACCATGGATTCAAACAAGCCTTCATTAGTTTTTAAATGTTGTCTTCCATTGGTCTCCATCTCTGATCCTAATTTGGTGATAGCCACTTTTCAAGTCTATTTTGGAGTAGTTGTTGGCCCCTCCTAGACAATCCATCAAATCCTCTATTCTTAGCATTGGGAACCTATATTTGATTGTTATCCTATTGATAGCCCTAGAGTTGGTACACAACCTCCATGTCCCTTCTTTCTTAGGAGCTAACACTGTTGGGACAACACATGGGCTTATACTCTATATAATGAACCCTTTCTCAAGTAACTCTTGGATCTGTCTTGGAACTTTTGCATTTTGTTCAGGGGTTAGTTTATAGGCTACCTTGTTAGGTAGGGTAGCACTCAGTATAAGGTCTATGTAATGACTAATTTTTCTTTGAGGTGGTAGAGTATCTGTGGTACTGTCTACAATAATTCCCTTTTTACTTCTCTAGTTGGTCTTGAACCTCCTCAGGCCCTACTTTCCCTTTTGCCTCATGGATTTAAGGCTATGTCTTAGGTTCATCCCTAGGCTTGACAATTATGGCACAACAAGGAGTATCCTTCTCCTTCAAATCCCTCATGAATTCTTTCTCATCTACCAACATGACACTAGTCACAATGTGTTTGTCCTTACTATCATCCGGGAGAGGGGTCATGGTAAAATTCTTTGCATTTTTGGTTATGGTGTAGACATTCTTTCTACCCTATTGCATAGCATCTAAATCATATTGCCAAGGCCTACCAAGTAACAAATGACAAGCATCCATTTCTACCACATCACACAACACTCTATCGTTATATTCACCAAATGAAAAATATACCCAAACTTGTTCATTGATCAACACTTGTTGTCCTTTATTCAACCAAGATAGCTTATAGGGATAGGGATGGGGTATTCTTTGTAAGCTAAGCTTGGTAACCATTTCAATAGAAGCTATATTATCTGTGGATCTAGAATCTACAATGGCCTTACAAACTTTACCTTGTACCTTGCAGGCGGTTCTGAAAAGAGACTTCCTCTGAGGTTGTTCTTTGTTGATTGGTTCCTTCAAGAGAGTCCTTTTTATCATCAAGAGCTCTCCTTGCGCTGAGTCTGCAGTCTTTGAAGTTGATGTGTGGTAGGAGGTCATGCTCTGACTATCTTCCTCTTGAATCAAATATGCTCTTCTTTCACCCCCTTGACCACCATTTCCTTGCTTCTCTAGACATCTAAAGGATTGATGTCCCACCTGGTTACAAGAGAAACACCTATTAGAGAAAACACTAGGTCCTCTTCAACCAGATCTTCCTATTCCATTCACTCTTCTCCCTCTAAAACTTCCTCTATTCCCTGATTCTCCATCATGCTCCTGACTGATTATTTCTCCTTGGGTTTTAGGGCACAATCCTCTACCATTGAATCTACCTTTACCTCTAAAATTTATACCCCTTCCTCTATTATGGTGTTCTCCTCGCCTTTTTTTCTTCTCTTCAATCCTAAGTGCCATTTGATAACATATGCAATGATTAGGGATTAAACAAACTGAGTTCATCTTGAATGTTAAACTTAAGGCCATTCATGTACCTTGCTAGCTTTTGTGTCTCACTCTCTGGTATCTTTGCTTTAAGTGTCATTCTATGGAACTCCTCGGTGTAGGCAGTAACATCTAGATTCTTTTGCCTCAATTTTTGTAATTTCTTAGGTAGGATTATCTCATAATCCTTAGGGACAAGCTGCTTCTTAACTTCTGACACCATCCTCTTCCATGAAGTGATGGGGTTCTTACCTTCCACCATTCTTTCCCTTTGTAGGACATTCCACCAACTAAGGGCCAGACCTTTTGATTTATCCACCTTTACCCTCTTGTTATGCTTCACCTCCTCATATTAAAAATAGCTTTCTTAGGCTTCAATCTAGTCCATGCACTCCTCTAGATTCATCTTCCCTTGAAACATAGGTAATTTTTCCTTAGAGTCTTTTCCACCTACTCTATTAAGGACTTCAAAGAATTGCCTTTGATCTATCAGTACAGCTGGGTCCTCTCCTTGTTCTTCTTCTTCTTTTTCTTCAGAGTCTGAGCGAACTTCCTTCCCAGCCCGTCTTCAACTTCTGACACCATCCTCTTCCATGAAGTGATGGGGTTCTTACCTTCCACCATTCTTTCCCTTTGTAGGACATTCCACCAACTAAGAGCCAGACCTTTTGATTTATCCACCTTTACCCTCTTGTTATGCTTCACCTCCTCATATTAAAAATAGCTTTCTTAGGCTTCAATCTAGTCCATGCACTCCTCTAGATTCATCTTCCCTTGAAACATAGGTAATTTTTCCTTAGAGTCTTTTCCACCTACTCTATTAAGGACTTCAAAGAATTGCCTTTGATCTATCAGTACAGCTGGGTCCTCTCCTTGTTCTTCTTCTTCTTTTTCTTCAGAGTCTGAGCAAACTTCCTTCCTAGCCCGATCCTTCTTCAACTTCTGACACCATCCTCTTCCATGAAGTGATGGGGTTCTTACCTTCCACCATTCTTTCCCTTTGTAGGACATTCCACCAACTAAGGGCCAGACCTTTTGATTTATCCACCTTTACCCTCTTGTTATGCTTCACCTCCTCATATTAAAAATAGCTTTCTTAGGCTTCAATCTAGTCCATTCACTCCTCTAGATTCATCTTCCCTTGAAACATAGGTAATTTTTCCTTAGAGTCTTTTCCACCTACTCTATTAAGGACTTCAAAGAATTGCCTTTGATCTATCAGTACAGCTAGGTCCTCTCCTTGTTCTTCTTCTTCTTTTTCTTCAGAGTCTGAGCGAACTTCCTTCCCAGCCCGATCCTTCTTCAACTTGGCTAGTTCTGCTTCCATCCTTTTGTTCTTGGCTACTTGCTCCCTCACTATCCTAGCTAAATCCACATTAGTGACTCTAGAGGTATCTCTTCTTCACTTTGTCCCTCCGTTATATCTCCCATGGTTCAAACTCTTTCCATGTTCTTCTAGAGCTCTGATACCACCTGATGCAGAGGTCGGCAATAGTAGGGTGATAAATCCACCTACACACCTCTAGTCTTCTTTGCCTTGAGTCTTCTTTTCTAGTTATGTTTCACACCTCAACTATGAAATCAACTTCTTACTACCAACTGAGCTAACACACACTTCTTCCACTTGCTAAGACCTATCAATATCTTCCACAATGCTATTCTCAAGGACAAGACAAACACTAGATTTTGAGGACTAGACATGCCTACCAGTACCAATATAGGTCTAGCGGTTAGTAGCCCTACTTCCCTATCTTGTGGTACTTTTCTCCAAATAACACCAAACAACACTTTAACCAGATTTAGGTTTCAGATACCCTTTTTGGACCACTTATCAGATTTGAAAAGATTGGATTTCCACCCTATTCCATCACTCTTCAACACCTACTTGGTTATAGGCCTAATTGATCAAGTTAGACTGGTCTCACAAAAGAGGTATAGAGAATGGGATCACAGGAAGGTTTCAACTTTCTGAGAAGTTTCTCCTATGTTCAAGTACCTAGTTTTAGCAATTCAACTCATCACCTCATCATTGTTCATTGTATACTCAATGAAACTCATCTAATCTAATCTAAACCCTCAACCAGTTTAGGCTAGGGCTTGGTGGTACTATACCAACCAACTCCTCTAACCTCGCCCCTCTGGAATCTCAAAATACATGTCCCTAGCTGGCATTCTACCCATGCCCATTGGATCCCAATGAGTAGACTGCAAGTTAGGGTCTTATTTGCATTGTAACCCTTGAAAATGGAGGGTTTCAAACCTATATGAAACAAACATTTGTAACTTCCACTAAACTTTACTTCAAGAGGTCAGACTAGACGCATTGGAAGGGTGTTTCAGACTTACTCCTAACTAGATAAAAAATGCATCATAAATTCTCACACTTTGTATGAATTGTATGGAAAAATATCTATATGGTGAAATCAAATTTGTCTTATTTACTTTCTCCACCAAACTTTACAAAACCTTCAACAACACACCTTCCTACGATTGTCCACATATATATAAACCTCTTCCAGTATCCATAACCAATTTTTGAATAGTTAGGACCGTTGGAGAAGTAGTTGTCATTCTACCAGCAACTTTGAAAAGTTGCTGAGAACAAATGCAACATTTTGCAATTTAGAAAAACACCGTTTATTAACTACCTAGACCTTATGGAAACACATCCAAGGTCATTATTTACTCCAACACCTAAGACAACATCCTAGACATACTAACTTTGACAAAATCCAAATTCCAAGCCTTCATGGCCTAATAGACCTCTAGGTTTATATGCTCACCTAAGAGATTATTGACCATACAAAATAGGCATTCGGTTACATCAAGGTTGATCAATTATCCAACCCACAATTACAACATAAATGAACCTGTAAACAACACCATGTGCTTGAAAATTATTTGTGAAATGAAATGTGCTCTACACTAAAAAGGGGTTTATTAGGAGGTGTTTGAAAGTCATGCTCATTCACATTTATCATGTTGATTAATATTTTAGATGTGTGATCTTTGTTTGAAGAGGTTGGAATAGACATAAAATCACTAAGAGCATCACCCAACATAGCATGGTCATATCTATTGAATGGTTTGTGTTTAGACTCAAAAGGAGACAAGTCATCATAAAGAGGATTGTTGTTAACCACCATGTTACTATATTTAGAGGATGATATGATAGGAATGTATTCATGAGAAGAACCATTCAACTTATCTTTATCATCACTATGAAATGGCATAGTAACAAGATTGATTAGTTTTTGGCAAAATGTTGGTTTAGAAGGCTTAGGGTATAAAAAATCATCAAGATCTTTATAAAATTATTCCTTACTAAACTCATAATCATCATAATAAAATGCATTATCATATGAATGAAAGTCTTTTAAATAAAGACCCAACATTTTTTAAATGAAAAGTGTATACAAAACTTAAAACACACAATGCATATAATGTACTCTCTTTTTTTATGTTTTTGAATGAATTCAAGAAAGATATGATAGCTAGATCTAACTAAGAAATCCAAATCTAAGAATATTGGGTTCACATTGGGTTCACCAAAATGTGATATATGAAAATTGAATCAAGTAGATAAAACCTAATCCCACTCCCATGCACTCATTGGAATACAAAAGATCCTAAGAAGCTGATTCAATTTGACTACTTCTTGCGAGAGAAAGAGAGAGTCAAGGAATATCTTTAGTCTTTCTATTCCTTTTCTGCAATGTAGAGCACATGCACAAAATGAAATACAATGATCAACTATGCTAGGAGATGAAAAAAGATGCAAACATAATTTGAAAATGTAGAAACTTGTAGATCTGAAACTGATAGACTGAGTACAGAGCTGGAAAAGGAACTCAGATGTGCGCCTATCACTAAACTTTTTGTTGACTTTGCAAGAGTAGGGCACCACACCTTGGTCTTGGACCAGGATGCCATGCCCTAATCTCAAAAAATTGAGATCTAATTTTGGGATTGAGTATGCACCTGTGTGTTCCATCGGTCCCAAAAATCATGCATTCGCTAGAATCCTGTACCTACATCTGCAACTTGAAAAATTATGTCTAGGTGGATATTTAGGGCTTTGCCTTGGTCAAAACCTATATTTTGGTGATTTCCACCTCCACAAATAGCCATTGATGTATTGAAAATGTGTGTGAAAGAATCTTGTCTGCATGTAAGATCCTAAATAAATATGAAAGTAAATCTAGAGTTCTACCCTACACTTTGGAGAGTAAACCCTAAATGCTTGTAAATGTAAATGTAAATACTTCAAATCACAAATGCACTAATGGATCTAAAGCATGAATGTAAATCTGAAAATGAATGTTATGAATCTCATATAAAGACATGAAAATAACATGAAACTATACCAAACCCTAAGGGAGAGGTACAAGCCAGTCAACAATCTGTGATCTCCTATTATTATCCAATGTCTTCAAAGCTCCTAATTGATGTCAAAAAAATTGATGTAGGCTTGATAGATGCTTGGTTTTCTGATGAAGACTTCACATAACCTGCAGTTTCACATCACAAGAGGCTCCTTCAAAATTGCTAGATCTGAATCCTTCAAATGAGGAAAGGAAAGGGTATATGTATGAAACCCTAACTTTGTTTTTGATCATAGTCTGACCTAGAAATGATATTTTAACTCAATTTCCTAGATTTAAACATTAAAATACTACCAAAACATGCTCCCAAAATTTGTGGAGAAAAACTTAGGACCAAGAGGCTGCCTCTTGGTCAGACGAATGTTTTTCCAAATTTTTGAGGAAGCAAGATATTGTGATGCTAAAGTCAATTCCAAGAGTATGTAAAAAATCAATTTGTCTAGATATGCGAAATCGAGCCTTGAAGGTCGAACTAGGACATAATTAGGGATTTTGATGAAATAATTAATTGGGAGTGTAGTGCCCCTCCCTTACTCATCCTTTATGAGAGGCTGTGATATACACTTTTAGATTCATGCTTTGATATTCTTTTTGACATTAGTTGATTCATTATGATTTATATGGATAAAGTTATGTCTTAGACTAATATGATGATGAGACTTACGTGTAGTGATCTAGATGCACTCATTATTCATGTATGGATTGTATTGCTTATGAGGTAGTGATCTTTATTATAATGATGATTGAGTTGACATTATGATGATTGTGACTATCTTCTAATGTATATGTGATTAGAGATGATGTCATACCACTCATTGCGAGCATGATTGACGTTGGAATTCTCTATCACTTACCCCATCATTTATGATGTATATGTATTATATATGTTGCATATATGTTTAAGTATTGTGTTTAAGGGTCGATGCAGGATTGCAGGTATTAGACATCAACTCCACCTAATCTCACAGGTCTGAGCATGTCTTTATCCCAATGGTAAGTTGTTAGAGATGGCATGTGTTTTCCTCTCATACTCTAGGCTTAAGTTTTTCACCTTGTCAATTTTGTGTTGTGGCGCAAGTTGGTGGTTATATTATTGCATCGATGTTTGCCCCTTTTTGTCATTTTGCTTGAGGTGATTTGGTTGGGTGGTTATTATTTAATTGGATTAATATAATTTATTAATGTATCATATAGCATGGCTATTTAATTATTTGGTTTATTTAGTGTTTAATTGATTATTTCATATTTAATTATTGTTGAGATTTTATAATTGTTTAATTGAGATTAACTTATTCATTTATTTGATCTATTGCTCAATTCATTATCTAATTAATTATTTATTGTTTAATGGTTATCTATTTATTATTTATTGATTTATTAATTATTTATTATTTACGTTTTATTGTTGATTTGATTTTATATTTAATTATAAGTTTCTATTTATTGAGCTTTTACTTATTTATTTACTATTGGGATTTGATTTATTAGTATCCCATTTGTGTTTATATTACTAATTATTATTATTTACATAATTGGTTATAATATAAAGTTTACCTACCCTCTATTTTTATTATTTGTTTTCTTTGAAGGTAAGTAAATAATATAGTTTAATATTATCTACCTTGTATTCACACATGGTAGGTATAATATATATTTTTATGGAATTTTCTAATTGGTCGGTGGATTTCCATAGTTTAAATTTGATTTTTATTTATTTGAGTTTTCAGGCATAATGTCAGGTTACCATCTAGAAGAATTTTGGATTTCATTTTGGAAGTTTTGGATTTGGTTTTCTGAAGATTCGGATTGGAATTTTGGGACTTCTTTGATTGCCTTGGCCATCACTTGATTTCTCCAGGTTGGAGCCAAGCCTTTAGTATTGAGATTTTACTTTATAGAATGGAATTATTTTCTCTGTGTCTTCATAAAAGGTTGTATTCAGTGTATTTAAAATGGTTATTTGATACTATGTTATTATAATTTGATTGGGGAAAAGTTTCAGGATTCTATTTATCCATATGTTCCTACGAAATGGAAGAATGTATCTGTGTAATGATTGTGATGCAAGTGGTTTCCTTTAATGTGCATATATTTCTTGTTGTTATACTTTATTCTAGACTTATAGAGTATTTTTTTCCATTCATTATGGTGTGAGAGTCCTTCCTTTACCCCAGTGAATCCATTGGTGAAGTTTTGTGCAATCTGGGTGTGTTATGTGTAAGTCTATGTGCAAGGGGTGCATAGTTTTGATACTAAAATTCATTTTTATGATCTTGTGAATCCAATTTCATGTTGTATTAGTCCTATTTTTTCCTCCCTCATCTTCTGGGAGAGTTATTTATCAATTTTGCAGGTCTATGTGCGAACTGGGCAAGTTTCATTACCTGTTTTGTCTGTTTTTATTGATTTTTACCTTTTGAACTCAAAACGCTAAAAGATGGCACCAAAACACAAAAGTAAGACCCCAAAATGTGAAAATATGTCATTGATGTGCCAATTTGTCTCCCAGATGTGATAAATTGGGTTTTTGTTGCGCAATTCTGTAGTGAGTTGCTAGTTTTGTCAATTTTTCTTAGTGTGAATGCTTTTCTAGATTTTGGGCTTGTACCAGAGGCTTCTGTGATTGATGTTGAGGTTATAAAACTTGTCTTTTATTTTATATTGATCCTTTCATGATTTTCTATGGCTTTGGTAGGATGAGTTGTGCCTTACTATTGAGGCTTGTGCTTATGTGATGCTTAGCTCCAACAAGAGGATAAATGCCTTGATGTTGAGGAATGCTTATGAGAACTCCAGTGGGATTTTAATGCCTCATTTTTTAGGATAGTAATGATTTTTGTTTATCTTTTTATCTCTTACATTGGCCTTGGTTCATTTTTGTGTTGATTTGGTGAAGGCTCTTGCTTGTATTTGGGTATATGATTCATGTTATGCTTTCGTTTGTATTGGTAATGCTAAGACTGTGTTTATGTCTGTAGAGAGCCTTCATGATGTTGATGTGATGTTATTTTGTTTATGTTATACCCTAAGGAATTTCTCCATGATTAGGGGGAGTGGGCTCTTTCATGTGTGGACCGAGGTCATGAGCAATAGACCACTAGGGTCTAGACCAGCCAAGGAGCCACATGGAGAGTTTTTCTTGTAATTGCAAGGGATAACTCTTACCTAAATTTTTCTATAGCTAAATTTGATGGCCTTCATAAGCAATGCATATGCACAGACCTAGGGTTCATTGATCATCTTGAAGGTAGAGCACAACCAAAAGACAATAAAAACAATCATATTATTCACTATTTGGTGAAATAATGACCACTATCAAAGAAGTCACAGTAATTAGACAAAATACAAGGTGTAATAACCTAGAAAAAAAGAAACAACCTTAAGAGCCATTACTGTTTGTAGTAGCAACTTCATTGACAAATCAATCCTTAAGTCATAATTATGTTCAAAGTTAAAGAAGTTCATAGACAATCAAAACAATGAAAGAAATGATCAAGTTTCATCAAGATAGGTCTTTGTTACAGTCATGCATGCTCACCAAAAGGAAATCATGCATCGCTTGTTTATATCTTTTCATATTTTTATTCAATGATCAATCTCATGTGCATTTATTTGAAGAATGGATAATTTGAAAATCAAAGGGGAAAATTTTAAAGATAATAGTGCATAGTGATCATTAAAAGCTAGAAAATATCAGAATTTTAAATTACAGTGATCTTTCATCAACAACATAATAGTCATAGTTACTATAAATTGAACAACTTGGATATAGTAAATGAATAATAGTTCAATGGAATGCTACAAAGATCCATGATATGAGCAGATCCAAAGAAAGATACTTCATTATAGCTATCAAGACTACAGTCATCAAGAAAGCTAGAGATTAGTCACAAGCTGGTATAGAGGAGTTGGATTCATATATAAAGGAGATCACATTCAATCCTATCCTTTAGCAGAGAAAAGAAACTACAGTTGTATTTATAAAAGACATTGATCACCTTGACATTCATCAAGGAGACCGTGTAGTCAATTTAAGTAGATGAATAAGTAAAAGTGTTTCATCCCTCAATAGGGTTGATCAGAAGAAGACTAATGCATTAGTGATAACAATGTTTAGTTCAAATTTAAGAAAGTGTTCATAATGTTGAATATAGAGCCTCAAAGTAGAAGGCAAAAATCCAATAATAATTTGTTGTTGCAAAGGGTTTGACTGTGAATAAAAATAAGTTGTAGCAGTCTTCAACTAATGAGGGTCTGAGATGAAGTGAACCACTACTATAGAAAAGAGTGAGGATAGACATAGAGAGATTACAGTCAATTTGACAGTCATCTAGATAAGATAAGAGAGCATTTTCCCTAAATTTAAAGCTTATTCAATCATAAGATATCCATGAATGCACTGTAGAAACCCTACCGTATTTCATAGAAAATTCCAAGCTTTGACTAAACGATATTGTCATATGTATAAAATGAGCAGAGAATAGAAGGATGATATAATGCACTCATGAATAAGAACCAATCTCAGTCCAATCCAAGATAGAGAAAGCAAAAAAAAGGATTTTTAATGAAACCCTAAATATTTTGTATGTTTTTTAAAGCAAAGTTTATGCATTTCTTTTTCATTCAAAGGCATGATAAATAAAGGAAAATCATCACTTACCGAGTCAGGAAGTTAGAGTTCAACCCTCAAAGCCCTATTCAAACCTTGGAGGCTCTAGTTTGAGCTCAAAATAGAGATTATGCATGGTAGCTACAATAGTTCTCTCCCAAAAATGCAAAGTGAAATGAGAGTAGCGGCTAGGGTTTCTTGTTTTCCCTAGCTCGAGTCACCATAGGGCATTTTGATTTATTAAAAGATAAAACACTTCTTTTAATATCCCAAGGTTATGAATTTAAGTTATAGACTAATGCAAAAAGAAGAGTACAAGGATAAGCTAACAGTTGTAAAAGAAGAGGTAGTGAAGACTGTTCTTTATATATTACACATGGTATCTAAACAATCAATCTCTTCTCCATTAATAAATTATGTGCTTAAATGAGAAGATAACTCAACTAGTAATTTTCAAAATCCTTTCTTTGGTAAGGAGATTCCTCTATTCAATACTATGTCTTACATGCAAATTGAGCCAATACATGAGCAATTTCATCCTATAATTTCCCAAGAGCCCGCTGTTGAGAAAATTCATCCTATAGAAGAAAAGACTAGAATGTTTGCATTCCCAAGTTTTAGAACCCTTGTTCTAGTTCAAGAACCTGTTCTTGAATAAATAGATCCTTATGAAGAGTCCATTCAAGAAGATCAACCAACTCCCTACATTCAAGATTACCCTATAAAACAAAAGGTTTGAGAATATGCTTTTCCAAGCTTTCAAAATTTTCTCCTTGTATAAGAAGCCACATACATAGAATATCAGTCCAATCAACCCATAAATATTCAAGAGCAATATGTTGAAGAGCCAATCCTTCTAGATTTTTCCATCCAAAATCAGCTTATTAAGGAAGACCCTTGCATGTTTGCATTCCCAGGTTTTAGAAAACCTCTTTCAGTTCAAGAACCTCAATAATTCATTCCTAAAGAGCCCATTGATGTCTTGATTCCTCAAGATATTTAGGTCCAAGAGAAAAAAAAGGAGGTGCTTAATGAAGCAAAATCAGACCTCTCACCTATTGATAAGAATGCATATGATATTCAAGATGACAAGTTAAATCTATTACAAGAAGAAGAAGAGGTTACAAATGAAGAAATGCAAATTGTAGATCATGAAAAGGTTGGTAACTATCAAGTTCTAACTGTTTTGTTTGATGAGATACCACTTTTTGTGGAAGATGAAGAAAATGAATGTCAAATCAAAATCATACCAACGACATGACAAAAAGAAGAGGTTCGGATCATTGTTATTTTGACTATTCAAGAAAGTTGTAACAAGGTACAAGAAAATCCTCTCCTAGAGAAAAATGAAAATAAAGATGAAGAGGACTCATTTTGGGATGATCTAGAGGTATTTGTTTTAGATTTAGATAGTAAGTAGTTATTTTCTAAAGACATTCAACTAAATCAACAAGATCATGAAAATGATAATGGTATGGTGTTGATCGATGAGAAACAAATAGAAGGTAACATTGTTGAAAAGGTTGAAGAAGTTGATTTGGATGCAAGTGTGTTTCAGGTAGAGCAAGAAAATCAGCAAGGCACATATTTCCAAAGTATAAGCTTTGAAAGCAATCAAGATAGTGTAGTAGACAATACTTTGTATAATGAAATTGATTACAAGGTGATTATCTTCTCAAGTATCATTGAATATTTTTTCTCTAATCTTGCTGATAACTTGATACTATTATAAGTGTGGTTGTTGTTGCACCAAAATATCGACATATTAATGCTTGATACAACCACTAGACTTATAGAATCCAGAGGAGATAGTTAAGCCATGTCACAAACCTGAGTGCTACACTACACAATATAAGGAGACCAAGGGTGCACACACCTTGCAATAATCCCCCCAATGCAAGTGAGGGGTTTGAACCTATGACCAAGCTTTGATACCACTTTTTACAAGTGTGGTTGCCGTTGCAACAAAAGATCAACCTATTGATTCCTAATACAACCACTAGACCTATAGAATCCACAGGAGGCATTTAAGCCATGTTAGAAACCTAAGAGATTCCTTGCACAACACAAGGAGACTAAGGGAACACGCCTTGCAATATATACCCTTGGAAATAAAGGATTTTGAATAGCATACTCAAGTGAAAGAAGTAGATATTATGGTTAAAGAGATGGTTGATAGACAAGAAACCAATAGTCAAGTTCCAAAGTTTAACATCTAAAGAGGCTACCCAACTAGGTATCTAGCCAGAATAGAATCCAAGTAAAAATAAGCTGCTCAAGCAAAGCAAGTTGCAGTCCAAGTGAAAGAAGCTCCACTCACCTACCTATTCTAGAAAAAATGTATGCACAATTATCTCAGTGAGGTAGGAGGCTTTGTTTTCATCTTTGAAGCTGTATGGAAGTAGTTAATAGGGTATATCTTTACTCTTCATCTTTTATTAGTCATTCATAATCTTTTGAAACATCCCAAGTTGGGAAGAAAGAGATGTTACTTTTCAAAACCAATGAATATTTTTATATAACTAAGTTTCTTTCTTGGTTAGGGTAGAGTAGAATAGGTTTTCATTTCAGTAACAATTTTTAGTTTTCAATAAGTGCTTCCAACACATTTCTTTTAGAAGTTCTCAGTTTTCTAGTTCAGTTTCAAAGGTTTTCAATTTAGTTTTTGATTTTTCAAGAAGTGCTGACGTACAATTTTTAGGCCCAGCTATAGGAAAAGCCTTAGTAGTTTTCTTTTAGTTTTATTTTTCTCCTGTTTTGTTGTAAACAACTGAGCTACAAAAGAGGTTATACATATTCAAGGAGGTTTGTCAGAAAATAAAGAGTGAAGATTTGACTCCATGCCCAATGTATGCTCTTTAAGGCTACTAGTCTATTTGTTTAGCAGACAAAGACCCTTGAGAGGTTGCCAAAATGTTACCTAAATTTTTCTACAACTAAATTTGGTAGCTTGTTACAAGCCTCACACATAAAATTTTGAAGAAAGGTATACAATTTTTTTTTTACGAGTTCTTCATTTCAAATATTATGCTTCAAAAGTCAAAATTTATTTCATATATGCAAATTATTTCAAGGAAATGACAACAAGAGATTGCATAGAAATAGATTTTACATTACAATAAATGTGTAAGGTATCCCACACAAGCTATGGGAATAGCCGATAGAGATAAATTATCATAGAATAGTAAACATATAGAAAATAAGAGAGGTATGTAAAGGAAAGACCAGTAACTTGTCATTGCTTGAAAAGGGTGACAAGTTCCTTCTGATATGACATTGACACCTCTTGAGATCCAAGTACCCTATTGTTTGCTCCAAAGAAGAACCTAAAAAGAGAGAGGAAGAGATTGTTAGAGCTCAGGGTTACTTTCCTCAATCTTACATACATGATACTATTCCCAATATGCTCACGGTGATATATCAAAATAATGTAGAGAGATATGGAAATAATCTATCACTGAAACATCTTATCATGAGACCAAAAGATGCAAATGTTTTGCTAACTTGTTTGTTCACTATACAGATACATGTACATAGTGCATTACTAATTTATCAATTAAACATGTGGTGTAAAATGTGGCTCCCACAAGGGTTGAGACCTCTTGCTAATATGTTAATGTTGCTTCATTGAGTAGGGACTCATCATTCACAAGAGTGAAACTTCCAAGGTCACTATTATAAATAGTGTGCTTTTGTCCAATGGAACAATATTGGCATTTCAACAGCTAGACAATACCGCTTTCACAGAGCTTCAAAGTTATGGAAATAATATTAAATCCAAGAGAAAAGAAAGAAGGAACATTCAAATGGCCATTCACTATCAAGGTCATCATATCACAAAAAGGTGACTATCATAAAGTAATGTTGATGCATCAAGTTTAGAGAATATATAGTCACTATAGCAAATAGTTGTAGCACATAGGTAGAATATAGTGAGATCATGAATAGATATCACTATCAAATTGAATTCAGTCCTCATAACAGCATACAAATAGATAAAGATAGTGAACTAACGGTTTATAGCAACAATGACAAAAGCTTTACAAATTTAAGCAAGGCTTATTGACATTATCAAAGCAATGAAAGACAATGTTTGAGAAATTTGTATTCCAAAGATAGCCTATACAAAAGATCAATTAGCAAGACAATCACTAAAGATCTACAATAAAGAGATGACAAATACTGTAACAAATAGTTATTTATATTCAACATGATGCTCAAAAGAATCTCTGCATATACATAAATCTTTATGTGGCAATTACATCAATAGAAAAAAATGAGTTTTAAAAATCTACAAAGTTTTCTTAGAGAACCAAGGAGTTGCCCAAGGTCAAATAGCAGATACAGGGGTCTCTTAATAAGAAAAATATGACTATATGTTTTGACAGTCATTATTTGTAAAGCTCGAGACATGCAGTTTTGACAATGATAGCCAATAACATGCCAAGAAGTGATGAACAATTATTATTTGACAATAAGTACAATAAAACCTTCATAAGAAATGTATGTGCACAGACCTACTGTTTGATGATCATGTCAAAGGTAGAGCACAACCAAAAGACAATAGAAATAATCATATTATTCACTATTTGGTGAAATAATGATCATTGTCAAACAAGTCACAGTAATGAAACCAAATCCAAGGTGCAATCATCTTCAAAAGAAGCAACAACCTTAAGAGCCATTACTATCCATAGAAAAAACCTCATTGATAAATCAATCCTTAAGTCATAATTATGTTCAGAGTTAAAGAAGTTCATAAACAATCAAAACAATGAAAGCAATGAGCAAGTTCCATCAAGATAGGTCTTTGTTGCAGTCATGCATGCTCGCCAAAAGGAAATCATGCTTTGCCCTTTTATAGATTTTCGTATCTTTATTAAATAATTAATCTCATGTGCATGTATTTGAAGAATGGATAGTTTGCAGATCAAAGGGGCAAATTTTAAAGATAATAGTGCACAGTGGTCAATAAAAGCTAGAAAATATCATAATTTTTGATAGTGATCTTATTAGCATTGAGTTGACATTGATGTCAAATGGTATTGCAAGAAGGCTACTGGTAGTGGTATGTCATCAAGGATGTAGAAGTGTGTACCGGTATGGACTATCAGTGATAACCGATAGATCTTATACTGGTCTAGAGTTTGGCTGCCCAATCATGTTGAAGAGGCAGAATGTTAAAGTAATACCATCCATAGGAGGGGAAGATGTGCTACCAGTGTAGTATACACTCCCAGTTAGAAAAAGATGAGAGTCTCATCGGTAAAGGGGATGTACTGGTATGAGTTTGTTGTGTGAACTATGTGATTGACCATTGTGATGCGATGTGGAGCTAAGGTGGCAAATTTAAAGAGGTCGGTGAAGTTTACATCGACATGGTTGGTGAAGTAATTAGTTGACATAAATGAAACAGTCGCTAATCATGGGATTGTAACTAACTGATGCGGCTTGAGGAAAATAAGGGAGTATTTGGTGCCTAGATCCATGCAAAGGAAATCAAATTTCAAGATGACCGTGAAAAGGAAACAACTGAGCGCTTTGATGCAGATTTCAAGATGACTACGAAAAGGGAACAACTGAGCACATTGATGAGTCGACAAACTTCAAGATAGAAAATCTTGCACGTAATTGCTATCTCTAGAAAATATGCATTGGATAATGGGAAATGTGAATAGATGCATTCCAAGAGTACAGGTGATCGATCCAAGATAGCCCGGATCGAATCTCATGTAGATTGTGTCGAGTAAAGGAAACCCTAATTGCTCCCATTTTGAATGTTTTTCTTGGCGAGAAAGTTTAGGTTTAAATATGATGACTTGAGACTATGATGGTGTTGCTATAGAGAGTAGACAAGAGTGACATTATTGTCTGTGAGCTGAAGAGGAAAATACTTATGGGGTTTTGTGAGCATAATTGTGTGTGAAAAAGAGAAGCAGAGCTAACCGGTATAAAGAATAGCCGGTGAAGAGTGTGTTGAGGAAAAAAGGTGTCATACCGGCAGAACCTATGTCTAATTAAGAGTGATTAAGTGCGAGTTGAGAGTAAGAAGACATTGTGAAGAGAGGATTGAGAAAGGTGATCAGAAAAGTGAAGTTGCAGAGTGGGAGAAGAGGAAACAGACCGGTAAGGTTGAAACTGACAGAGGAGAATACTGTAAGGTTGTAAAACTTCATTTGCAATAGTGATTTCATTTGTGTATCTAGGTTTTTATATTGTTTTCACTAAGTTGTAGCTTAGTGCAGGGGTTGTAGATCCTTTAGGTTGTAGCCTATAAATTGTGCAGGGGTTGGTGCTCCTTGGGTTTGTGCCCTAAATACTATAATCAGAGTTTCTTTGTGAGGATGGATTGGAGCAGATGATCTCCAGCAGCTATTCTCACCGAGGTTTTCCCATATTGGGTTTTCCTCATATATATTTGGTGTTGTGTGATGTATTCTTGTGCATGTGTTATGTTAATGTTTTAGAAAGTCCTTTCACACATTCTACTTGAAGTGTTTAACCAACCGGTTAGCACCCTATTTGTTCTTCACTTTACCGATATCTTCTTTTTAGTAAACAATAGTGTAAATCATTGATTCACCCCCCCCTCTTAGTGATCCATTATGTCCAACAATTGGTATCGAAGCCTAGGTACCCTATTTAGTCAAAAGCATTCTCTAGCTGGGGTAGATCCTATCAAGTGTTCACAATGGCAAGAAATGAATTCGCATCTTCAAAAGCTCCTATGTTTGATGGTGTAAACTATGCCCTCCCTAGGTTGTGATGTATGGATGTTGGTTGTAAATGGATATATAGTTCCTAATAATCCCCCTACTGATCCAAATGCTAAAAGGGAATATGAGAACAATGCTAAAGCCAAGAATGTCATTCTTAGTGGGTTGTCTGATAATGAGTTTGTTAAAGTCATGCATTGCTCCTCTACGAAGGAAACTTGGGATAAGCTACAAAAGATTTTTGAAGGCGATGCTAAAGTCAAGGAAGCCAAGTTGCAGACATTGAGAGAACAGCTTGAGGGTTTGAAGATGAAAGATGAAGAGAAGATAGCCGACTATCTCCAAAGGGTTGATGAAACACCAAATAACATTAGAGGGATTGGAGAAGAAATAAAAGATGAGGTAGTAGTGAAGAAAGTACTTAGATCTCTTACATCTAAGTATGATACAAAAGTCTCAGCAATAGAAGAAGAAAAAGATCTGAAAGTCTTTACAATGGATGAGTTGTATGGGTCATTAACTTCTTATGAGATGAGGATTGTTGGTACTGATGCTGTGAAGAAAGAAGCTTCTTTCAAGACTTCAAGAAAAGGAAAATAAGAATCTGCTCATGATGCAACCGATGAAGACTCTGATGACATCATGGCAAACCTTATTAGAAGTCTCAAGATAGGTTCAGGCAAATATAAAGGCAAGCTACCTTTGAAATGTTTCAACTGTGGAAAGATTGGACATTTTTCTGCTAAATGTCCTTATGGTGACAAGAATGAAGATGATCAATCAAGAGGTAGCAGATCATGTAGTAAGGATAGGACAAAAAATTTCCACCGACATGGTAGGAAAGGCTACTAGAAGTAGAGCAGTCTTTACACACATGAAGATGATACCTCAAATGAGGAAAGTGCCTCAGATGACTACTGCAATGGAGATGAAGTAAGAGCAAACCTTTTTATGGCTCAAGAGATACCGGTACCTAAAGAAGTAGAAGAGGAAGAGCAAGAAGGAGAAGTAGACCTTGAAGCAGAACTCATTAGAGCCTTAGATGAGCTAAAGAAAACAAGAAGAGACTTAAAGAAGGTAAAAAGGGCTGCAGCTGAAGAATAAGAATTATTGGAGCAATCCCTTGAAGAGTCCAAGAGAACAATCATAGATCTAAAACTCCAGTTGGAAGAGTCCAAGAGGATGTGTGAGGTTACTAGTACTAGTCTGAGTGAAAAGGAAAAGGAACATCAGAATCTGGAAGTAGAAACAGTACAACTCTGAAAGGACTTAGAAAAAAGTCAGGAAGAATTAAAAGTGAAAAGCAAATTTGAAGGCAACATTGAAGCCTTGGACAAGATGTTGAGCAAAGAGAAGCTATCCAGAGATACCAGTGGCTTAGGTTTTCAAGAAGGTCAAAGTTAAAGCGACAAAGACACATTTGATAAGGAGATACAATTCACTTCTTCAAATAAAGGTGAAGAGAAGAATACATTCATAGTAGGCAAGGATACTGGTAAGAAGACATATGCAGATGCTACTAGAAACCGCTACACAAACAAGTATGCTCAATCAATGAACCAGAGACCCTACCAAATGCACTAACATGCAAATCTAAGGAGAAATGCGAGTAATGATCATGAAGGATTCACAAGGGTTAGCAACATGAAAGGAAGACCCCCAGTGAGGCAGCCATTTGCAGGTTCAAGAAATCCTGTATGTTCCAAATTTTCATGGTTATTGTCACCGGTGCAATAAGTTCAGTCATAGAATGGCAGATTGTAGGAAAATGAATGTCAACCCTAGTTTTGAGAGTAGAAACTCATTTACTGCATTACAAAGTACAAATGCCATATGTTATCATTGCAATGAGTTTGGTCACAAGAGTTATGAATGTAGGAGTAATATGCAAATGTCCTACAAGAATGCATTGAGTACATCTTTTAGGACAAATGTGAAATGCTATAAGTGTCAAAATTTTGGTCACATAGCACGACATTGTCAGCTAAGAAATGACAAACAAAAGGGAGTTATACTGGATGAAAAGTTGGAAACAAAACCAGAACACAAAGTGACAAAAGAGGAAAAGAAAGAAGAGAAACGTGTTTGGGTAGAGAAGGAGAAAAACAAGACAAAGTCCAACTTGATTGTGTAGACTACTCTACATGCTGAAAGGAGGAAATTATGGGTAGTTGATAGTGGTTGCTCAAATCACATGATTGGAGATAAGAAAAATTTCATTAAGATTGATGATTGGAATGGTGGTTTAGTTCAATTTGGTGACAACTCCATCAAGATCAAAGGCCGGGGTACACTGAATATTGATGGAAAGCTCAAGGCTCATGATGTGTACTATGTGGAAGGGTTGAAACATAATTTGCTAAGTGTAAGTTAGATGTGTGAAAAAGGGTACAAGTTCTCATTTGACTTTGCCGGTTGCTAGATAAGGAAGCAGAGTATCGGTCAGGTGGTAGCAGAAGGAAAGAGAACAGAGGGTAATGTCTACAATATGAAGGAATGCTATGAGTCCCAATGTATGATGGGACATATTGATGAAAGTTGGTTGTGGCACCAGAGACTAGGCCATGTAAATTTTGACAATCTAGTTAAGATAAGAAAGAACCGGTATGTGAGGAACATACCTCAAATCATAAAGCTGACAAGAACATTCTGTGATGAATGTATCAGAGTTAAGCAAGTAAAGGTCAACTTTAAAACTAAAAAATATAACACCTCAAGACCTTTATAATTGATACATACAAAATTATGTGGGCCAACAAGGACAAGAGCTTTGGTAGGAGAAAGGTATTTCATGTTGTTCATAGATTACTACTCAAGAATGACTTGGGTAACCTTTTTGTAGGACAAGTCACAAGCATTTGAGAGGTTCAAAATTTTCAGAAAGATGGTGGAAAATGAAAGTGGACACCAGTTGAAATGCCTAAGATCTGATCGAGGTGGAGAATTTTCTTCAAATGAATTTGTTGATTACTATGAGAAACATGGAATTCGAAGACACTATTCAGCTGCAAGAACACCTCAGCAGAACAGGGTGGCAGAGAGGAAAAATAGAACAGTGAAAGAAATGGCCAAGACAATGTTGAATGAGGCCAACATACCGGATATATATTGGAAGGAAGTAGTTCATGCTGTCGTCTACATTTTAAATTGGGTTCAATTAAGTGTGAACAATAGAATGAACCCCTATGAGTTATGGAATGAAAGGAAACCATCACTCAAACACTTGAGAGTGTTTGGAAGTAAGTGCTTCATCAAGAAAGGTGTTGATGGATTGGGAAGTTTTGATTCCCGGAGTGATGAAGGAATTTTCTTAGGATACTCAACCAACAGTAAGGCCTACAAATGTTACAATAAGAGATTGAGGAGAGTGGTTGAGAGTGTACATGTGAGAATAGATGAAGACTCACCCAAAGGAAAATATGCTCTTGCACCCTACATTGATGAGTCAGATGTGGAATATGAAGAACAATCTAAAAATGGACTGGTAGAAGATGTACCAAACAAGATTCCCAACTGGTATGTGCAGAAGAATCATTCGAAAGAACAAATCATAGGAGATAGGAATGAAGGTGTACAGACCAGAAGGAGATTAGCCCAGGAAGGAGAGAAGGTAAATTTTTGTCTCCTGGCTGAAGTAAATCCAAAAATGTTTGATGATGCTAGCAAAAGTGAGAAGTGGGTAGATGCCATGGATGAAGAATTGAGAGAAATTGAAAAAAATCTGACTTGGGAACTTGTTCCTAGACTAGCAGACAAGAATGTCATAGGTACAAAATGGGTCTACCGAAACAAGATGAATGAAGAAGGTAAGATAGTCTGGCATAAAGAAAGATTAGTTTGTAAAGGGTATTCTCAAGTCGAAGGTATTGAATTTGAAGAAACCTTTGCACTGGTTGCTAGGTTAGAGGCAATAAGAATGTTTTTAGCTTTCTCAACCTACAAGGGATATAAAGTATATTAGATGGATGCGAAATCTACTTTTCTCAATGGAAATCTTGAAGAAGAGGTGTATATGGAACAGTCAGAAGGGTAATCATTGCATGAAGATGAGAGTTTTGTATGCCGATTGAAGAAAGCTTTGTATCGCTTAAAGCAGGCTCCCACAACATGGTATTCCCGGTTAGACAAATACTTGAAGGAGCAAGGATTCCAGAAAGGGAATGCAGACAACAACTTGTATGTCAAGGTCAATGGAGACAACATGATTATAGTTTTTGTATATGTGGATGATATTATCTTTGGTGGAGACAAGGACATCATGTGCAAATATTTTGCAAATCAGATGAAGACAGAATTTGAGATGTACATGTTGGGTGAGCTGTCCTATTTTCTTGGCTTGCAAATCTCTTAGAAGGAAAAAGGAATTTTCATCTCCCAAACCAAGTATGTGAAGGATATGCTAAAGAAATTTCAAATGGAGGACTGCAAACCGGTAAGTACTCCCATGATTACCGGTTGTAAGTTGAGAAAACTAGATGAATCACCAGAGGTTGAGAAAACACTATATAGGTCTATGATTGGTAGTCTGTTGTATTTAACAGACTCTAGATTGAATATTGTACAAGCTGTTTGCATGGTAGCAAGATTTCAAGCTACTCCTAAACAGTCTCACTTAAATGTAGTCAGAAGAATTTTTAAGTATCTGCAAGGGACTATCAGCTATGGTCTGTGGTATCCAAAGAAAGGAGATTTCTTCTTGCAGGCTTATACTGATGTAGATTGGGCAGGAAGTATTGATGACCACAAAAGTACAAGTGGAGGTGCTTTCTATTTAGGAGACTGACTAGTATCATGGCACAACAAGAAGCAAGATTCAGTATCTCTATCTATTGCTGAGGCATAATACATAGCAGCTACTACATGTTGTTCACAGGTTTTATGGATGAAGCAGATATTGAAAGACATACAGGTGGAGATACCAGAACCTATTCCAATTCGGTGTGATAACTCAAGTGCAATAAACATCTCCAAGAATCTAATAATACACTCAAGAACAAAACACATTGCAATCAAGTATCACTTCTTGAGGGAGAAGGTAGCTAACAAGGAGGTTTTGGTAGAATATGTTCCCACCAATGAATAGATTTTTGACATTTTTACCAAGCCACTTCCTTTGGGTCCCTTTGAGTACTTACGACAAAAATTGGGAGTTGTCTCACCATCTAGTAGCACTTAAATGCATGGAAGGATGCATGATTTAGGGGGAGTCTTGAATCATGAAGCATGGACACAGGGGGAGAGCATGTCTTAACCAGATGTTGTCAAAGGAGAGACTGTTGGTGTCAAACTAAGATTCCCTTGGAGTGAAACCAGAATAGGTATGTTGACATCAATGCCAAAGGGGGAGATTGTTGGCATTGATTTGTCATTGATGTCAACCAGTATTGCACGTAGGCTACCGGTAGTGGTATTTCATCAAGGATGTAGAAGTGTGTACCGGTATGGACTATCAGTGATAACTGATAGATCTTATACTGGTCTGGAGTTTGGCTGCCTAGTTATGATGAAGAGGCAGAATGTTAAAGTAATACCATCCACTGGAGGGGAAGATGTGCTACCTATGTAGTATACACTGTTAGTTAGCAGAAGATGAAAGTCTCATCGGTAAATGGGATGTACCGGTATGAGTTTGTTGTGTGAAATATGTGATTGACCATTGTGATACGATGTGGAGCTGAGGTGGCAAATTTATAGAGGTTCGTGAAGTTTACATTGACATGGTTGGTGAAACAGTTAGTTAACATAAATGAAACAACCGCTAATCACAGGACTGTAACTAACTGATGCGGCTCGAGGAAAATCAGGGAGTAGTTGGCACCTAGATCCATACAAAGGAAATCAGATTTCAAGATGACCGCGAAAAGGAAACAGCTGAGCACTTTGATGCAGATTTCAAGATGATCACGAAAAGGAAACAACTAACCGCTTTGATGAGTTGACAAACTTCAAGATAGAAAATCTTGCACGTAATTTCTATCTCCAGCAAATATGCACTGGATAATGGGAAATGTGAATAGATGCATTCCTGGAGTATAGGTGATCGATCCAAGACAGCCTGGATTGGATCTCATGTAGATTATGTCAGGTAAAGGAAACCCTAATCGCTCCCAGTTTGAATGTTTTTCTTGGCGGGAAAGCTCATGTTTAAATATGATGACTTGAGACTATGATGGTGCTGCTGCAAAAAGTAGAAAAGAGTGGCATTGTTGTCTATGTGCTTAAGAGGAAAATATTTAAGGGGTTTTGTGAGCATAATTGTGTGTGAAAAAGAGAAGCAGAGCTAGCCAATATAAAGAATAACCGGTGAAGAGTGTGTTGACGAAAAAATTTGTCATACCGGCAGAACCTATGTCTAATTAAGAGTGATTAAGTGTGATTTGAGAGTAGGAAGACCTTGTGAAGAGAGGATTGAGAAAGGTGATCAGCAAAGTGAAGTTGCAGAGTGGGAGAAGAGGAAACAGACCGGTAAGGTTGAAACCGGCATAAGAGAATATTGTAAGGTTGCAAAACATCATTTGCAACAGTGATTTCATTTGTGTATTTGGGTTTTTATATTGTTTTCACTAAGTTGTAACTTAGTGCAGGGGTTGTAGCTCCTTTAGGTTGTAGCCTATAAATTGTGCAGGAGTTGGTGCTCCTTGGGTTGGTGCCCTAAATACTATAATCAGAGTTTCTTTGTGATGCCAGATTGGAGCAGAAGATCTCCAGTAGCTATTCTTGTCGAGGTTTTTCCCACATTGGGTTTTCCTCATATATATCTTGTGTTGTGTGATGTATTCTTGTGCATGTGTTATGTTAATGTTTTAGCAAGTCCTTTCACACATTCTACTTGAAGTGTTTAACCAATCGGTTAGCACCCTGTTTGTTCTTCACTTTATCGATATCTTCTTTTTAGTAAACAACAGTGTAAATCACCAATTCACCCCTGCTCTCAGTGATCCATTGTGTCCAATAGATCTTTCATCAAGAACATAATAGTCATAGTCACTATAAATTGAATAACTTGGAGACAGTAAATGAATAACAATTGAATGACATGCTATAGAGATCCATGATATGAGTAGATCCAAAGAAAGATACTTCATTATAGCTATCAAGACTACAATCATCAGGAAAGACTATTGGTATTATGGATGACTTTGTCATGTGTTATATTGGTTTTGTCATTGATGTCAACACTTGTCATTCTAGAGATCTACATTGATGGTTTGATATTCTGGTATTCTGGTTATGCATTTACCGACTGACATGTTAAGCACTCACCGACAAGTTATTTTGTTCACTGATAGTGATGATGACTTGTTATCATCTGAAGATCATGTTATCACTGTTTAAACTCGGGTATTCTTGTCCCATAGTTGGTTAGAAGTCTGAAAAAAATGTGTTTAGTATGGCCTTGTTGCCTCTGCTTTTCTTAGCTTAGAAGAGGGTTTAAGGTTTTTGAGTTTTAACCTTTGCCTACATTAAAAAGCCTTTGTGTTCTTTTTCCATGTTACTTTTTTGCCACTTAAAGAAGGGTTGGTCTATCATGAAAAGTGTCCCCCCCTATTAATTTTCCCTAGGCGGTCTCCTAAATATTTCAAAAAAATTCGCCTTCGCCTATGTCTTATTCTAATATTTGTCGGGCTCCTTAATTGTTATGTAACTTATCATTGATCCCACGGCTGTTGTTGTTTCATTAGGCAGAGATGCCAGCGAGTTAAGTTCTATGAAGTAGAAAAAGACTTGGCAGGTCCCAGAGGCGAGTGACTTCTTACGTTAAAGGATGATCGGTTCTGAAAAGATCTAATGGCTTGCGTTGTTTCGTGGCCGAAAGATGCATGTGTTCTACCTTTCACAAAATAGCGAAAAGGTGGTGGGCCTGGGCAAGGTGGTCATGGAAAGGGTAACCAACAAGCAAGTTCTCGTGATCCAACGGTTGTCGCTGCTTCACGAAGAAAAGTGGCCTGAAGTTAAAGCTCTGTGAAATAGCGAAAGGGTCGGTGGGCCCAAAGGATAGGCAAGTCATAAGTTTTTTCTTAAAGGTCGATTAAATAGGTTTCAATTAGACAGTTGTTGCAGATTCGCAGCCTCAAGATAAGCGAAGTTTAAGCCCTACAAAATAGTGAAATGACATGGTGCCCACTTGGCGGGTCCTAGAGGCGAGGCCAGACTGCTAAGGTGGCAGACAGATGGGTTGTTCCGTGGAAAGAGTGAGTGACCTATCGGATACACGTGGCTCTAAAGGATAGTAAAGGGCCCACCTTAGTTCGATTGGCAGTTATGTTGAGAATGGTGAAGTCGAACACGTGGCGACTTCAAAATGGAACCTAGTGGATTTTCTTGAGCAAATAGCTGATTGGCATGTGGTGTTTATTAGCCAATAATGAGATAAAGCATGTTGTCTCCATGTTAAAGGGCCCACTTGAAAGGTCTAAGGCATGTTAAATGATGTTCATCTCGTGGTCGATCCGACGGTTGTCGTTATTTTGCAACTTGGAGATGCTTACGGTTTAGTCTTTGTGAAATGGCAAAAACTGTTAACCATCATGGTTAAGCACGATTAATTAAGAAGATTGACGATCACTACAGGAAGTAAAGACCAAGCAAGTTAATGTTGATCTAGCGGCCGACGTTGTTTCATGAGGTAAAACTGTGCATAGTTTAGTCTTCGCGAAATGGCAAAAAGAAGGTGGGGCCCATCACTAACATAGAGAGACCAGACGGAGTAAAAGCAGTGCAAGTTCCCATGATCCAATGGTTGTCGCTGCTTTACGAAAGGAAAGTGCAGAGGTTTTAAGCTCTGCGAAATAGCAAAACAATGAAATACTCAGGAAATATACGATCTATTAGAGCCCATTTTTGAATTCGATTTGTGAATTCAATTCTGAAGTGATGGCCTAAGCATGCGGAATTAATCTCCAAAATTCAATGCCAACCTGCCATATAAGGGTTCACTTCAACTTGAATGTTGGTATCATTTCAATGAGTCTATTCTAGAGGAATTGGTGCATAGCGGTTTTCTTCAAGCAAATAACAGGTTTTTTGTGCTTTTTCTTGCTAATTCCAGTCTAAAAATTGGGATTGTTGTGTGAATTGTTTCATTAGAGTTCTATGCAAATCTCAAATTGATATAGCTATATTATCAAGATGGCACCTAGAAGAGAATTAACAGGAAAAGTAAATTATCAAGGTAGGAATATTTGTGATGTATTTTTGGAACAGTTAACCATGTCTACCAATGCCGGGGCTAGGGCTAAAGAATTGGTATCAAAGAACCCTCGTCTGAGAATCAGGGATGGCTTATATGACAAAGGTAATTGGTTGAGGGATCCACAAATAGGGATATCTAGTTTAGGACTGTTCAAAGTAGGTTTTGGTCAGAGAAATTCCCTTGCCCCTTTAAATAGCATTTGGGAATTAGATGTGGGGAAGCTTGTGGTCCCTGGTGTATTCATGGATGTAGATCTATTGACTCTGATTGCACAAAACTATGACCCTGTGGCTAGATGTATTAGGAATATAAAGGGAGAAACCTTAATTGCC
This sequence comes from Cryptomeria japonica, assembly GCF_030272615.1. Taxonomy (NCBI): domain Eukaryota; kingdom Viridiplantae; phylum Streptophyta; class Pinopsida; order Cupressales; family Cupressaceae; genus Cryptomeria; species Cryptomeria japonica. Next base: position 293,619,197 of record NC_081405.1, read on the forward strand.
ATCAGAGATGATGAGTTCAGGAAGGTCTTCAAACTTAGTGAAGTGTCAAATTATCTAGAGCCTATCAACTTTGAGACACTTGTACAAGTCTACAATGCACAAAGGGATCATCTCAGGAGTGGCCCACTGAAAGAATTTTTTTTCAAGATAGGAGGGTTGACTGTTGTAGGCCTCGGTACTATGGAACCTTTCTCCCTGAACCTTTTTACTCTAAGAGCCAAAGGTTTATATTGGGCACTCTGTCAAATCTTTGGAGAAGATGCAGAAAAGAACATGCCAACCCATTACATGCTGATGATTGCATAGATTCTAAACCCCTCTCTAGAAATAACATTTGATTATGCACCCTACCTAACTGATGCAATTCATAATGGGCTAGTAGGGATAAAAAATGGTAAGGTGGACAGACCATTTGGATGGTATTCTCTTCTAATGCACATGTTTTTATCAAATGGTGCTGACTATTTTGCTAGTGAAATGGAACTAGTAAAGGACAAAGATGGTGAACAAATGCTGGTGCAACTATGGAGCACCATTCTGTCTTGGGACAGAGAAGATGCCAGTTACCTTAAGTTTGACAGATGCTTTGCATCTAAAATCAGGTTTCTCCTAAGAGAAAAAAGCCCTAGGCTCCCTAAGGCTCTCCTAGAATTCCTCAGGCCTAAGGAGTTTGTTGAGGAAATTAAAATTGTTCATAATTGGGGAGATATGTATTTGTACCCTATTTCTATAGTTTTTAGAGTGTATGGTTTCAGAGGCACTCCATATCTATTTCCCTATTAGGTCCCATTGAAAATGGGGATTGCAGAAGTCTTGAGGCAAATTGGAGGTGTCTAAGAGGCAGAGTTGACCAACTGGGGTAAAGGGACTATTTTCCCAACTATTACCATGGCCCACCATTTTGTGATCACTAAAGGTGGGTGGAAGTATTTTGAAGAATTCTTTAAGCCATATAGGTTGTTGACTGCAGTTTCAAGATGTGCAGACCCTAAGGACTTTTTCAACAACATGTTGAGAAAAAGAGCAGTATGTAAAGGTAGGCCTCATTAATTTCAATTCCCTAAAGATTTAATCAGAAATGAATTCAATCTAGAGGAGCAAGAACTGAGGCAGGAGAAATGGGTTGCATATAAAAGGGCTCTTGACTTTATTCAACAATTTGATAGTAGTTATGACCCTCTTTCTAGCTTCAACCCTTTTGAGGAGAAAATCAAATTCTTGATTCTTTATTTTGAAGACCTCATGCAAACCTTGAAAGAAGAAAGAGAGGCTATAATGAGAAATGATCCTAACAAGGTTAAATTGGTTCTAGCCAAGCCTACCTTTGCCAAGGTTATCCCACCTAGCGATTATGTAATACATAAGAAATCAAAGTACAGTGTGATGATGCCAGTGACAGGTGAGCCTTCCACTTCAAGAGGGAAAAGAACAATTGAAGATGTCATTGACATCCAAGATTCCCCCAAAAAGAGAAGAGTGGGGAAGGAAGTGCAAACTAGTGAACCTCTCTTTCCTCCATCTCAATCCCCTATCCACATAGGAGATGAGCAAGCAGTGGTTGAGCAATTGTTATAGTTAGGGAGTCTCAGGGAGATTGCCTATACATATGAGGAGACACAAGAGGGGATGCTAGAAGAACCTCCTAGTTTTGAAATGAACCTGACTGATAGTGAGCTCACAGGTAAAGAATTAGACCCAAATGTCAAGCAAGCCAGTGAGGAGTTCTTGGCTAATAGTAACTTTGTCACAATAGAGGCTTTCATACAATTCATGTGGAAGAAAAATATGGAACAATTCAAGGCCAGATGTGAGCAAAGAAAAAGTGAACAGCCTCACAGAGATACAACTCAGGTGGAAGAAGAGGTTAAACAAGAGATGATAGAAGAGTTTAAGACCATTACTCCTGAGAAGGGAAGAGAGATGGTGTCTAAAGCTAGTGTTTTGATCCTCCCTGAATGGGATATAGCCATTGCTCTGGTTCTTGAAGCTATGAGGAAGGAAACCAAACCCATGGAAGGAGTGACCTTCACCAGAGATAATGTTGCTCTAGTCATATGGTCACTGAAGAAGGATGATAATAAGAGAAGGAAGGATGTATCAGATTCTAGTCTCCTAGGAGGCATGATTGTAAAAAGAGTCCAGGATATAGGGTGGTGGAAGCTGCAAGCACAGTTTTGGAAACTGCAAAGTTCAGTGTGGCAGTGGCTGAAAAGGCGGCAAAAGAAAAGGCTAATCTCCAATTAAAATTGGAAACTATCACAAGGGCTTACAATGAGGCCAAAGAAGGGATAGCCAACAAAGATAGCATTATTTCTAAACTTCAAGGTTAGTTGGTAGGTCAACACCATCCAAGTGAGTCTTCTACTCTTATGATAGCCTCTTCTCCAGCAAGACCTCCACCTACAAGCCCTATCATAGAACATCCTCCTTCTCCTTTGCCTTTTGGTTTCCAATCAACTGAAACTATTCAACATGAGTTGGAAAAATTGAAATAGGCTCAAGCCCTATTTGCAAGCAAATATGAAGAGAAGGTAAAAGCCATAGTTTTGAAGTTTGCTGATTCAGTCAGGGCCTTTGTTGTATACATTAATATGAAGAGGGTTTTGAATATTTTGATTGAATTAAGAGAGGATGAAACCACTTTGGAACCAATCCTTAATAAATGGATGCCTAGGGGTAAGGAGATAGAGCTCATGTGTTCATCCCATAAAGATGCAGAGGTAGATGACAACCTCAGGTCTACTAATGAGTTCATAAAAGAAGTAAATATACTCTCAGAAGAAAGGGCGGGTGTAAAGAGAAAAGCCCAACTATATAGAAAAGAATATTCATATCACAAATATGAATTGTTTCCAGGGGGTTTTGTTGGTCCAATTTAGTTGAAAGAGGAGAAGACATGGTTAGAAGTTCTAGATCACAAATTATTCCAAAGGGTTAATGAAATCATTAACACTGATGACACTTCCCCATTTGTCCAGACAATTGAAGAAATTGAAAAGGTGAAATCACACTATGGTTTCATGGAAACAAAGATTGGGCAGTTAGGGGTCACTTGGAAAAGGCTAGAAGGGATGAAGCAGAAGATTATTATATTTGCTTGGCCAAGTGATGACGTGTTCTAGGAGTGGAAGAATAAATATACGAGACTGCAAGAGGCCGCTGATGTCGAAAAGGACCTGTAACTATTTTTTTTTGGAGAATATTGTGGTTGGTAACAAACCTTTCTTAGGATTGTCTGAAGCTTGTATGCATCCATGATGTTATAAATGGACACTAGGACTAGTAAATAAAGTATCACAAGAATTTTTGTAAGGATACTCTGCTGAATTTTATCTAGGGTTTTTCTGGTTCTCAGAAATTACCTCCAGTCATGTAAGATTTTCAAAAATAAAATGAATATATAGATCAACACTTTTCAGGCCTAAAACTCCTTTGTCTTCTGGTGTGCATTCTTTAGTTTGCTGGTTTCATTTGGATAATCTAGGGTTGTTCGAATGAGCATGGATTGTAAGGCAATCTTATAGACATTATTTCTAGCTTTTCTCTTTAGGAGAGGAATTAAATGTGCATGAAATACTTCTGTCAGCAAGTCTATTATTTGTTGCTATGAATTTGATGAATTGTTTTAATTGAATGGGAGAGGATCTATATATATGTTAGGCATGTATGGGATTCACAAAAATTGAAATGATGAGATGTATGTGAGTGTTTAGTTTTGAGAACTATTATTTGATTTAGATGACTCTGTGGCCTGGATAAGACATTGGTACTTGTTGCGGGATTCTTTCTAATTTTCTTGAAGATCAATATTGAAGAAGTATATAAGTTTTTATTCAAATATTTTAGTCTATGTTGAGGTGATGGAATCCACTGGTTTTTGACACTGGTTTACTGTGGATCTCATTTAAAAGTGTGAAAGTATTCACAAAAGGGTATACCCACCTGAACTTCAAATAAGTTCAAAGTGTAGAAGGTCTCAAAGCCTTGTTATATGTTACTCTAAGGTTCTTTTTTCTATAATCTCTTCATGTGCAGATAGAGTTATTCATTTTCTTACAGGGGATAAGAGGGAAATCATAATTTGAGACTAACAGATCATTTGGCTATGTCAAAGACATTGATTGGAAGCTTGGATTTGGTGTTTTTGTTATTAGTCTAATTGGGTTGACACATTTGCATTTACCAATAGATAGGTCTAGGTTATGAACCGACACATGTTTCATGTCTAGATCAGCATTGCATGTCATGGAAATTGTTTATTGATTGGTTATTGGTTGAGCCGACATGTTGTATCTTATTTATAATTGTTTTTCATTTTAATATCTTTGATGAGCCGACCTACTCATTTGGTCCTTGGTTTTGTATAAATGTAAGATCACTTGATGATCAAGTATGTGCTTGGATATGGAAATGGTATGAGTGAATATTGAAGAGCAGATCCCTGTGTGAATCAAGAAAACATCATTCAAAGGTTGAAGGAAAGGATATGAAGAAGTTCAGAGCTTAAACCAGTATTGAATCAAGCATTGTTGATGCTACTTTGTGCAGTACATTATCTTGGATTTAACCATCCAATTGTAAGTCAGTGAGACTTCCCATTTTGTGATTGAATAGTGAGCTCTAGGTGGTTGGCCTTTCTGCATGTGCAGACCCCATTTGTATACACATACTATCTGCAATAGTATCATCTGATTGTGGGTAAGTTTTCCCATCGTGGTTTTTGCCTCACCAAGTTTCCACATCAAAAATCTCTGTGTTATGTGTTGTGGATGTTGTTTCTCTTTTTGTTTCTCACATTAAGTTTTATTGGTACTGTTAAATTTGTTTATCTATTTTACTGACACTTAAGTTTAGTTTACCAGCATTAAGGTTTAATTGTGATATATGTTACTTGGACTGCAAATTTTATATAACTGGTTCACTGATATATGTTACTTGGACTGCAAATTTTATATAACTGGTTCACAATTGATTCACCCCCCCTCTCAGTTGTCCTTCCGGTTCCTAACAATTGGTATCAAAGCTAAGTCCTCTTTTTGTAGAAGCTTAACAGCTTGAGGAGATCCTATGGCATCTAATGTTTTTAGGAAGGACAGTCTGAAGCTTGATGGAACTAACTATGGCATATGGAAAATCAGGATGGAGACACATCTGAACTGCATTGGAAGAGATGTATGGGATATCACAAAGAATGGCTATGTTTCTCCTAATCCTAATCAACCTCCTCCACCTACATTAGGAAAGGACTTGGAGAATGATTGCAAAGCAAGAGAAGCACTTTTGAGCACATTATCAGATCAGCAAATCATGGGATTACCAGATCGATCTACTGCTAAGGCTATTTGGGATAAATTGGAGACACTGAATGAAGGAGATACTACTATGAAAATTGCAAAGTTGGAATGTTATCGGGTCGGGTATGAAAATCTAAAAATGGAAGAAGAAGAAATAATTTCTACTTTTATGGAAAGAGTAAATAAAATTGTTTTGGGAATACAATGTTGTGGTGGATCTGCAAGTGAAGATCAAATTGTATCTAAATTTTTAAGAGCTTTGCCGCTGGCATATAAAATGAAAGTGACTACTATTAATGAATTGAGAACCATGCCTAATACTTCAGTTTCTAAAAATACTTTGGTTGGTAAACTTTCAGCTTTTGAACTTGAAGAATTTGGTCATGTTGCTATTGCTAAGAATGATTCCACTTTCAAAGAATCATCATCAGTATCATCAACATTTGACAAAACTGATTGGAAAGCACTCTATGCAAAAGAAATTGAAGATATGAGAAAGGAGAATGAAGAACTTGAAGAATTGGAACCTTTATTTGCTAGGAAGATGCTGAGAGGTCCTGCAGGGAGTAAGTATAAAGGTAAAGCACCCTTTAAATGTTTTAATTACAATAAAGTTGGTCATATAGCTTCTAGATATCTAGACCAGCATGCTAGACTAAGGGATGAAGCAAAAAGGTCATACAAGCCTAACCCTAAATATCATAGATTCAGATTTAAGAAGAACAAAGATAAATCATGTTATTATGCAAATGAAGGTGTTACAGATGACTCAGATGAAGATCCAGATGGCGGATGGGATTTTGTTGCTATTAAGGAAGATTCATCAGCACCTACTATCATACAGGTAGAGCAAGCATTGGTAGCTAAAATTGAAGAGAAGGATGAATTGATTATTGATTCAGGATGCTCACATCATATGACTGGAGATAAAAGTAAATTTACATCTTTTCAAGAGATCAATGGAGGACAAGTAAGATTTGGAGATGATAAAGCATGTTTAATCAAAGGAAAAGGGACTATATCTTTTGATGGTAAGCATACTACTAATAATGTTTACTATGTAGAAGGTTTAAAGGATAATCTTTTAAGTGTTGGTCAGCTAGTTGAGAAAGGATTTCAGTTACAGTTCAAGAATGGGAAATGCAAAATTATAAATAGAACTGGATTGGAGATTGCAACCAGTAATCAGACTAAAGGTAATATCTTTCAGTTGAATTTTGAAGATAAGACATGTTTGATTGCTCATATTGATGAAAGTTGGTTATGGCATAAGAGACTTTGTCATATAAATTTTGATTGCATTGTGAAAATTAGTTCAACTAAGGCAGTAAGAGATTTACCTAGGATTGTGAAACCTCATAATCCGGTATGTAATGAATGTCAAATGGGAAAGCAAGTTAGAACATTATTAAGAGCATTACTGAGAAATCTAATAATGCTCTTGATTTAATTCATACTAATTTATGTGGTCCAGCAAGAATAAGAAGTTTACAAGGAGATAGATATTTCATGCTAATCATTGATGATTATTCTAGAATGTGTTGGGTTACTTTTCTCAGGGAGAAATCAAAAGCTTTTGGGAAATTCAAAATATCCAAGAAATGGTAGAAAATGAAACCGGTAAGAGAATCAAATGTTTAAGATCAACTCAAGGAGGTAAATTTACATCTAGATAATTTAATGCATTTTGTGAAGTGAATGGAATAAAAAAATAGCTATCAGTACCCCAGACATCTCAGCAAAATGGAGTTGTGGAAAGGAAGAACATAACTATTCTGGATGCACCAAGAACTATGTTAATGGAAGCAAATCTACCTCACATGTATTGGAGAGAAGTAGTGAACACATCGGTTTACACTTTCAACAAAGTTCATATCAAAAGTGAAACCAGTAAGACCCCTTATGAGTTATGGTTTGGTCATGTTCGTACTCTTAAATATTTTAGAATTTTTGGAAGCAAATGTTACATTAGAAGAGATGAATATGTTGGGAAATTTGATCCTAGAAGTGATGAAGGAATATTTCTTGGTTACTCATCTAAAAGCAAGGCATATAGATATTATAATAAGAGATTGCAGAAAATCATTGAGTGTACTAATGTGAGGATAGATGAACACTTTAGAAGAGATTCTGGACCTGCAGAACCGGCAGTTGAAATGATCATAAATGAATCAACACAGATCCCACCGATATAGAGTGAAGAACCGGTCACACCAACATCATCAGAAAACTCAACTATGACTGAAGAACAACAACATGTAAGTACAAATCAAAACAAACCCAGGTATGTAAGATTGAATCATTCAGAGAATTAGATAATTAGAAATAAGAATCATGGTGTTCTGATTAGAGGAAGACTGGAAAATGAAGAGGTATGTTTAATTTCTCAAGTTGAACCAACATCTGTTATTGAGGCATGTCAGGATGTGCATTGGATTAAAGCAATGGAAGATGAATTAGAACAAATTGAAAAGAATAATACATGGGCATTGGTTCCCTGACCTAAAGACAAAAATGTAATTGGAACTAAATGGGTGTATAGGAATAAACTTAATGAAGATGGTGAAGTAATTAGAAACAAAGCAAGCTTAGTTTGTAAAGGATATTCATAGAAAGAAGGAATTGACTATAATGAAACCTTTGCACTAGCAGCTAGAATTGAGGCAATTAGACTATTTCTTGCATTTGTATCCTACAAGAATTAAAATGTTTATCAAATGGAATTTTGGGCAATAATCTCTTTCCTTCTCCTACTCTATTCTACTGACCATTAAATATTAACCAACTATTAGCTATTCTAACCACTATTAACCTTTATAAATGAAGAGCTAGAGCCTTATATAGAAATCTCTTTACATTTCAATGGATCAGATTGATTTACAATCAATGGCTAGGATTACAAGATGAAAACCCTAATTAGGGTTTGTTACAACACACTCTTCTAGCCAATGATAAAGTTACATTAAATGCACGAGAACTAATAGGAAATAGGGGTAGGTACATTAGAGTTTATGCCTTCATGCATAAGCATGATTCACTAAATTTGGACACCTTGATGTGGAGCCTTCTGATTGGAGGAATAGTGACTAGGATTCCACCTTGTCTAGTACTTGCTTTGTGATGACCTTGGTCAATCCTCCTTCATCCTTGATGTGCTTGATGAATAGCATAGCTCTCCTTGACTCTCTTGTGTTGGATGAGACTTCTTCTTTATTTCTTGTGATCTCCTTGAGGATAGCTCTAACACTTGAAGTCCTTCAACTTAGAAGTAGTTTTAGTCCTCTTCCATGCATTCAAGGTGCCCTTAATGAAGATGAAGCTTGAAGAATTCCTTCATGTCTTCATACAATCTCCCTCCAATTAGATCTTGTTGCCTTGCAAACAAACAAAAGATAGCGTTAGGTGCACATGATATTTCACACTTCAAACCATCAATAATTGAATCAATTTTAGCTTAAAGTTGAGAGGAAAGGACACCCTTTTTTTAGCAATTTTCTCTAGTACTTTTGGAAGGTACATGGTATCAGCACAAAGTATCTCCTATGCCTTTGGAAGGGTCAGGAGTGAACTAGGCAATTTCACTTAATTCCCTCATCATCACTCGTTCTCCAAGGCTTTAGACTTCATAATTGTGTTCCCTTGAGGAATAGATAAGTCATTTTAACCCTAGAAAGGAGCTTGGGATGAAAAATCTATCTATCTTAGGAACTATTCATGTGGTTTAGAGAAATTCGCTCCTATACCTTTGGAAGGGTCAGGAGCAGATTTGGGTTTTTTGCTCAATTCTTCCTTCATAGAATTTCATCTCTTAACTTTTTCCTCATCAAAATCAAGTCATTTGCCTTTAAAATTTCTTAGGAATAGGTTCATTCAAGGGTTTGAGCAAGGTAAAAGGACTCTTGAATAAGTTCACTCCTACACCTTTGGAAGGGTCAGGAGCAAATTTCTTCCTCTAGGCTCAATTCATACTTCTTTTTACTTAATTTTGTCCTAGATTTGATCTTTGAATCCTTTCCTTGCCATGCTCAAGTCAATTTTCTCTCTTTATTTCTCAAAATGACAACCATTCAATGTATTTGGTGAGGAATTAGGTCCTTTGAAGGATTTCGCTCCTATATCTTTGGAAGGGTCAGGAGCAAATTTCTTCTTTTACTTAATTCAACTCTCATTTCCTTCATTCCACCTTAGACTTGTCTTTCCAATCCTTCTCTCATCGTGAACATGTTAATTTTTCTTAAATTTTTCTTAGGATGAGATCTATTCAATGCCTTAGGTAAAAATTGAATCCCTTTCAAACATTTTGCTCCTGTACCTTTGGAAGGGACAAGAGCGAACTTGAGGCATGAAGCTTAGACATTGATCAAAACACTCACTTTTCGCCTTGTTATCACCTTGAACTATGTTTAGAAGGTGTCCTAAGGGTTTCCTTGCTTAAATTTGGGCTCAAAGAGAAACTATTGACAAGTTCACTTGTGTACTCTTGGAAGGTACATACCCCTCTAGTGAAATTCGTTCATGTACCTTTGGAAGGGTCATGAGTGAATTTAGCTTTAGGGATAAAATTCCTCACATTTTTTAATTTAACTTTATTTCAACTCACTTCCAAAGGAATGGATAGATTATTTTTCATTCATTCAAGGCATGGAATCAAGGATTTTAACCCATGTTAGAAGCAAGAGAGGGTTTTAGGGAAATTAACTCCTGTACCCTTGGAAGGGACAGGAGCAAATTTGGCTCTTGAGCTCAAATTCTTACCTTTTCCTCCAAATTTCTAAGTCCAAGCTTGTTCAAAGGCATATCCAAGGGAGATTTCAAGGTAATCTCTCTCAATCAATCATTCTAGAGTGATATTTCATGCAAATTAGGAGGGCGAAGGGAGTTTAGGAGGAATTTGCTCCTGTACCCTTGAAAGGGACATGAACAAATTTGGTGCTCTAGCTCAAATTATCCAATTTCCCTCAAGTTTTCAAGTTTAAACTTCATGTCCTTTCTCCTTCAAGGGATAGGTAAGTGGATGTTTGACTCTCTTGTGTTATGGTGAGTGATTTAATTCATCATCAACAGAATTGGTGCTAGAAGGAGGGTTGATCGCGATGATTGTTTGAACAACTGAAATTCAATTCATATTTATAAGGATCAATCTTAAGGATACACATCCTCCTTTCATGCTCAATATAATTGAAGTAGAAAGGAAGGCATGATAGCAATTGTGAACTCTTGAATCCAAGGAAGATTAGTGGAAGGTCATCCTCAACACTGAGTAGAAGAGGTACAAAGAAAGGAGGTGATCGTTGGGTCGTCAATTGGACTTGCAAAAAGGAGGAAGTAGGCTAGAACTAGTTGACATTTCAAAGCTAAATTTGAGATTTCAAGATCTCTCTTTATTCCAAAAAATCCAAAAAAGTAAAATGTTAGGAAAATCCAAAAACAAATTAAAAAAATAGAAAAATAAAAAAAGAAAGATTTCTCAATGGAGCAACAAAAGTTTCATGATGAGCAACAAGTTGATATGCCTCAAATTTGGTGGAAATTGAATGCACAACTTTACCCACAAAGATTTTCCAAGTTTGCAAAACCTGGGCAGTGTAGAATCTATGAGACAAATGGACATGATGGGATGCATTGCTTGGAATACCTCTCAAGGATGAAATCAACAACACAAGGAAAGATCTTCTTTTGGGATGTCTCTAAGCCAGAAGCAGAAGAAGGCAATTTCAGTGTCCTAGAGAGGAAGGATCCTCTTTCTAAGTTTTTGTGGATGATCGAAAGTCAACTTATTTTGAATGGTGAAATGCGTTTGGAAAACATATTGCTACCATTATGGTGTAGAATTCACAATGTACCTCACTCCGAATTTACTTGCTTAGTGTGCAAAATGGGCATTAACCAAGTTAGATATTAGTTTGGAATGCTGACCTTATCAAAGAAAGAGTGTATTGCAAATAGATCTTGGAGTGCACATTTGGCAACCAGATTTAGAAGAACCTATGAACATGACATTTCTACACCATTTGAAAGTGAAGGAAGATAGTTTAAGGTTGATGATACAAGTTCACCCGATGATCAATGTGAAGCAATGAATGATATCTCTCCACATCTTTCATCACAAAAGGAATATGTTGGACTAAAAGCTAAGGGAGATAGTGAGTCACATCCCTTTCAAGAAGAGGAATTCCTCAAAGAGTTTTTGTTCATCCTACAAAAGGAAATCACTGAGAATGAATTACAAGAGATTTCAAGTAACCTTGGAAAGGAAGACAATCGAGTTGACATACTGAACAAAGAACTACAAATCATCATAAGTGAGCCTAATTATGAATAACAATTAGAGGGGGCACTCAGAGACATCTTCACCATCATACTATTTGAGGGGGCATTGAAGGATCTTCTAGAAGAAGTAAAAATGGAATCACTGCAAAAAAATTTCAAGACAAACAAGTTATTGTGGGAGATTTAGTTCATCATTGACTTCGGCCTCCTAAGAAAATGCTTGAAGAGATCATATTTTATCAACTAGAGGAGACGTTTCAAGTTGAGTCCATCAAGGAGTGCTTAATTTTTGAAGATATTCTCATTGAATATCATAAGGATGCATGGTTTAGGCAAGATGTTATTGAGAAAGTAAAAAGGGTCGTACTATTCGAAGGGGGGCCAAGCTTATTCAAAGAGGAGCTTTTAAGTTAGGATCAACATATTACAAATGATCGTGGAAAGGTACATCATCAATGGTGACCTTCTATTTGAGCAAGCCCTTGCATCTGAGCCTGAAATGTGCTAGGTTGTTTCTTTCCTTAATCCTAGTTTTGAAAGTTATTATGATTTCTATTACGGGGATTTTGGGAAAATGACCTATATTTGGATAGATCATGCACCTAATGAATTACCCCAATTGATCATTTTGGGTGAGGACTTGCTTGAATATGAGAGATGCATGGTAAGAGATTTCTTCTTTGTATTATAGATGAATTTGCTCAACTATGAACAGTCACCTTTGCCATGATCATGTTGCACATATTGAGAAATCATGTAAAGTCATGTATATATTTTCTTATTCAAGTCGTGTCAAGTCTAAGAGTCTTGTATATAGTTTTAGAGTAGGTTTTCTTTTTGTGTGTTTTAGTTTAGATGTCTCTTAAGCATTGTTCTTAATTTGCCTTGAGTCATTTGACTCATGATTCTTGGATGGCTCAAGTAGTTAATTGTTCGCTTTCTTTGGTTTGTTTTCTTTATTGCGGGTGCTTAAGCTTAAGAGTGCTTTAGATTAGTTTTCTTTCGAGTCGGTTTGGTTTGGTTTTCTTTAGTTTTAGTTTGTTTTGAGTTGGTTTGTATGTTTGTTTAGTTTAGATGTCCTGAGTGGGAGCCTCCAATTATGAGAAAGGCATTTGTGTTTTTTACTCACACACTAGTAAAAGCTTCGATCTTATGTCTGGTTCATTTCTTAGATATCTATTCATGAAGTGCTTTGAATCCAAGGATATTCCTCTCTAGCTTAATCATTTGGTTAGGACTTGTACTTGACTTGGAAGGGAATCACTTTCCATATCTTGATACCGACATCTTTTGGTTACTATATCTTTACACACTAATAAACTCCGAGTCATTATGGTTTTTAGGTGAAGTTGTGATTAGTGAAAAATCTAAAATCTGGTTTCAGCACCACCACAATCCTCAAACCCTAGTAAGCTTCATTTCTTACAAGCCAAAGGAATTGATGGAATGAAAAGGCAAAATCAAAAGGAGAAAATCTAAAAAAAAAAGAAGAAGAAAAATGAATGAAAGTGAAATATCAAAAATGGCTTATGGGAACATGCGAGTAACTCCATCAGGGCTATGGAATCCTGATCAACAATGGAGCAATATTCGTGAAATTATAATGATAACCTCGTCAGGGATATGGATGTTCGACTGGCAATGAGGCTCTATCCAAGATGCTTATAAAGTTTAGATATACAAGGGAACTTGGAGGTCATAGTTGTCTTGTTGAGGGGAATGAATACACTTGCACACACGTAGGTAATCAAAGACTAAGTGTTTTGATCTGGGTTGAGATTCTCCTTCCACTTTGAGTACATTTTCTAGTCCCTTGATAAGTTGGGTCGAATTTTTCGGAGATTCTAAGCATTGATTGAGTCTTTATTTTTTAAATGTTAAGGAACATTAATTCAAGGTGGTGCTAGATGTTGTGACGTATTCACACATCACCCCATTGTAAATGGGGACCCCTACTTTTTGCTTTCTAGCTTAGTTTTCTTAGATTAGTTGTTTAGGCTTATGCTATTAGTCTTTGCATTGAAGAGTTTCTAGAGCTCATTTGGATTGGTTTCTCTCGTTAAGTTGAGATGAATGAATGAGTGGCATAGAACTAGTGTTAGAGATAAGTCTAGATTGAGAGTAAAGGAATATTTGTACCTTGCCAGGCATCTAGGTGGATAAGTCTTAGTGTGGCCTTTCTTAAGAAAGTGAATTAGAATAGGTCATGGATGTGCATAAAGAATGCGAAATGTTGAAGCAAGTGTCATCAAGGACCCCCTTTAGAGTCTAACTTGGTCATGTTGATGAATGGTGAAGCAAAGATCAAGCACAATCATGAAGTCTGAAAGGTAAATTGAAGGCAAATAGTGGAAACTTGACACATTATGAGAAAATTCGCTCCCATCCCTTCCAAAGGTACAAGAGCAAATCCTTTAAGACCTCCCTTCTTGCCTTTCAATCAAGTTAAATTGTTGCTTCAAGCCTCAACTATGGTGAAGTTGACCTTAGATGTGTCTTTGGTACTACATTTGAATGAATTTTGGTCATGGACAAGGAAGAATATAGATGCAAAGACCAAATCCACTCCTGACCCTTCCAAAGGTACATGAGTGAATTCCTTAAATGAGAGATTATTGCTCCCATTTGGATGGTTTCCTCTAATTAAAGGCCTTTATTGATGCAACATCCACTTCTGTATCCCTTGAAGGAGCAAGGAAATGAAGTTTAAACTTGAAAACTCGAGGGAAATTGGAGAATTTGAGCTAGAGCACCAAATCTCCTATCCCCTTCAAGGGTATAGGAGTGAATTTCTCCTAAACTACCTCCACCCTCCTAATTTGGATGAAATCTCACTCTAGAATGATTGATTGAGAGAGATTACCTTGAAATCACCCTTGGAGATACCTTTTAACAAGCTTGGACTTATAAAGTTGGAGGAAAAGGTAAGAATTTGATCTGAAGAGCCAAATTCGCTCCTGTCCCTTCCAAGGGTACAAGAGCGAATTTACCTAAAACCCTCTCTTGATTCTAAGATGGGTTAAAATCCTTGATTCCACACCTTGAGTGAATGAAAAATAATCTATCCATGCCTTTGGAAGTGAGTTGAAATAAAGTTGAATTAAAAAATGTAAGGAATTTGAGCCCTAAAGCTAAATTCGCTCCTAACCCTTCCAAAGGTACAAGAGCAAATTTCACTAGAGGGGTATGTACCTTCCAAGGGTACACAAGAGAACTTGTCAATAGTTGCTCTTTGAACCCAAATTTGAGAAAGGAAACCCTTATGATGCCTTCTAAACATAGTTCAAGGTGATAACAAGGACAAAAGTGAGTGTTTTGATCAATGTCTAAGCTTCACACCTCAAGTTCGTTTCTGTCCCTTCCAAAGGTACATGAGTGAATTTTTTGCAAGGGCTTTATTTTTCACCCAAGGTGTTGAATACATCTCATCCTAAGCAAAATTAAAGATAAATCAACATGTTCATGATGAGAGAAGGATTGGAAAGACAAATTTAAGATGGAATTAAGGAAATAAGAGCTGAATTGAGTAAAGGAAGAAATTCTGTCCTGACCTTTCCAAAGGTACAGGAGCGAAATCCTTCAAAGGACCTAATTCCTCACCAAAGAAATTGAATAGTTGTCATTTTGAGAAATAGAGATAGAAAATTGACTTGAGCATGGAAAGGAAAGGATTCAAAGACCAAGTCTAGGACAAAGTTAAGTAAAAAGAAGTATGAATTGAGCCTAGAGGAAGAAATTATCTCCTGACCCTTCCAAAGGTACAAGAGTGAAATTATTCAAGAGTCATTATACCTTGCTGAATCCCTTGAATGAACCTATTCCTAAGAAATTTTAAAGGCAAATTACTTGAGTTTGATGAGGAAAAAGTTAAGAGATGAAGTTCTATGAAGGAAGAATTGAGCAAAAAAGCCAAATTCGCTCCTGACCCTTCCAAAGGTACAAGAGCAAATTTCTCTAAACCACATGAATAGTTCCTAAGATAGATGGATTTTTCTTCCCAAGCTCCTTTCTAGGGTTAAAATGACTTATCTATGCCTCAAGGGAACATAATTATGAAGTTTAAAGCCTTGGAGAATGAGTGATGATGAGGGAGTTAAGTGAAATTTCCTAGTTCACTCCTAACCCTTCCAAAGGTACATGAGCAACTCTGTGCTGATACCATGTACCTTCCAAAAGTACTAGAGTGAATTGCTAAAAAAAGTTGTCCTTTCCTCTCAACTTTAAGCTAAAATTGATTCAAGTATTGATGGTTTTAAGTGAGAAATATCATGTGCACCTAATGCTTTCTTTTTTTTATTTGAAGGGCAACAAGATCTAATTGGAGGAAGATTATGTGAAGACAAGAAGGAATTATTCAAGCTTCATATTCATTAAGGATGCATTGAATGCATGGAAGAGGACTCAAAGTGATTCTAAGTTGAAGGACTTCAAGTGTTAGAGCTATTCTCAAGGAGATCACAACAAATCAAGAAGAAGTCTCATCAAACACAAGAGAGTCAAGGATAGGTACACTATTCATTAAGCATATCAAGCATGAAGGAGGATCGACCAAGGTCATCACAGAGAAAGTACTACACAAGGTGGCATCCTTTTCACTATTCCTCCAATCAGAAGGCTCACATCAGAGTGTCCAGATTCAGTGAAACATGCTTATGCATGAAGGCACAAACTCCAAATTACCTATCCCTATTTCCTATTATTTCTCTTACATTGAATGCAATTTTATCATTGGCTAGAAGAGTTTGTTGTGACAAACCCTAATTTGGGTTTTCATCTTGTAATCCTAGCCATTGATTGTAAATCAATATGAGCCATTGAAATGTAAAGAGCTCTCTATATAAGGCTATGGCTCTTCATTTATAAAGGTTAATAGTGGTTAGAATAGCTAATAGTTGGTTAATAGTTAATGGTTAGTAGAATAGTCAATAGAATAGAGTAGGAGGAGAAGGCAAGAGATTGTTGCCCAAAATTGTAAATAAACTTCATTTTTCATTAAAGTTATGGTGAAATGTGTTGTTTCTTGCAATATGCATGGTTTCTTGTTGGATCTTCAAGTTAGATGGTAGATGATTAGATTGAATGGAGAAAATTGTTAAATGCGCTCATGTGGAATCTACCTAGTCCATACCACTAGCCTCTTACTAATTGTAAGTGTGCCTTGTGTGGTCAAGTGGTATTGAATGAGCTTAATCTCCAATTGTTATATGTACATTGTTCATGCATTAACTTGAATGGTGATCAGTGTTTGATGGTGTAATGATTTGAACATATTTGAAGCATCCCTTATAAGATTGCATCGAGTTTGTGTCAAATTGTTCAGTTTGATGGTGAGACCTAGCCCAGTAGGACTCCACCTAGTTGTTCATCCATTTTCTTACATTCTAGATCCTAGAGTAGATTCCTGAAACCCTCAATATTTTTCTCTTTTTTATCTCCTGGTGAGTAGATAGGATATAAGTTATAGCATATCAAAGCATTCAAGCAATCAAATGTAAGTCCCCTTGTGATTCCAACATAATCACATCAAACCAACTATGCTTATCGACACACAGAGTGATGGTATGATGAGAGAACAAGGATCTGGTCAACTACTGAGAGGGGAGGGTGAATCAGTAGATACAAAAACTGATACTAACTTCACCAATCTCAAAATCAACCTCTCAAAGTAAACTTAGAACTATCAATGCAATATCATTGTCAAGATAAAAACTATCAAGATAAACTGGTTGACTGTTACAAAAGATTAACAGTAAACAACTTGAAACTCATAAACATCCAAATACTTTTACTGACATAAGTAAAACTTCATTTCATATTGCTGCCAGTTATCATGAATTATCAAAGTGGATTAAGTAGTTAAGCAAATCAATCATAATAAACATAACCACAAAAATATTCACCACTTGACACAATATTTTTGATGTGAAAATACAAATGGGAAAAACCACGGTGAGATGAGACTCACAAAATAACTATCTAAACTCTTCTGAAGTTTGCCCTATTAGGAGCCAAGCCTATTAAAGCTTTACAAAAGTCATGTTAAGAACAAATCTTGTTAGGGACCACCCGGTCAAGGGATTGACTAGAATGCCTTGTTAGAAGCAATACCCTGTAAGGAGTAACCTTGGTAGAGGATTTGAAACCCAACCTAATGGACTACCTAGTTAGAGTATTTGAATAACACCAAGCTTGTTAGAGCTTACCAGTTGAGGGATTTTATTGCTATAATTGTTAGAAAACAATAAGAGTTCGTTGATCTATTTGAATAGCACTACACTTGCTTGTTCAGATCCTTTTCATGCTCCTATCTTCCTTTACTCAAACTACAAATACATCATCTGGTTCGGCAACCACACACTCAGCTGAAACTTTGCCAACTCTAAAACTAAATAACTCATCGACCTTATAAACAAATCAATAGGTTGGTAACACAACAAAAACCGAATTCTCTCATAGAGATTACAAACAAATCGGTTCAAGTATGACCCTTGGATTACATAACAATCTCTACACATCATTCAAGAAAGCCTCGACCACTCCTTAATCACTACTTCATCAAACTCGGTAACTCATCACGTGCTTTGCATTACATGCAATATACTTGCTCATTCCCTAGACAAAAAATGTTACCTTAAAGCACCAAAATCGCTTTGAAACTCTCTTCATACATAAGCATGTGTCATAATCATTACCACTCATCATCAGATCATAAACCAATATAACCAATTCACCAAACTTAATCAGTTAGGGTTTATCAAATCAATAGGTAGGGTTTGCCGATTCAACTCTCCAATACTTAGAAATACCGATTCACTCCACAAACTTACCTACCGGATACAGTTTCCTTCACTAGTTCTTCCTACCAGTTATAAAACAATATTACAATAATATCATTACCGGTTAATTGACATCAATGACAACATAACATATCATTAATGCAATCTTCATGCAAATGCCAACATAGAGACCCTACTTACCAGAACCTTGGAGTTATTTCAATTTATCCTTAGGCAAATCTTCAGCAGTCGAGTAATTTTGTTCAAGAGAGGATAAGATACCTTAATATTTTATTATGTGTTCACATGTGCATAAAAAATACATCAACAAAATTGGTGCTAGAAGGAGGGCTGATCATGATGATTGTTTACACTATTGAAATTCAATTCATATTTACAAGGAGCAATCTTAAGGATATGCATCCTCCTCTTCACACTCAATAGAATTGAAATAGAAAGGAAGGCATGATAGTGATTGCGAACTCTTGAATACAAGGAAGATAAGTGGAAGGCCATCCTCAACACTCAACATAAGAGGTATGAAGAAAGGAGGTTATCGCTGGGTCGTCAATTGGAATTGCGAAAAGAAGGAAGCAGGTTGGAACTAGTTGAGCTTTCAAAGCTAAATTTGAGATTTCAAGATCTCTCTTTATTCCAAAAAATCAAAAAAAGTAAAAATTTAGGAAATCTAAAAAAAATTCAAAAAAAAGAAAAATCAAAAAAGAAATATTTCTCAATGGAGAAATAACAGTTTCATGATGAGCAACAAGTTGATATGCCTCAACTTTGGTGGAGATTGAATGCACAACTTTACTTGCAGAGATTGTTCGAGTTTGCAAAACCTGGGTAGTATAGAATCCATGAGACAAATGGACATGATGAGATGCATTGCTTGGAATACCTCTCAAGGATGGAATCAAAAACACAAGGAAAGATCTTCTTTTGGGACATCTCTAAGCCAGAAGCGGAAGAAGGCAATTTTAGTGTCCTAGAGATGAAGGATCCTCTTTCGATCTTTTTGTGGATGATCAAAATTCAGCTTATTTTGGATGGTGAAATGCATTTGGTAAACATATTGCTACCATTATGGTGTAGAATTCATAATGCACCTCGCTCTGAATTTACTTGCTTAGTGTGCGAAATGGCCATTAACCAAGTTAGATATCAGTCTAGAACGCTAGCCTTATCCAAGGAAGAGTTTATTGCAAATAGATCTTGGAGTGCACATCTGACAACCAAATTTAGAAGAACCTATGAATAGGAAATTGCTACACCATTTAAAAGTGATGGAGAACAGTTGCACGTTGATGATACAACTTCACCCAATGATCAATGTGAAGCAATGAATGATAGATCTCCACATCTTTCATCACAAGAGGAATATATTGGACTACAAGTTAAGGGAGACAGTGAGTCACATCCCTTTCAAGAAGAGTAATTCCTCAAAGAGTTTTTGTTCATCCTATAAAATGATATCATTGAGAACTAATTGCAAGAGATCTCAAGTAACCTTGGAAAGGAAGACAATCAATTTGACATACTGAACAAAGAACAAAAATCATCATAAGTGAGCCTAAGTATGAAGAACAATTCAAGTGGGAGCTCAGAGACATCTTCGCCATCATACTATTTGAGGGGGCAGTGAGGGATTTTATAGAAGAAGTACAAATGGAATCACTGCCAAATTTTTTTCAAGACAAACAAGTTATTGTGGGAGATTTAGTTCATCATCGACTCCGGCCTCCTGAGAAAATGCTTGAAGAGATCGTATTTGATCAACTAGAGGAGACATTTGAAGTTCAATCCATCAAGGATTGCTTAATTTTTGAAGATATGCTTATGAAATTTTATAAGGATGCATGGGCTATGCAAGATGGTATTGAGAAAGTAAAGAGGGATGAGCTATTCAAAGGGGCACTGAGCTTATTCAAAGAGGAGCTTGTAAGTCAGGATCAACATATTGCAAATGTTCATGGAAAGGTACATCATCAATGACGACCTCCTAAAGATGCTGATGATCTTGCTTTCAACAATATTGTTGGCATTGTGTTGTTATTTATGTCAACCGATATGAGATGAATACCAGTAGAAGAGATGTATGTGCAACACTATCATGAAGGAGCATAGTGTGATGTGATATCTTGGATATCACCTTGTGTAGTAGTACACCGGTATGGTAAGGAAGATGATCACTGGAGTCAATGGTATAGAAGTTAGTGCCTGCATTGTGTGGATAAGATGGATAGGTTACCGACACAGTGTATCCCCATTAAAGAAAGTATGTCAACTGGCAAGTGAAGTGTTGACAATAAACAAGATGCTTGGTTGTTTCTTGTGATGAAGAGGTAGAATGTTACTTGAATCACATCAACATAGAAAGAGAAGAATGCACAGATCACCGGTATGCTGTAAGGTTGCTGAATAGTAGGACTCCCATCGGATGAAGATGCAATCACCATGAGAAGAGATGACTAACACTAAATGTGTTGGCAAATACACACTCCAATGAGAAATTGTAGGTGATTGAAGGTATTGTCATTGATGGAAACCTGACAATCATGTGACACCGGCAAGAAATGACACTGACAAACTCTACACTAGCATACAGAACACTGACACCAAAAAGGAAGAATACTGGCATCATGGCTGACAGGAATTTTGTGTATTTATATTTTGTAATTAATTGTAAAATATTTTGTAAGACGACTTGGTGGATTGTAATATGACTCATATAAGTATGAGATCATTATAGATCATTTAGGAAGTGAAGGATGAAAAGATAATAGCAGACCTAATGTGCGAATCATTGGAATAAGGGTTTATGTATTTTGCAGAGCTTAAACCAGTACTGAATCTAGCATAGCAGATGCTGATCTGAAGTAGTACAAGACATTGGATTTGTATAATCCATTTTTGTAAGTCAATGTGACTTCTTTTGTAAAATGAGCAGTGAGCTCTAGGCACTTAGCCTTCCTACATGTGCAGGCCCCTATTGTAAATAGTAATATTCCCTTATTGGCCAGTAAGCGAATATTGTGGGTCACAAATCCCACTGAAGGTTTTCCCACACTGGGTTTCCTTGTTAAAAATACTATGTTATGGTGTGATTTTCATGTTGTGGTTATTGTTCTTATTTACTGCATTACTTTTGGTTTACCGATACACAGTTTTAATATTCTTTTCATGTTACAAGTTAAGAAAATTCTTTCACCAATCAGATACTGATTCACCCCCCCCTCTCAATATCTCTAGGAATCCTAACAATTGGTATCAGAGCTTGGTCCTCTATTCTCAAAAGCCTAACATGTTGAGGAAGATCTTGACACCAGTAGAGATGGAAAACCTAAGGAAGCAATTGGAAACAACTCTTTCAGACTATAATGCAGAAAAGGTGAAAAATATCAAACTTGAAGATGATCTGAAGGCTGCACAGGATATCATTCAAGGAATTTAAGAAAATATTACTATTGTAAGGAATAAGAGAAGAGAACTTTGTGAAAAGATGCAGAATGAAAATGATGAAAAGGAAACTCTTAATGATCTAGTGAACAAACTGAGACAAGAGAACAATACAATGAAGAATGAGATGCAAGATATGACCCTGAAATTTTGTAAAGAGATTGAAGATAGAAAGAAGAATGAAGATGACTTGGTTAGAAGACTGAATGATGTTGGAAATGAAAACACAAGACTTAGTCATGAAAATGATATGTTAAAAATAGATTTGATGCATACACAAAATGACACAAATGAACTCATGAGACATAAAGGAATCTTGGAAAGTGAATTGGCTGCTGCAAATCATCACAAGGAGAAATTCAAGAAAAGTTCAGAAGAACTTGATGACATGCTGAAGAACCAGAAACCTAATGGAGATACAAATGGCCTTGGTTTTGAAGTTGGTGAAAGCTCCGGTACTACAAACAATCATGATCATAGTAAACTGGTAAGACAACCTAATACTTACAAATTTAATAGGAAATGCTTTAACTGTAACAAATATGGTCATAGAGCAAATCAATGTAGATCTAGAAACTATCAAAATACCAACACACCTACCAATCAGTGCTCTAAGTGCAACAAGGTTGGTCATAATTCAGAAAATTGCAGAATGAATGTAAGATGCTATGTTTGTGGAAGATTTGGACACTTATCTAATCAATGCAGAACACAAACTAGCATAGGATATGGGAAAGCTATTAAAAAAAACAATGTAACTTGTTATGCTTGTAACAAGATTGGACATATTGCAAAATTTTGTAGAAGCAAGGCATCACCGACAAATACCAAAGGTCCTAGCTTGAAAGGTAAATAAAAGGTTGAAGAGGTAAAGCAAGAATTCTCAAAACAATGGATCAGAAAGTCAGATCAAAATGTTAATGGAAATACTCCTCCACTGACAGAACAAAGTATCACTCCACTGACAGGATACTCTTAATCTAACTGAAGGAAAATTCTTTGGGGGTTTAGCAACAAATTGAAAAACATGCTACTATACCCTCGGTTGATGGTAAGAAGTTGAAATTACTTCTATACCGGTAGATGAGTTAAGTTGTGACTTAACTGACAAGCATTAAATGTGGTAGTTGGAGAAAATAACATTATAAAGCAAGTGTTTTGGCTCCTTTTTCATTCACCAAGCATTCAAATCTTTGAGAGTGCGAAAATTCCTGAGAGAAGGCATCCTTAGTGGAAAAGTGAAGCAGTTCATCGAAGCATTCATCCTTAAGGTAGATTGAGGTATTTATAACTATGGCTTCTTCATCCACTCCTGAATTTATTGCAAACCCTATTGTGATTGAGGTGATCAAGTGCCCTAGACCCGTATTTAAACTGGTTCCCAAAATAGTGAAGAAAGATGATACCATAGGTGCATTCTCAAAAATACCAAAGGGAGTAGTCTATGCTGAAGACCCTAGAATATACATACATTATCATATAGAGGAATTGGGTGATGATGAGATCAAGAACATGTATAGGACTTTGATTTGTGATGTAGATGGAAATGTCAAGCCGGAACACAAGATAGTAGAAACCCTAGGTTTTGTGGATATTCTTAGCATTCTTGATTTTCCTGAAGATGTGATAAGAATAGTACTAAGTAGAGTCCATGGTGAATTCTTTTGGCTAGACTCCATCCATAAGATCACCAAGGAAGCAGTTAAGGTAGTAACAGGTTTACCTTCCACCTTTAGCAGGCCTGACAGAACAAAGAAGGTCTCAAATGACATAGTGATGAAACTAACTAGTGCAACTTTTGACAAAAGGTCTCTAAGGGTAAATGATGTAAAGGACATCAATGTCAAATTTTTTAGTATGATTTTAGGCTACAAAGCTACACATGCAAATAGGTTGAACTCAGTTTCTAGCCTATGTATCAAAAGTGCATATGACATGGTTAATAATAATGCTAGAATAGATGTGTGTGAATGGCTTAAAGATGAATTGATAAACAATCTAAAGAAGATTAAATGAGATAAGAAAGGAACCTTTAGATTTGGAAATTTGCTTGTTTTTTTGATGTTGTACATTACTAAGCAGGTGCCTGATATTGGTAGGAAAGACTTTGGTTTTGACATACCGGTAGGAAAGCAACTATTGGATTTATTGAACAATATGAGAGAAGACAAAGAGAAAAACCTAAATGAACATTTTCAAGCACCGAAGGCTCGAATGAAAACTAGAATAAGGCTGTCATAGGCAATTGTAGATAAATATCAAAAGGAAATATGCTTTGTGATCAAGAAAGATGAAATCTAGATGGAGGTAGTTATCCCTAGGACTATTTGGGTAGCTGAAATGGGGTATGAAATAGATGACAACATCATAGAAACTTATGCAAAAGCCCTCCTTGAAGCACCAAAGTAACCCACTGAAGAAGTCTTTAGAAATGTAGAAACAATTGAGAGTGGAATTCAGTCTAAGAAAAGACTTAAGAAAGTTGAACAAACAGTGAGGAAAGGCACTAGACAAGCAAAAGCAATTAAGGAAGATGTACTGAAACAAACTGGTATCAAGGAGAGTGAGTTGGAAGGACCTCAACTAGAAACTCATCTTTCATCGGTTGGAACTTCCTCTGAGAGTGATATACTAGCAGTATTTAAAAGGGTTGAAAGGAAAAGAAAACCCTCACTGGCACCCTCACCTACACCCAAGAAAACCAGACAAAAGCAACACGAAGTTAGGCCTCCTGTTAAGAAAATGACTCCAAAGAAGAAGAAGATGAAACAAGATATTGCTCCACTAGATAAACTTCTTAGTGAAATAATAGAGGTTGGTAAGTTGAAAAACATCAGCAAACTATATAACACACTCTCTGCAAATGACAAAGAAAGCATAGAAAACAGTGTAATTTTACACTTGGATATTTACAAGAAATTTTTGTTAGAAATTGTTGATGAGATACCAAACAATTTGTATAGAAGACTAGAAGCCAAAAGGGTAGCCATTGTTGAGCTGGATAAGAAAATAAAAATTGAAAAATTACTTGTAGTGCATCTAGTTAACTCACCTGATGAAATAGACTAGTTAATCAATGAGGCTAACCGGACAGTGTTTTCAACCGCTCACCGACATGTAGCACTAATGGCAGGTAGAGTGAATGAAGTCTCTGAAGAAACAACAGATGCATGGGACATATTCTTTGTTGAAAAAGATAAACAAGAAGAACTCAAAAGACCAAAGGCCATCACAGTATACCAAAAGGACAAGGATAAGGGAAAAGGTAAGGTAGGTGGACCACCAAGCCTTAAAATAACTGATAATGTACTCCCACCTCCTTTTGATACTCCACCGGCACATACTAATGACAGTCAACCGGCCACAGAGAGTATGGAGACTCCTCAAGAGGATACAAATCCTGAGTTTGAGATTTTGTATACTATGAATATAGACACTCAAGAAGTAAATATTGTGGTAGATAAGGAAATCACTGTAGATAAAAAGAAAGATATGGCTACTGAGCCACCGACTATAAATGTTGAGATTGGAGTTAGTGATATTGTAAATATAAGCATAGAAAAACCTACTCAGATAGAGCAACCGACAAAGGACACCATTGGTAAACCATCAGAAGAACCGGTAAATAAAACTGAAAAACAATCAGGAGAACCAGGAATGGATAGTGTAGAGGTACAAAATAAGAAACTGGAAGTGCATACAAAGACTACATCTAAGAAATCGGCAGTTGAGAGCTCAGAGAAACCTTCTGAGACACAGATGGAGAAACCAGAAAAAAATAGGTTGAGACACAGGTTCATACCGAAATAGTGCCACTGATAATAGCTGAAAAGACAAAACCTTTGCTAGCAGAAATGTAAACACAGACTGACCCACTAGAGGTCGAAACAAGCAAGGTTATCACTACAACCGACAACAGGGAAATTGAGAAAATAGTTGGGGAGACATCTGGTACTTCAATGACTAAATACCAGCCTACAAATGTGATGGAGGTCTTACTGGACTCCATAAAGAAGATCACAGAGTGTAATGCACAAGCCTATAAGGCTATTGATGACACAATTCCCATTCTTAAATTGATAGCACCCAAGTGCATTGTAGATAACAAAGATTCTTTAGGTCAACTAGACACATTGTCTAAATTCATCATTGGCAACATTTTGACAGTTGATCAAATAAATGAAGATACATTTAAAGAGAGAATGAATAAAGAAAAAGAAAAATTCTTTGAGGAAATAGTGAAGGAGAATAAGGAGAAAATGAACACCTTATTACCGGAACTAGGAGAGACAATTTTGGACTTCAAGAAACTGTATAGAGATACTTGTAAAACAAATATTTTGACAAAAGACCTAGACAAGGAAATCAGCAAAGCATAAGATGAGATTAACAATATTGCTGACAATCTAATAGGCACATCAGATTCATTTTTGGAGATTGAAAAGAAAATTGCAGATCTTGAAGAGAAAATAGAGAAGTTAGAAAAGGATAAAGAGGAAATTAAGCATAAGGCAAAGAGCTTAAAATGCAAACTAGGTCCTAAACTAGATTACCTCATTTCTTTGAGAAAAGAAATTTTTGAGGCTCTGGTTCTCGGACTCAAGACACCAAAAGAGAAAATGCACATACTCACCAATATAGTTCAGAGAACAGAAGCGACATTAACAGATAGCATAAGATTCAGTGACAACTTAAATCTGGTACTGACAAACTTTTTTCAAATTGTAACCCACCAGTTACAAGGATATAGGAAGGACCCACACTCCACTGACAGTGATAAAAACCTTTTCCATTGATGCCAAAGGGGGAGTAGTGGAGATGAGAAAAATGGTCAGAAGAAAGGACATCATCTGCTTAGGGGGAGCACTCAATTTTGAGCATATAGTTTTGGTAAGACAATTTTGGCAAACCATTTTTGGATATACATTTTTGGATTTTTCTCATGAGTGTTGCCATCAATGCCAAAGGGGGAGATTGTTGGTAAATACACACTCCAATGAGAAATTGTAGGTGATTGAAGGTATTGCCATTGATGGCAACTTGACAATCATGTGACATCAGCAGGAAATGACATCAGCAGACTCTACATCAGCACCGAAAAGGAAGAATATCGACATCATGGCTAATAGGAATTTTGTGTATTTATATTTTGTAATTAATTGTAAAATCTTTTGTAAGCTGACTTGGCGGATTGTATTATGACTCATACAAGTATGAGATCATTATAGATCATTTAGGAAGCGAAGGATGAAAAGATAATAGAAGACCTAATGTGCGAATCATTGAAATAAGGGTTTATGTATTTTGCAGAGCTTAAACCGATACTGAATCTGGCATAGTAGATGCTGATTTGAAGTAGTACAAGACATTGGATTTATATAATCCATTTTTGTAAGTTAGTGTGACTTCTTTTGTAAACTGAGCAGTGAGCCTAGGCACTTGGCCTTCCTGCATGTGCAGGCCCCTATTGTAAACAATAATATTCCCTTATTGGCCAGTAAGTGAATATTATGGATCACAAATCCCATCGAGGTTTTTCCCACACCGGGTTTCCTCATCAAAAATACTATGTTATGGTGTGCTTTTCATGTTGTGGTTATTGTTCTTATTTACTGCATTACTTTTGGTTTACCGATACACAGTTTTAATATGCTTTTCATGTTATAAGTTAAGAAAATTCTTTCATCAGTTAGATACTGATTCACCCCCCCCCTCTCAGTATCTTTGGGAATCCTAACAAAATGTGCCCACACTGGATCACATGTGCTTGTTTGAAGAGATATTGCACAAGTAGGGAAGTCACATGAAGTGCATTGCTGGATCTAGAAGACAAGGTGTCACTCCAATGGTAAGTGGAGCTTATCTCCTATTATGCATTGTGTGCATCATGGTTTGATGAGATAAGGAAGAAGAGGGAAAGGCAAGTTCTTAAAGGTTCACACCAGATCCACTAGTGAAAATAAAGGAATGTCTCAAATGCATGAAATCAGGGTTATGGACTAGATTGACTGAGAAGGCATATTTGGGATGCTGGTATAGAAGAAGAGTGATGAGTTTGTCAACTTGACAAACAGACCGAGATATGGTTTGAGCTGATCAGGGAGAAGGCAAGCTAAGAAGATGCAGATAAAGGAAGAATGGCCTGGCTGAAGATGGAATTTGGTAAAGGTTGATGACATGGTGTCATCAAGAGGTCTTACCAGTATGTATGTTCATTGGTAATATGGACAAGGTGCAGATGAAGAAGACTTCCTAGTTGATGGGAATGAGCATGCTTTGGAAAAACATGTCTAATGATTGGTTTAGGTGTTCCATCAACAGTTCAACAGAGAGCAGACATGATGAGGGTACCGGTATAAGTGTGACATACTGATAGGGTTAGCAAACCAATAGAGTGTTTGGTCGGTGATCCTTCTCGACCGACATGAAGAACCAAGTTGGTAATTGGTCAAAATGGATGCCACATTGAATCAGAGTGGCAAACTTGCATACAACGGTAGATGGAATGTACCTTGTTGGAGTTGTTGCAGAGTTGGTCAATATTAATGGAAGATCCCACAAATCACAGTACATGTTGCAGAGTTGTTGCAAAAGTTTGCAGCTTGAGGTCTGGAGGAAAATTGAGAGCCAACTAAGAGTGATTGAGGAGATCGAGGTGGATGAAGGAAACATCAAGAATGATCTTGGTGGTTGACCAAGAGATTAGCCGATAAGGGAAAAAGAAGATCACCAAAGATAAAAGGCATGATCAAGAAGGCACGTTAATGGCTGAGATGTACAGTTGGCTATCAGGGAGATCAGATCAAGAAAGATCTGATCGGATTTGGTTTGCCTCGAGGATGATGAGGAAAATCTAACCGCCTGAGATTCGAATTGGCTTTTGGAGGGAAATTTTTTCTATAAATATGCAGGCCAAAGACATTGTTAAAGTGTTGCAAAATAGAAGAATATTGTGCTATGACAGAGTGTTACTTCTACAAGTTAGAGAAAATCAGTCAAGTGCACAATGCATATATGAGAAAACACTGAGTGTGAGGGAGAACCTGGTTGAAGTGTTGAACCGGTAGCAAAGAAGAACCAAGAATGTCCATACTGACAGAGCAGAAGAGAAGGTAGATAGAGAATTAACAAAGTGTTGTACTAGTGAAGAGCAAAGAGTGAGGTAGAGCACTAGCAGAATAGAAGAAGAGTTTTGGTAGAGTTTACCAATAGCAAAGCAATAGTTGAGAGCAGCAGAAGGAGTGTACTGGTGTAGCAGAGAAGATATCTCACCGATAGAGTAAGGTATATGAGAAAGGTTACACGATTCACTTGTAACAAGATTGTTAACTTTGAATTTGATGTTTTCATTGTGACCACTGAGTTGTAGCTCGGTGCAGGGGTTGTAGCTCCTTTGGGTTGTAGCCCATAAATCTAGTAGGGGTTTCTTCTCCTTGGGTTGGTGCCCTAAATTAGGGGTTTTAGCTCCTTTAGGTTGTAGCCCATAAATAAGGTAGGGGTGGTAGCTCCTTGGGTTGGTGCCCTAAACATTGTAATAAAGGTTTCACTGAGAGGTTGGATTGGAGTAGTAGACTCCAGCAACATTTCTCACTGAGGTTTTTCCCATCTTGGGTTTTCCTCGTACATACTGGTGTTATGAGATGTCTCATTGTGTGTGTTTGTGTTTGTGTTGGTCTCCCCACTAACTAATAAGTTTGCATTGTGTTAGATTCACTAACTCATATACACACATAGGTTGTTATGGGGAAAAGTTTGAGAACCACTGATTCACCCCCCTCTCAGTGGTGCATTGTGTCTAACAATTGGTATCAGAGCTTAGGTTCCTAGTTAGATGATATTTCTCCAACTTGGGTAGATTATGGCTTAAGGACACAATGGTTTGTTTGGTTTTAATCCCCACTCTAGTTTTTGATGGATCAAACTATTCTATCTGGAGTAGCATAATGGAAGTCTTTCTATCCCCTCTAGGGTTTGATGTATGGATGTCAGTTGTAAATGGTCTCCCTAAGAAAGTTAGTCCTCCCTCTGGATCAAAAGATGAAAGGAGATGAATATGTAATGAAGAAGCCATGAAGGCTATATTCAGTGGGCTCACTAGTGATATCTCCTCATAGGTGGACAGATGCAAAACAACAAAGAGCTTATGGGAAAGATTGAAGAAGCTCTATGGAAATGATCCTACCACTATAGGATAGACTTGTGAAGATAGAATGGGAAATATATCTCATGCTTCTGCAGATGAAGAAGGTAGATAGACTAGCTACTACAAATTTGATGAAGAAGGAACCCACCTCTTTATGGCTCAAGAATTTGAAAATGAGGTTCACACATCTGGGAGTGATGAGGCAAATAGATCCCCCTAACAAGATGTGTTTGGCAGTGATGATGATAAAGAAGAAGACATGGCAAATAGATCTAGCCATCAAGATCTATTTGAGAGTAAAGGAGAAGAAGAAGATGATGCTGAGGTTGAACTTGAAGGTGAACTTGTAAATGCACTTGAAGAACTCAGTAGAGTTAGAAGGGAATACAAGCTATTCAAGAATGTTGTTGTATTAGAGAAAAACCGACTGAAAAAATGCCTTGAAGAATCTGAGAAATGCATCTCAGAGATGAAGTCTCAGGCAAAAGACACCAAGGAATGCTGGTGTGAAAATCTAGCATCAAGGCTAGAAGTAAAAGTGAAAGATATCAATAGCTGCTTGGAGAAATGGAGGTTCTCGGGAATGACCTTGAGAAGTGTCAAGATGAACTCAAGGTAAGAATCTAGTTTGATGGAAACAATGATGCCTTGGACAAGATGCTAAAGAAGCAAAAGCATGCTAAGGAAACTGAAGGTTTAGGAAGTGGTTCTGGTGAATGCTTCGCCAGCAAGAATGTCCCTCAAAATGACATTTTGTTTGTCTCCTCAAATGGAGAAAATAAGGGACAAACCTTCTCAGTGAGAAATGCTCCCCAGAAGAAGGTTGATCTAGATACAACTAGTGAGGACTTGCTGATAAGAAGGAAGACTAGTGCTGCAAGAAGAAGGAGCAATACAAATCCCAAACGAAAAGGGAAGATGGGAGAAGATAGCTTCTCTAGGAGCAAGAAAATGAGGAAGTAGCAAAGAAGACCTCATACCGATAGAAGACAAAAAAATGTTACCACCCACAGGGCAAGGCAAGGGTGGGAGAAGAAGAGACCAGATGAAAGAACTGGATAGAATGGACAACCAAGGATCCAATCTCAAAGAAGCAGAAATGGAGATGCTAAACCGGTAAGTTCTTCCCATGCATGGAAAAATAAATTTGTAAGTCATATGCCATCATTTACTAGTTATTTCTTTGCATGTAATGCTTATGGCCATAGGGCAAAATAATGTAGAAAGAGATCTAGAAGGAATAATCTAGGATCTCATACACAACATGCATATAAGAAAAATGTATCCAAGAGTAGATACATGCATGTCCCCTCTCCCAGTTATGCAAATGTTGTTTGTCATAATTGCTATGGATTTGGCCATAGAGAGTTTGAATGCCGGAAGAGGAACCTGCAGTCATATGGAGGCCAGCATAGAAACTATGCTCTATAGAAAAGTGGGTTCAGAGCATGTGAGAGTCAAAGAACTACATGGAACCAAAGGAGAAATGTCCCTACAGGAGCAAGAGGTCCACCGATTTTGGTTGCCAGTCACAACAACATGACCAGGAGAAGATGGTCAAACTGGCATGTCAAGAGATTCCCCAAACATGAAGTTGGGATGGATGTTGTGTGCTAGTATAGCACTACTTCTACCTATGATGGAAAATCATGAAATGGAAGGACCCATCAATAGAAGAGGGAAATACCTACTCCCAAGTTTGAAAGTGGGAAGAAGAATGAGACCAAGCAGGTATGGAGGAAGAAGACCTTGGACTGACATTGTGCACTCAGTGCATAGGTGATATCTCCTAAGGCCTAAAGGAGATGCAAGATCTTAGGGGGAGTAATACATTGAATTTATCATTCACCCCCTTAGTGAAGAAGGCAACATGGAAGAACATGTTGTTGCTGGTATGAAAAATGAAAATGAGATGACAAGTGTGAGTAGAGGCTGTATTAACCACACACCTACAGATCAGTGTTGGATCAGTGCTGCATGTGTCAATGAGTGAAGGTTAATAGTTGGTGTGAGATGTTAACTGGTATGTGAAGGATGTTACTGGCATTAATGCTAGTAGGTACTTGTAGGTTATGTAAGACAATGAGGATGGAGATCATTGCATTAGCCCTAGTAGCATGGTGTGAAGTTTATGTCTCAAGTGGTACTGGTAAATATCTGAATGACATATGTTGGCCTAGTGGTTGATCATGCAGGCTTGCATGTTTTTGGGCTAACTGATTTGACTCTTGGCATGATAAAAAAATTGTCTGGCATTGTGAAGAACCAAGATCATGTCATAGGCTATGGTGGTTACAATGGAACTGAAGGATCATCAGATGATCACATATATGAAGCTCAACCAGTATATGGAGGTGTTTGGAATCCCGGTATTAGACCTGACCAAAAATAAGGAACTGAGATGTATGACTCAGGGGGAGTTCAAGTACCTATGATGATAAGCTGACATGCTTGAACTTGTAAGGATACTGACTACCCAAACTGTAGATGATAGAAATTGCAGTAGGGACACCTAGGAGAATTTCATGGTTATGGGTAACTACCTGTCGTTTGGCTAGTTGTATTCATGGTACAATCACATTTGATTATGAATAAATTTTGGATCAAACAAGAGGTGTTGCAGGTTGACCGACAAGTGAGTAGTATTCACTGACACATCAACAATTGGTATAAGTCTTTCTAAAATTGAGTGCTCTATCAAATAGGATTAGACTTGCATGCTCAATTGGTGTCAGTTGATGGTTAAGTTCCCCATCTTAAGTACCATGACTTGAGAAGATGTAACAATTGGTGACAAGATATCAACTGGTATCAAAGGAGGAGTTGCATCCAATGAAGACAAAGGGGGAGAAATAATTCTATCACTGATTGGTAAATACAAGGAGGAATGATATCCTGAGAGTACCCTTTTCCTTTGTTGTTAAAGGGGGAAAAGGATTTTATAGTATACTGCATACTACATGTGTGAGAATCCATGGATCATAGTAAGGGGGAGAAAGACTATGTAGTATGCCGGATGCTACATGTGTTGAAATCAATGCCAAAGGGGGAGATTGTTGGCATTGTGTTGTCATTGATGTCAACCGATATGAGATGACTATCAGTAGAAGAGATGTATGTGCAACATTGTCATGAAGGAGCACAGTGTGATGTGATATCTTGGATATCACCTTGTGTTGCAGTACATTGGTATGGTAAGGAAGATGATAACTGGAGTCACTGGTACAGAAGTAAGTCCCTAACTTGTGTGGATAAGATGGATAGATTACCGTCACAGTGTATCCCCAGTAAGGAAAGTATGTCAACTAGCAAGTGAAGTGTTGACAATGAACAAGATGCTTGGGTGTTTCTTGTGATGAAGAGGCAAAATGTTACTTGAATCACATCAACACCAAAAGAGAAGAATGCATAGGTCACCGATATGCTGTGAGGTTGCATAACAACAGGACTCCCACTAGATGAAGATGTAGCAACCATGAGAAGAGATGACTGACACTGAATGTGACCACATTGGATCACATGTTCCTATTTGAAGAGATGCTGCACAAATAGGGAAGGCACATGAAGTGCATTGCTGGATGTAGAAGATAAGGTGTCACTCCATCGGTAAGTGGAGCTTATCTCCTATTATGCATTATGTACATCATAGTTCGGTGAGATAAGGAAGAAGAGGGAAAGGCAAGTGCTTAAAGGTTCACACCGGATCCACCAGTGAAAACAAAGAAATACCTCAAGTGCATGAAATTAGGGTTATGCACTAGACTAATTGAGAAGGCATATTTAGGATTCCCGTACAGAAGAAGAGTGATGAGTTTGTCAGCTTGACAAACCAACTGAGATATGGTTTGAGCTAATCAGGGAGAAGGCGTAACTGAGTAGATGCAAATAGAGGAAGAATGGCCTGGCTGAAGATGGAATCTGGTAAAGGTTGATGACATGGTGTCATCAAGAGGTCTTACCGATATGTATGTTCACCAGTAATATGGACAAGGTGTAAATGAAGAAGACTTACCATTTGATGGGAATGAGCATGCTTTGGATAGACATGTCTAATGACTGTTTTAGGTGTTGCTCTGACAGTTCAACAAAGAGAAAACATGATGAGGTTACTGGTATAAGTGTGAGATACTGGGAGGGTTAGCAAACTAACAGAGAAGAGGAACCAGTAGAGTGTTTGGTCGGTGATCCTATCTCGACTGATATGAAGAGCCAAGTTGGTAGTTGGTCAACATGGATGCCACATGGAACTAGAGTGGCGAACTTGCATACAACGGTAGATAGAATGTACACCATTGGAGTTGTTGTAGAGTTGGTCGACATTAAATAGGAACTGTTAAGATCTAACCTTGTGAGAATGTAGTCCCTTCATACCTTTATTGATTAATTTGAGATAGATGCACCTAACTCGATAGTTAAGGTGCTTTCGTCATTGGTTGACACATTTTCCTTCTTTTTCTAGAATTTCTGTAATTTGCTTGTTATCTCCTCAGTATCTCCTCTGGGTTGATCTCTGCAGTCTTTAGCCAAGTGTCCAACTTTGTGACAATGAAAACATGCCATTCCAGGATTTCTCCATGATCTCCAGTTGTTCATTCAAAACCTGATCATATAGTTAGCACTTATATGTCCGTATCTTCCAAAACATTCACACCATATTCTTGTGTTGTAATCCCATGGAACTGAAGTATATTAATGATTGAGAGCTATGTGAGTTTGATAGCTTCTAGTATTTGCTCGGTGTGGAGACCACATAATTTTTCTGCTTAAACCAACACTTCTCGGTATTGTGTCCATATCTATTGCAATTTTTGCAAAACCCTTTGAATTTTGCCATCTGATAATTGTTAAAAAACTTAGTCCTACATTGTTTAGATGTGTGACCATACTTATTGCAATTGTAACAATAACCATCAGACTTAGTAACATTCAGTTGCTTACCTTTTCTGATCCGACAAACGTTGGCAGTATGTCCTTGTTTTCCACAGTAGTTGCAAATAGGCTTCTTGTCTTTCATCTTCTCTTTGTTTGCAACCCTCTTTGATGATTCTCCTTTCTCGGTGGTGTTGATCCCTTTCTCGATAGAGTTGTTTCTTTTATAACCAAGTTCGACATATTTGTTGGGTGATCTTATGTTTAGTTTCTCATCCAACATTCTTGACGCTTCATAACTTTTCTTCAATGTTTCTTTTGACTTCTTTTCTGCTTCAAGTTCATCGAACAATCTTGATAATTCAAGTTTTAATGCTTGATTCTCATTTTCTTTTAGAGTTGCTTCATGATGTGCATAACCCAATTGATTAGACATATTATATTGAATTCCAGTCATCCTTGTTATTTCATCATTCTTTTTAGACACCATTGCTTCTAGCTATTGTTTTTCCCTTTCTATATTTCACATATTATCTTCTGCTGTTCTCAATGCATCAAGAATTTTAGACATCTATGTGTTGAAATACTCCTGTTCCCTTCTCATGTTCCCTTCTCATTTCTTTCAGTTCTTCAATGATTTCTTCAGACTCTTTTCATATGTTGTTCTCAGATGATGTCTCAATTTGTTCCACCAACTCTTGTGAGTCCTGTAAATTATCAAACAATCTTCTTCTGACTTTCAGTGATCTTTGCATTTGTCTTTGCATATTTGCAATCACTTGATTAGCATGATCCAATTCTTCTTGAAGATTCACAATTTTGCATGATTGTTTATAGCCTTCCATTGATAGGATCTTTCTCTTTAGGCTATTAATCCCTTTACCAAGAGTAGAGCTCTGATACCAATTGTTAGGTCCAACTAGGAAAGCTAATGTACTGAGAGGGGAGGGTTGAATCAGTACTTCAAAACTTTTCTTTAAAAACAATTTTACTGATAAACACGGACTGAATATTGCTGATCTCATAAATATATATTATACTGAAACATAATCATAGAAATAACATCCATACAAACTTCAATCCATGACACAAAGAATCTGGTTATGCAGAAACTCTTTGTTAGAGAGAAAAACTACGGTGGGGATAGCACCCACAACTTCACTATTGCAATAATAGAGATTGCTCGGTTAGAGTTACATGTTTAGCTATTTCTGATAGCTTACCCTGCTAGGAGTATCAAGATCTTTAGATCTACCTTGCTAAAGGATTTTACAAACACTTTTACAAAATGTTGTACCTGGTTAAAGGCTTTACAATTTATAGACTTTGTTAGAGTCTTTTATCCTATTAAAGGTTTCTAATACAACTCAAATAATTCAATCAAAATCTTTACAAAATATCTGCAACTTTACATCTAAAATGTTATAGCAGACTCTATGTGCTCAATATGAAATTACCTTGCTCATAGCATACCTTGGTAATTGATAAATCAACTTGGTAACCACTTCTGTATACTCTGTCCTTAAACTATTCTCTAAAAACTTTCTCGGTGACCTCTAAATATCTCTGTTCAATCATCACATCTTATCTTCTCTTAAGATTTTCATTTTCAACTCATCATTTTCCCTCTGTATTTGATACTCAAATCATTTTGTTTTTATAGATCTCTGAGATGGTGATCTGATCATGCATCAATCATACAAACATGTTTTATCGAATGAATAAACATAAAAATTGTTTCATTGGATAAACTTCCTCAAAATCACACAAAGTCTTTCAATGCAATTTCCTATGTAATAACGGTTCCATGTTCTCGAATCTTGTAACACGTTTCACATATGTGTCTAGGTTCATTGAATCTGGTAACATGTTTTCACTCGGTTCAAATTAACTCAGTATACCTTCTTTGCTGCTCGGTAGGCATAAGAACTTTACTCGGTAGACAGCTCGGTGTGTCTCATCTTGGTTACTAGTCTCTCTTTTGTAACTGACACCTTAGTGATTACCGACTGGATATTTTAGTAGTATTAACCGACTAGAGTATCTAGAATGACTTTGGACATAAAACTAATGATAACTTAGTAAATAGTAACAATCTCCCCTTTTGACATTAGTTTGGTATGTTTGACAAAACTCCTTTCAAAGGCATAATACAAAATCTATATACTTACAAAATAGACTGAAATGTCAATATATACATTTATTCAAATACTTACTCAAATGCATAGTCCCCTTATCAATATGTTGTACATAACTTGATGATCCATACTCTGTATTTCATGCTCTTGAAGTTCTATGCTCCCCCTGTCAATTTCAACTATACACTCGGTATATATATTATAAACTCTGTACACTCAAATACTTTGTATACTCGGTACACTCCCCCTTTTTGACAAACATCAAAACTAGTTACCATTTGGTGGGGGAAACTGGTCAAAAATAGATTTATACTTTGTACGAGCATCTTTGAGAGTGTTGGTAAGTGCATCCTTGACACTTTCCATTAATGAATTCTGAGCGGTAATATCAGCTAACAGTGAAATCAAATCATCTAAAGTGCTTCCCTCGGCTTGAGTGGACAATTGGGTAGCTTGGTTAATCTGCTCTTGAACTGATGACAGATGGGGAATAAATAATGTCTAAAGTGTCATGATATCCATCCTTATTTTGTGCTCTTCATTTCAAAGTTCTAACTATTGAGCCATAAGAATTTGTAACTTTGTATAAAAATTCTGAATAGAATTTGGCTCAGTAGTCAATTTATTTGAGAGATCGGTGATCTCTTTTTTAATGACTTAGGTCTTATTCTTGATATCTTTGATAAAGAATGAAAATGTACATAACTTTTGGAATAAATAAATAATATGCTTGAGTTGAGGGGACAACTTAGCAATGAATTCAATAAGCTTTGTTTTACCTATAGCAATTGCTTTTTGCACTTCTTCAATCATCTTGGTAGTTAGCTCTTTTTCCTTCAATTTGCTAAGGTATTCTGATGTGTCTACTCCTAATGCTTCTAATTGAGTGAGTAGTTCATCCAGTTGCATATGGATGGCAGCATCTTTATTTACGGTAGCTTCAGGTAGCATGTTTGTCAATAATGCTTTGACCTTCTGAAGTACTTGGTTCTTCTTCTGAATAGCTAACTGTCTTTCGTGCTTTGCTTTGGCTTTACAAAGCTCACCAAATTATATCAGTGCTTGCCCTTTTAATTTTGCATTGTCAACATTCAGCAACACAATAGGCTTTGACAGATCTATCTTGAAACTGTGCTTCTTTTCTTTCTTCTCCTTGGATGATAATTCCTTCACTGGTTGAATGAATACAATGGCTTTGGAGGCTTGTTCTTCCTTGATATGTTGCTCGATGGAGACAACACTTTTGTCAGTTCATGTAGCCTTTGTTGTATCCTTCGGTGATTCCTTGCTCGAGGTTTCAGTGGCAACAATTTCAGTGCTTGCAGGTGCTTGGGAAGTTTGCTCGCCGATGACCTGAGAGGTAGATTCACCTTGTGTAGCCTTCTAATCCTCTTTACCTTGATCTGTGTCCTAAGGTTTCTCGGTTGAAACTTGTTGAGTTACCAGAGGATAGGACTTAACTTGTTCCAAAACTGATTCACTTGATACTAGTTTGGCATAGGCATTTCCTTCTATCATTTCTTCTTCTTGTGCCTCAGTGTCCATGACATCCTCATCTAAATGAATAGTTGAAGCAGGATCTTTCTCGGTGATGTCAACTATCTCCACTTCACCTTTAGGCACTTCAAGCTGAATTCTGAATATTTCCTTCCATTTTTCTTTATTTTCATTCTCTACTTCAAGATAAAGGCCATTCATCATTTTCAAGGCCCTTTGCTTTACTTGAAAATTTGTCTGGTAGTTTTTCAAATGATCTTTTATATCATCTACTGACATATCTGGAAAGAGATGTACCAAAACTCTTTCTCTTATCTGCTTCTCTGAGTCCATAGCATATTTCCATCTATTGTCAATATGAGAGTACAATGTTTTTGGAAGAAAATCAGTTACTTCCAATGGAACCACTCAGAACTTGAGAAGTGTACAAACAATTGACTCTTCTATTTGCCTCTTCTCTTCTTATGTTCTGGAGTCATACTTTACATATCTAAATGACCCTAATCCACCATATTGTTTCAATTTTGCACAAAAATTATCAACACTATGTACATCTTTCTTAGTGCTTTTTACAATCTTAAATTTATTTGCATCTTCAGACTCAGTGTCACTAGACTCTTTATTCAAAATTAGTCTTCTAGTCATCTTTTTATAAGTTTTTGTAACCTTAGGCATTTCAACATTTTTCTACCTCTTACCGGGTGACACAACAGATGATACAGTGTTCAGTCGCTTTACTAGCGGGGTCAATGAAACCTTGGTTGTATCCTGTTTCTTTCTTTTCAAAATTTTTCCCTTTGGAAACTCAGTGCTCAGTGTAATTGCTGCTTCTTGAGCTTCAGATTCTTCCTTGATTGAAAGTTGATCATTTTTCCTACCTGTTGGCTTAGTAGGTGTGGAGGTAGAACCTTCTCCAAATTTTTCAGTTAAATGCTTGATCATTTTGGTGGCTTTTCTGGTAGCCTTTGGTACCACAATGCTCATTTTTACTTTTTCTTTTACCTTTTCATAGGTGCCATTCCTGATCTCGATAGTATGCCTTGGAAGTGCCAAAAAGGCATCTATCTACTGCTGAGAAATGTCAAAATCTATTTCATAACCCATAGGTGGTAAAGATTGAGTCCTGGGTTCTACTGCATTGACATAATAGTAGTCGGTATCCACTTCAAAGCATATAGTATCCTTGTATTTTTCCACTAGCTGAGGTGGGATTTTGTACCTGTTATGCATCTTTACCTGAAAGTTGTTGAAGTAATCATCCTTTATCACATTGAAATTATCACTTAGCTCATTGATGAAATCATTTATTTGATGGGTGATTGGTTGGTGTAATTCCCAAATGATGTTACCGATTGAAGGAAAGAATTTCTGAAAATAGAAGAACATACACACTAAGAGTGACCCAAACTTTAGTGTGTTCGCAGTATTATTCTTCTTCGGTTTCCTTATTGTGTTGAGATTTTCAAAAAGATTCTTCAACAACACTTCACATAAATCAATTTTCATACCCTTTTTCACAATTTTATAGGCCAAATCTATAGGGGCACACGGTACACTATTTTCTCTTGCCGACTAGAAGAAACAATAACTAATAACTCTAATTGCAAAGTTGAGTTCTGCATCAATTACATTATTCAACTTAAGACCTCTGCAATCAAACTCAACTCTGATTAATGTTATCAATTCCTTCTATGAAATCATCTTCTGTGCTCAGGCATGGTCAAATATAGGGTATCTGGTTATTATGTGGATAATCTCTTTGGTGATCTTGAAAGGTTTATCCTCTAACCACATAAAATCATCATGCACTTTGCTCAAGACAAATTTGACCCATTGGGGTTTGAAAACTCGAGGATAGGTTAGGGCTTCGGTCAATCCCTTAACTTTGATATGTTCATACTTACTATCCAGGATTCCATCGGTGCACAATTCATCATACATATCTGTAAAGCGGAAAATTGAACCCTAGGTGTTCCCCCCACTCCAAGGAGAAAGGAGGTCACTAGGATTGACGGTTTTCTCTTAGGAGAGACTTTACATTCAAAAGAGGGGTTGAAACTCACAAGATCCAATCCCACACAATGCAAGATTGAATTCTAAATGAGTTTCAAGGGTTGAGATAGCAAGGCTACCCTCTTTTGTAAAGAATGTAGATAGAAGGATTGAACTAGGAGTGTATGTGAAAGTAAGAAAGATTCGCTTGTAGACAAAGATAGAGACGTGGGATGAAGCTACAGACCTAGAATTAGTAGTAAAATGTCGAGACAATGCTGTCCTACAAGTTTGAGCGAAAGTTGATGGGACGATGGTGCTCGGAGTGCACACGGTCCTCTGAAAAATCCGCGAAACGAAGGGGGATCTGTTTGTCTCTGCACAAGGATTCCAGATCTTCAATTACAGCCATGTACCTGCAACCTAGACACAGAAAAGAGAGGACGATTGGGGGGTTAGGGATTAGGGGTTTGCCTTTAGGTCAAACCCCAGTTTTGGAATTAACCAAGAAATGAGAATGCTGTAAATGTAAATGTTTGTAATGTAATCAAGTACTGATACCTTGTTGTAAGAATGTTTGTATTCTTACATGCGAAGGTGTAATGATGTTGTATGTTGTGTGTTGTAAGTTGTAGGTGATCTCCTCTTCAATGGTTGAATCCTTGTCTTGAATGCAACACCTAGCCTTGAATAGAGACCTAGAATGCTTGAAGGAATGCTTGAATGCTTGAATGTTTGAATGTCGCTTTCGCCTCTTGTACGCATATGTTTTTTCCTTTTTTCATCTCCTGCCGTTTCTAAGAGGGGAAATGTAGTTTATATACTTGTCAATTAGGGTTAGAAGACTAATTTTTCTGACCTTAGGCTGACCTAGGAACATTATTTATCAAATTGCAAACTTAAAGACTCGATGCCCAAGAAGAGACCGGGCCGAAAATAGGGCCAGGGACCAGGGCGCTGGGTGCCATGGTCCTGTGGGACCAGGGCACTGGGCCCCATGGTCCCACCTCCCGGGACAATAGGGTGCAAGGAGGATCAGGCCAAGGTGCAGAAAAGATGCAGTTTTTGATGTCACAAATAGGTTTCAGGGTCTCCATTAAGGTTCAGTGTTGCGTTGCCATCGTGAAGACCCAAATCCAGTCAAAATTGCAATTGTCGCAATTTTAGGACGCTAGATTTAGCCCCCACTTTAGCAGGAGTCTAAGCGTATGCCCATACTTCTGGTAAAGTACAAGGAAACAATATTGAAAGGCTTTCACCATGTCAAGGAGGCAAGATACACCAAGCCCCCAGTGGACTAAGGATCTTACGACTTCGATTGATAAAGTAAAAGGGAAGATCACGAGGGAGAACCATGACTGACAGTAGTAAGGTTCCCTCACTATGAGTCATGCAAAAAATACCAAAAATTTTCAAGGCAAAGCTAAGTTCATCAAGAAATTTTCAAGTATCCTGAAGAGATATGGATAGGGTGTATGCCCCCCTACATTAAAGCAATCGCACATGCCTCAACGGGGGTGATTGCTTTAAGGTAGTGATACACATAAGAAATGAGAAGGGAAAGGAGCATGTTATCACAAAGATTTAGCCCCCAAGTGTGAGATAAACTGAAGGATAATAGACACAAAACACAAAGCACGAGGTGACTTCACTTTCCTTGGGGTCAGTATGCTGTATGATAATTCATGTATATCATATGTATGTATGCATAATTGTTCGTCATTCCCCAATCAAGGAAAGTCACCTAGAAGAAGGGAACACATGTGTCTTTTGAGTCAACATGAGAGAGACCAAAAGAGATCTCAATGATTTGCATCATCCTCAAGTAGACAACACTAAGGACAACAAATAGAAGAATGAGAATAACACATAGAA
Organism: Cryptomeria japonica; assembly: GCF_030272615.1. Taxonomy (NCBI): domain Eukaryota; kingdom Viridiplantae; phylum Streptophyta; class Pinopsida; order Cupressales; family Cupressaceae; genus Cryptomeria; species Cryptomeria japonica. Next base: position 293,661,510 of record NC_081405.1, read on the forward strand.
GAAGTAACAAAAGATATCAAGAGAGGAGGAGAGAGTTTGTTGTGCTAATGAACTAGTCTAGCACGTCATCCACCCCCCGATCTTGCTGATCAATATTTCGGGAAGGCAGGAAACACGCTAGAGGAGGAACATCCAACACAGCAGATGGAGCTATCACAAGATCCAAACAAGGGCTATGTTCATGTTCCAAGCCACGTTGTTCTTGTCTAGGAGCTAAGATAAGTGCTTTAGAAAATTCGTTAGATAAATGGTTATCAATATCAACATATTCATATTCACTATCATAAGCAAGAGAAGTAACATTTTCATCATGAATAACATTTTCATCTATATCATCATCAAGATTTATAAAAATAGGATCTTTAACTCGCACAGGATCAAAACCATCATGCACCTTATGCTTAGGAGATTTTGGCTCAATTTTCGGTTGAGGAGAAAATGGAATAATACTAGCTGAAGGTGTTTTTGGGGATTGCAAAGTTTGAGAAGCAGCTGCACGATCTCTAAGATGATGCTTTCGTCGGTGTTCACGCGCAAAATGATTTTGTCTAGTCTTAGTAGGAAGTTGAGAAGATTGAGGAGGAGGAATGTTCTCATCCTTATCACTTGGGTGTTTAGGTTGTGGTCTCTTAGGTTGGATAATAGGAGAAGAGGCAGGTCTCTTCTCTTTATAAGAGGAAGGAGGAGGAACTGCTCCATATAAAGGAGGAATATTTGGTTTACGAAGGAGACCAAGTCCATCATGATGAGGAGGTATAGGTCTACTTTTAGAAAGTTTATTAGACATAGACATAGTCACATCCATAGGAATGGGTTGGGAATCTTCTTGAGGAAAGACATTAGTTTTATCTTTCAAAGGAAGAACTTCCTTCTCAAGAATGATAGGAATATCAAGTTTGGGTGTTTGAGGTTCACTTAGAGATAGGATCATATCTTTTTTCCACTTTTGATAAGATTTGAAAAGATGATCACTCCGCGGTGGAAGAGATTGGAATTGTTTAGGCCAAAAATAATCAATAGGAATGCTAGAAGTTCTTTCAGCTGGTTTAAAGAGACTATGATTGACAGTAACAACTTCACCATTATGGGGAAATTTCAATCACTTGTGAATAGGAGAAGCAATAGCTTTCATGGAAGATAGCCAAGGATAGCCTAGCTTCACACGAAATTGTGCGGATGATGGAATAATAGAAAAGCTCACATCAAGAGATTTGTTATGGACCTCAATAGGTAATGTAATAGAACCAATTGTAGGAGAATAAAATGCATCAAATAATTTCACAACCACATTTGTTTTGTCATAGATCACTTGATTCAATTGCAAAGTAAAAAGAAATTCTTCAGTAATAACATTAACCAAGCAAGAAGGATCAATAAGCACTCCATGGCAAGGTGTATTCTTGACTTTTGCAACTATGTATAAAAGACCATCAGGTGCCCTGATAGTTTCACTGGAATCAAATGTGATGGAAGGTTATTTAGGGATTTTTTGCTGCTCTACAAAGTTAATCACATTCGGAGTCATAGACACAAGACCATCAGGTGAGAAAGAGGAATCATTAGTCTCAATCACATTAGAGGTATGAGAAGGTAATGGATCAGTAAAAATCTTAAGATTTTGGTTAGGAAGAGCTACAAATGTGTTGCCTTTATCATTCACACCTGAAACAGAGATAGTATTATTATCAATCAAATCTTGAATTTTACCCTTTAAAGCAAAACATTTTTCAGTATCATGCCCAGGTTGACGATGAAATTGACAAAAAGATTTGTTATCAAAATAGGGTGAATTAATATTTGCAGGATCTATTTGCTTTATAGGAGGGAGAGTAAGCACATTTTGTTCCAATAACTTATTCATAATACTATGCAATGATTCATTCAAAGGAGTAAACTTTCTTTCTTTTTTGAAAAACTTAGAAATAGGAGGCACACCTGATGCTGCATTCACATTGTTGTTGATGATGTTTTCATTAACGAACCCTCTGTTCGGTTTAAACTTCCCAAATGGTTGTTGACTACTATCACCCTTATCACTCGGAGCCATAGGATTTGCTTGTTCCATTTGACTCACCGTCAGTTGATAATTGTGAAGAGTTGCACACAACTATTGGAAAGAAGTAAACTCAGAAAACAGAAGTTTTTCTCTAATATCTTTTTGTAAATTAGAAATAAAGATTCTTTGAATATCATTGTCAGGTACTGGAAAAGATATTTGAGCACACAAATGCTTATATCTACCAATGAAATCAGTCACTTTTTCTTTAACACCTTGTTTACAATGCATTAAATCAATCAAAGTAACTTTAGGACTTATATTATTTTGAAATTGTTGAATAAAAGCATTTGCAAGTTGTTGGAAAGAAGTAATAGAATAGGAAGGCAACGAGCAATACCATTGTAGAGCCTTATCTCTTAATGTTCTAGTAAACAGTTTTGCAAGCAACCTTTGGTCATGAGCAAAATCGGTACATATTGTTTGAAAGGTCTTAACATGTGTTAGAGGATCACCTTTACCATTATAAAGCTCCAACTGTGGGATTTCAACATGCTTAGGGGGGATAGCTCGAACAATGTTAAGAGAAAGTGGGCTCGCAACATCAAATGTGGGCACACTAAACTTAGATTGATTCATAGAGGCAATTTGTTGCTGTAAAGAAGAGACAGTTTGTGCAAGATTGTTAATGGTCACTTTAGTCGAAGAGTTCATATTAGACACGTTAGATTGTGATGGAGGTATTGTGTTATTGAAAGAAGGTATTGATTGAGAGTAAGGTGGCGGGACACTATGATGGTTAGTCATAGGAGATGATTGGAAAAAAGGAGCACTACAAGGAGGAATGGAATTGTTGAATGAATTGCCCCCTTGCGTCATGTTCATTTGTGGAGATGTAATAGGGACACTCATTGAAGGAATGAATGAAGAAGTTGGATTGAATGAAGGAAGAGGGTTGATTGAAGGGGAAGGATTGCCCCCATGACTATTGATCATAGGTGGAATGTTTTGTATTGAAGTAGTCATTATGTTTGATGTAAAAGTGGGTATACTAGCAATAGAAGTTGTCAAAGGGATAGAATGATTGACTTGAGTAGGAGGTTGCGTATAACCTAAAGTTTCGGCACAACTCTTCATAGGCATCACATTCGAGTCCATGATGTGTGCAATACTACGCAAAATATCAATTCCATTCTTATCACTTTGAACCATACGTTTTAGACCCTCAATTAATGAAAGAGCTTGACTATCGGGGTATTCTCAAGACATCCATTGCTGAAAATCATCAAATTGGTTATCCAACTTCGAAAGTTGTTCTACAGAAACCTCATGGAGGGCTTCTTCATCATTAAGAGGATTAGAGGAATTGCCCGTGTCCTCATTAAAAAGGCCACTCAAATTAGGTTCCATCTCCTCGGTAATTAAACCTTGGAAAGACTTAACTCTAAGGCTTCGTCTAATGGGAATAGTATAAGTAGGGCTTATTGTTGTAAAACTCATGCACTAGAGAGAGAAAGAATTTTGAATTTATTTTCAAATTTAGAGGTAGCAAATTTTAATAAAATCAACCAATCTCCTAGATTTAAGCTATTAAATGCAATCATGACAATCTCCAGAAATTTCAGAAAAAATGTTAGGGACCGTGGCGAACGGAGTGCACATGGTCCTCGCAACTTTTTTCAAAATTTTTAGAGATGAAAGTTATGATGATTTTAAAGCTAATCTGAAAAAATTGAGTGATTTTACGATTTGTAGATAGGCCAAATTAAAGTTGCAATCTCAAAATTGAACCCTACCAAGATTGTTGAAAAATGCAAAATTTGAATTTTGAAAAAGAGAGGGAAACTGAAATTTTGAATTTTATGATTTTAAAGGGAATACTAAAAGCAATGCAAACTTTGAAATTTAAAAGTTGACTCAATTTCATGCAAAATTCAATTTTGAAAGAGGAAATCAAACTTGTTGCAATTAAACACTTAATTTCAAAAGTCACAAATTGCAAAAATTTGAATAAAGCACTGAAACTTTGAATGAATGCCAACACACTTTTCAGATTTAGGACAGTAAGAAACACAATTTTAACACAAAATTTCAATTTCAACAATTTTTGAATGATTAGAAGTCTTAATCCAAGCAATCACTAGACCAACTTTGACTTTAATTTTGAAAGTGTTAGAATTGATGAAATCAGCCAAGATTCTGGATTCTAGTAGAAAAATACAGTAAGATCTAGCTCCCGAAATTTTGGAAAAAATGTCGGGGACAATGGCGCTAGGGGTGCACACGGTCCTCGCAACTTTTTTCAAAATTTTCAGGGATGAGAGATATTATGATTTTGTTGCAGAATCCAAAGTTACAGCCGATTTGGAGGTGTTTTGATAAGTGAAATCATCGGTCAAAGGTTGAATCAAGAGGGTTTAAAAATTAGGGTTTTGACACTTAACCACTTAATTTTCAGAATTAAGGCACAAATATGAATTGATAATTTGCAATAGAAGGGTAGATCTAAAACAAGCATTAACAATTAAACATTTCGCAAGCTCAATTACTAAAAAGGAAATTTAGGGTTTTTATGCAATTAACCTCTAAAATTTGCAAAAGATCAAACATGGAAATGTAATTAAGGAAGCAAAATTTTTCAGATCTAACCATGAATAATCAGAATTAGGATGTTCACATCGGGTTCACCAAAATGTAAAGCGGAAAATCGAACCCTAGGTGTTCCCCCCACTCCAAGGAGAAAGGAGGTCACTAGGATTGACGGTTTTCTCTTAGGAGAGACTTTACATTCAAAAGAGGGGTTGAAACTCACAAGATCCAATCCCACACAATGCAAGATTGAATTCTAAATGAGTTTCAAGGGTTGAGACAGCAAGGCTACCCTCTTTTGTAAAGAATGTAGATAGAAGGATTGAACTAGGAGTGTATGTGAAAGTAAGAAAGATTCGCTTGTAGATAGAGATAGAGACGTGGGATGAAGCTATGGACCTGGAATTAGTAGTAAAATGTCAAGACGATGCTGTCCTACAAGTTTGAGTGAAAGTTGATGGGACAATGGCACCCAGAGTGCACACGATCCTCTGAAAAATCCACAAAACGAAGGGGGATCTGTTCGTCTCTGCACAAGGATTCCAGATCTTCAATTACAGCTGCATACCTACAACCTACACACAGAAAAGAGAGGATGATTGGGGGGTTAGGGATTAGGGTTTTGCCTTTAGGTCAAACCCTAGTTTTGGAATTAACCAAGAAATGAGAATGCTGTAAATGTAAATGTTTGTAATGTAATCAAGTACTGATACCTTGTTGTAAGAATGTTTGTATTCTTACATGCGAAGGTGTAATGATGTTGTATGTTGTGTGTTGTAAGTTGTAGGTGATCTCCTCTTCAATGGTTGAATCCTTGTCTTGAATGAAACACCTAGCCTTGAATAGAGACCTAGAATGCTTGAAGGAATGCTTGAATGCTTGAATGTTTGAATGTCGCTTTCGCCTCTTGTATGCATATGTTTTTTCCTTTTTTCATTTCTTGCCCTTTCTAAGAGAGGAAATGTAGTTTATATACTTGTCAATTAGGGTTAGAAGACTGATTTTTCTGACCTTAGGCCGACCTAGGAACATTATTTATCAAATTGCAAACTTAAAGACCCGATGCCCAAGAAGAGACCGAGCAAAAAATAGGGCCAGGGACCAGGGCGCTGGGCGCCATGGTCCTGAAGGACCAGGGCACTGGGTGCCATGGTCCCACCTCCTGGGATAGTAGGGTGCAAGGAGGATTAGGCCAAGGTGCAGAAAAGATGCAGTTTTTGATGTCACAAATAGGTTTCGGGGTCTCCATTCAGGTTCAGTGTTGCGTCACCATCATGAAGACCCAAATGCAGTTGAAATTGTAAGTGTCACAATTTTAGGATGCTACAATATCCTTAATTTCAGTATGACCTAGCTCTTCAACATGACACTTAGTATAAAATCTGACATCTTCTATTAACATAACCCTATCCAAAATAAGAGAGAATGTTGTTTTCTCATCGGGTTCGGATGCCACTTTGGGAGGTAAGGTGTATTTCACCAACGACTTCTCAATTCTCTCTACTACAGTGGGTTTCTGTACCTTGGGAGCCATTTCAAACTTGAAAATCTACTTATGAAATAGCTTAGGGTTTCAAATAACTAGAAAAATGCTTCCAACTTAGTAAATACAATGCAAATATTCACAACTGACTTTGATTGGTTAACTTGCTTGAAAATGTGTTTTAGATTGTGTGAAATACCTTGAATTTGCTCTTGGAAATGTTTGATCACCTTTGATTTGCTTAGCTCTGCTCTTTGAAAACTGGTAAGTGAAAAATGACCGTGCAGAGTACTTTAAATGCATCCTTTACCTTATTGGGCTTTGTGTAGTTAGGTATAATAGGCATTAAATGCACTTGGTTCCACTAAACCGACTATCTCCCTTATAGGATTTTTACCAACTAGATAGGTTTAATGCATTTACCGACTTCATTGGTAATACAAAAGACTAGGTAATATTTCAAATTTGCTATTGCATCTTAGCTATGCAGATTTTGGAATTATGTACATGATTAAATAGGAACTGTTAAGATCTAACCTTGTGAGAATGCAGTCCATTCATACCTTTATTGATTAATTTGAGGTAGATGCACCTAACTCGGTAGGTAAGGTGCTTTCTTCATTGGTTGACACATTTTCCTTCTTTTTCTAGAATTTCTATAATTTTCTTGTTATCTCCTCTGGGTTGATCTCTGTAGTCTTTGGCCAAGTGTCCAACTTTGTGACAATGAAAACATGCCATTCCAGGATTTCTCTGTGATCTTCGGTTGCTCATTCCAAACCTTATCATATAGTTAGCACTTATAAGTCCACATCTTCCACAACATTCACACCATATTCTTGTGTTGTAATCCCATGGTACTGAAGTATATTGATGATTGAGATCTGTGTGAGTTCGGTAGCTTCTAGTATTTGCTCGGTGTGGAGACCACATATAATTTTTTCTGCTTAAACCAACACATCTCGGTATTGTGTCCATATCTATTGCAATTTTTGTAAAACCCTTTGAATTCTACCATCTGATAATTGTTAACAGACTTAGTCCTACATTGTTTAGATGTGTGACCATACTTATTGCAATTGTAACAATAACCATCAGACTTAGTAACATTCGGTTGCTTACCTTTTCTGATCTGACAAACATTGGCAGTATGTCCTTGTTTTCCACAGTAGTTGCAAATAGGCTTCTTGTCTTTCATCTTATCTTTGTTTCCAACCCTCTTTGATGATTCTCCTTTCTCGGTGGTGTTGATCCCTTTCTCGGTAGAGCTGTTTCTTTTATAACCGAGTCCAATAGATTTGTTGGGTGATCTTATGTTTAGTTTCTCATCCAACATTCTTGATGCTTCATAACTTTTCTTCAATGTTTCTTTTGACTTCTTTTCTGCTTCAAGTTCATTGGACAATCTTGATAATTCAATTTTCAATGATTGATTCTCATTTTCTTTTAGAGTTGCTTCATGATGTGCATAATCCAATTGATTAGATAGATTATGTTGAATTCCAGTCATCCTTGTTATTTCATCATTCTTTTTAGACACCATTGCTTCTGGTTGTTGTTTTTATCTTTCTATATTTCACATATTATCTTCTGCTATTCTCAATGCATCAAGATTTTCAGTCATCTGTGTGCTGAAATACTCATGTTCCCTTCTCATTGCTTTTAGCTATTCATTCAGTGCTTTATTCTTTTCTTTCAGTTCTTCAATCATTTCTTTAGACTCTTTTGATATGCTATTCTCAGATGATGTCTCAATTTGTTCCACTAACTCTTGTGAGTCCTATAAATCATCAGACAACCTTCTTCTGACTTTCAGTGATCTTTGCATTTGTCTTTGCATATTTGCAATCACTTGATTAGCATGATCCAATTCTTTTTGAAGATTCACAATTCTGCGTGATTGTTTATAGCCTTCCATTGATAGGATCTTTCTCTTTAGGCTATTAATACCTTTACCAAGAGTAGAGCTCTAATACCAATTGTTAGGTCCAACTAGGAAAGATAATGTACTAAGAGGGGAGGGGTGAATCAGTACTTCAAAACTTTTCTTTAAAAACAATTTTACTGATAAACATAGACTGAATATTGCTGATCTCATAAATATATATAATACTGGAACATAATCATAGAAATAACATCCATATAAACTTCACTCCATGACACAAAGATTTTGGTTATGTAGAAACTCTTTGTTAGAGAGAAAAATGTGGTGGGGATGGCACCCACAACTTCACTACTACAATAACAAAGATTACTTGGTTAGAGCTACATGTTTAGCTATTTCTGATAGCTTACTCTGTTAGGAGTATCAAGATCTTTAGGTCTACCTTGCTAAAGGATTTTACAAACACTTTTACAAAATGTTGTACCTGGTTAAAGGCTTTACAATTTATAGACTCTGTTAAAGTCTTTTACCTTGTTAAAGGTTTCTAATACAACTCAAATAATTTAGTCAAAATCTTTACAAAATATATGCAACTTTACATCTGAAATGTTATAGTAGACTCTATGTGCTCAACATGAAATTACCTTGCTTATAGAATACCTCGGTAATTGATAAATCAACTCAGTAACCACTTCTATATGCTTTGTCCCTTAAACTGTTCTCTAAAAACTTTCTTGGTGACCTCTGAATATCTTTGTTCAATCATCACATCTTATCTCCTCTTAAGATTTTCATTTTCAACTCATCATTTTCCCTCTATATTTGATACTCAAATCATTCTATTTTTATAGATCTCTGAGATGGCGATCTGATCATGCATTGATCATATAAACATGTTTTATCGAATGAATAAACATAAAAATTATTTCATTGGATAAACTTCCTCAAAATCATACAAAATCTTTCAATACAATTTCCTATGTAATAATGGTTCCATGTTCTCAAATCTTGTAGCATGTTTCACATATGTGTCCAGGTTCATTGATTCTAGTAACACGTTTTCACTCGGTTCAGATTAACTCGATATACCTTCTTTGCTGCTCGGTAGGCATAAGAACTTTACTCGGTAGACAGCTCGATGTGTCTCATCTCGGTGACTAGTCTCTCTTGTATAACTGACACCTTAGTAATTATCGACTCGATATTTCGGTAGTATTAACCAACTAGAGTATATAGAATGACTTTGGACATAAAACTAATGACAACTTAGTAAATAGTAACAGACATGCTTGAACTCATAAGGATACTGACTACCCAAACTACAGATGATGGAAATTGCAGTAGGGACACCTAGGAGAATTTCATGGTTATGGGTATCTACCTATCTTCTAGCTAGTTGGATTCATGGTACAATCACATTTGATTATGAATAAATTTTGGATCAAACAAGAGGTGTTGCAGGTTGACCGATAGGTGAGTAGTATTCACTGACACATCAATAATTCGTATAAGTCTTTCTGAAATTGAGTCCTCTATCAAATAGGATTAGACTTGCATGCTCAATTGGTGTTAGTTGATGGTTAATTTCCCCATCTTAAGTACTATGACTTGAGAAGATGTAACAATTGGTGACAAGATATCAACTGGTATGAAAGGAGGAGTTGCATCCAATGAAGACAAAGGGGGAGAAAGAATTTTGTTAGTGATTGGTAAATAGAGGGAGGAATGATATCCTGACAGTACCCTTTGCCATTGTTGTCAAAGGGGGAAAAGGATTCTGTAGCATACTACATACTACATGTGTGAGAATCCATGGATCATAGTAAGGGGGAGAAAGACTATGTAGTATGCCAGATACTACATGTGTTGACATCAATGCCAAAGGGGGAGATTGTTGGCATTGTGTTGTCATTGATGTCAATCGATATGAGATGACTACTGGGAGAAGAGATATATGTGCAACATTATCATGAAGGAGCACATTGTGATGTGATATCTTGGATATCACCTTGTGTTGCAGTACACTGGTATGGTAAGGAAGATGATCACTAGAGTCACCGGTATAGAAGTTAGTGCCTAACTTGTGTGGATAAGATGGATAGGTTACCATCACAGTGTATCCTTGGTAAGGAAAGTATGTCAACTGGCAAGTGAAGTGTTGACAATGAACATGATACTTGGCTATTTCTTGTGATGAAGAGGAAAAATGTTACCTAAATCACATCAACACCAGAAGAGAAGAATGCATAGGCCACCAGTATGCTGTGAGGTTACAGAACAATAGGAATCCCACCAAATGAAGATGATGTCACCATGAGAAGAGATGACTAACACTGAATGTGCCCACACTAGATCACATGTGCCTGTTTGAAGAGATGCTACACAAATAGGGAAGTCACATAAAGTGCATTGCTGATGTAGAAGATAAGGTGTCACTCTATCGGTAAGTGGAACTTATCTCCTATTATGCATTGTGTGCATCATAGTTCGGTGAGATAAGGGAGAAGAGGGAAAGGAAAGTTCTTAAAGGTTCACATCGGATCCACCAGTGAAAACAAAGGAATGCCTCAAGTGCATGAAATTAGGGTTATGCACTGGACTGATTGAGAAGGCATATTTGGGATGCCAGTACAGAAGAAGAGTGATGAGTTTGCCAGCTTGACAAACTGACTGAGATATGGTTTGAGCTGATCAAGGAGAAGGTATAACTGAGCAGATGCAAATAGAGGAAGAATGGCCTAGCTGAAGATGGAATCTGGTAAAGGTTGATGACATGGTGTCATCAAGAGGTCTTACCGGTATGTATGTTCACCGATAATATGGACAAGGTGCAGATGAAGAAGATTTACCATTTGGTGGGAATGAGCATGCTTTGGATAGACATGTCTGATGACTGATTTAGGTGTTCCACTGACAGTTCAATAGAGAGAAAACATGATGACTTTACCAGTATAAGTGTGACATAGTGGGAGGGTTAGCAAACCAACAGAGAAGAGGAACCGGTAGAGTGTTTGGTCGGTGATCCTATCTCGACTGACATGAAGAGCCAAGCTGGTAGCTGGTTGACATGGATTCCACATGGAACTAGAGTGGCAAACTTGCATACAATGGTAGATGGAATGTACACCGTTGGAGTTGTTGTAGAGTTGGTCAACATTAATGGAAGATCCAAAAAATCACAGGACATGTTGCAGAGCTATTATAGAAGTTTGCGGCTCGAGGTCTGGAGGAAAACTTAGAGCTAGCTAAGAGTGATTGAGGAGATCAAGACAGATGAAGGAAACATCAAGACCGATCTTGGTGGTTGACCAAGACTTTAGCCGATAAGGGAAAAAGAAGATCACCAAAGATAAAAGGTGTGATCAAGAAGGTACGTTAATGGGAGAGATGTACAGTTGGCTATCAGGGAGATTAGATCATGCAAGATCTGATTGGATTTGGTTTGCCTCGAGGATGCTGAGGAAATCCTAACCGCTTGAGATTTGAATTGGAAAACCTGTCTATAAATATGCAGGCCAAAGACATTGTTAAAGTGATGCAAAATAGAAGAATATTGTGCTGCTATGGAGTGTTACTTCTGCAAGTTATAGTAAATCAGTCAAGTGCACAATGCATATCTGAGAAAAGACTGAGTGTAAGGGAGAACCTAGTTGAAGTGTTCAACCGGTAGTAGAGCAGAACCGAGAGTGTCCATACCGACAAAGCAAAAGATAAGTAAGTTGCAGAGAAGGTAGATAGAGAACTGACAAATTGTTGTACCAGTGAAGAGAAAAGAGTGAGGTAGAGCCCTAGTAGAATAGAAGAAGAGTTCTAATAGAGTTTAACAATAGTAAAGCAGCAGTTTAGAGCAGCAAAAGGAGTGTACTAGTGTAGCAGAGAAGATATCTCACCGCCATAGTAAGGTATATGAGAAAGGTTAAAAGATTCACTTGTAACAATATTGTTAACTTTGAATTTGATGTTTTCATTGTGAACACTGAGTTGCAGCTCTGTGCAGGGGTTGTAGCTCCTTTGGGTTGTAGCCCATAAATCTGGTAGGGGTTGCTGCTCCTTAGGTTGGTGCCCTAAATCAGGGGTTGTAGCTCCTTGGGTTGGTTCCCTATGTTAGGAACCGGAGGCACCTGAGAGGGGGGGGGTGAATCAGTTGTCAATTAATTTCAACCCAAATATAACTTAATCAAACTTGATACTTAATACCGGTAAACAAAAATTAATGTCGGTTAATAGTTTGATAGTTTAATATTAATACCAGTGAAACTTAATTCATGAAACAGAAAGAGAAACAACATCCACAACACATAACACAAATATTTGTATGTGGAAACCCTGTAAGGGGAAAAACCATGGTGGGAAACCTTACCACAATCAGATGATACTACTGCAGATAGTATGTGTGTACAAATGGGGTCTGCACATGAAGAAAGGCCAACCACCTAGAGCTCACTGCTCAATCACAAAATGGGAGTCACACTGACTACAATTGGATGATTAAATCCAATGATAATATACTACCCAAAGTAGCATCTCCAATGCTGGATTCAATACCGATTAAGCTTTGATAATCTCCTTCAAAACTTCCTTGAACCTTCTCTATGGTCTGCTCATATGATCTTCAATATTCGTACATACCATGTCACAATACCATAACCTTATGTATCATTTTATGTCTTTCATCTCAAAAATGAGACCTTACATATATACAAAACCTAAGACCAAATGTGTAGGTCAACTCACTAAGAATATTATAATTAAATCAATTACAAATAAGTCAAGATGCGATGCATGATGTTGGCTCAATACAATTACAACAATAACCAAATGATTAAATCATCTCCATAACGTGTCGTGCTGATCTAGAATAGATAATGCATGCCGGTCCATAACCTAGACCAATTTGCCGGTAACAACAAATATGTTAGGCCAATTAGACCAATAACCAAAATACTAAAACCAAGTGTCTAAACCATGTCTTCAACATAACCAAGTGATCTATAGATGATAACAAGTCATCCTCAATGTTGGTGAACAATATAACCTACTGGTGAACCAAATACCAGTGACTGTGCATAAGTCACTGAACTTGCCGGTGAACATAACCAAAGATATCCAGAAGGATAAGTGATGATAAGTGTTGACATCAATGACAATACTAATGCAACACATCCATAATACCAACAATCTCCCCCTTTGGCATTGATGGCAACACAAGATGGAAAAACCATCTAAGTGCCAAAGCAGAAATGCCAAAAACAAAAACCAACAATCCCCAAAATAGATCAATACCAGAAATCAAAATACAAATGCAGAGAGTAACCCCCAATGAATAATCTCTCCCCAAAGGATAATGTTGTTTTTTCATAGATATCTCTCCCCCTTTGACATCAAATGCCAAAGCAATACAAATACATATACAACCAATTATAATAACCAATTGTTATAACCAACTACTCTCCCTGAGAAGTAGCTCTCCTCCATCAAAGCTGGAAAAAAGTTTCTCTGTAAATTTTGTCGGTTTGATGCCAAGCATCAATTATCCAAGTCTCTACCGGTGAGGGTATGACTCCAAGCTTCTCTTTGAGATATTGAAAAATTTCCTTAGGCAAAGGCTTAGTAAATATATCTTGAATCTATTCTTTAGTATTCACATAAACCAATCTCACTTATTTTGCTTCAACATTCTCTTTCAAAAAATTATATTTGATAGAAACATGTTTAGTCTTAGAGTGAAATACTGGATTCTTTGATATATCAATTGCTACTGAATTATCACAATAGATGATTACCAGTTCTTTGTATTTTATCCTTATATCCTTCAACATTTGTTTTATCCATAATACCTGAGTACAAGTAGTTGCTGCTGCAACATATTCTAATTCTGCTTTTGATGATGATGTACAACTTTGTTTCTTGCTCAACCATGAAATCAATCTGCTACCAAGAAAGAATGCCCCACTGGTGGTGCTCTTTCTATCATCTACATCACCTACCCAATTAGCATTGGTGTATGCACATAGATCAAAATTTTCATCTTTAGGGTACCATAAACCAAGATTTGTTGTGCCTTGTAAATACCGAAAAATCCTTTTCACTGCCAATTCATGATTTTCGCTAGGATTACTTTGAAATCTTGAAACAATACACACTGCATTCATTATATTAGGTCTTGTTTGTGTCAAATACAGTAAACCTCCAATCATAGACTTGTATCTTGTCAGATTAATAGGAGTTGAATCATCCTTTAATGATAGTTTATCAGTTGTAGTCATACGAGTACTTACCGGTTTAGAGTTTTGCATAGCAAATTTATTCAATAGTTCCTTCAAGTACTTTGTCTGACATATGAATATACCTTTATCAATTTGTGAAATTTGCAATCCTAAAAAGAATTTTATCTCCCCAATCATAGACATTTCAAATTTTTCCTGCATCTTGTTAGAAAAGTCTTTGCATAATCCATCTTCATTAAGTTTATTTCTGAATACCCATTTAGTTCCAATTACTTTTTTATCTTTAGGTGGGGGAACCAATGTCCATGTATTGTTCTTTTCAATTTGTTCTAATTCATCTTCCATAGCTTTAATCCAATATTTATCTTCACATGCCTCAATAACAGATGCTAGTTCAATTTGAGAAATTAAACATACCTCTTCATTTGCCAGTCTTCCTCTTGTCATAACTCCTTGATACTTATTCCCAATTATCTGACTTTCAGAGTGATTTAGTCTTACATACTTGGGTGTGTTCACTTGCTGCTATTCTTCAGTCACTGTGGAATTATTTGATGATGCCGGTGTGACTTGATCTATATTCTATGCCGGTGCATTATGTATAGGTTCATTTATGATCATCTCAACTGCTGATTCAGAATCCATAGACTTTGAATTTCCTCTAAAGTGTTCATCTATTTTCACATTTGCACTCTCAATAATTTTCTGCAATATTTTTTTAAAACATCTATATGCTTTTCTCTTAGATGAATAACCAAGAAATATACCTTCATCACTTCTAGGATCAAATTTGCAAATATACTCATCTCTCCTAATGTAACATTTGCTTCCAAATATTCTAAAGTACTTAAGATTAGGAGTATTACCAAACCATAATTCATAAGGTGTCTTACTAGTTTCACCTTTGATGTGAACTCCATTGAAAGTGTAAACCACTGTATTCACTGCTTCTCTCCAATACACATGAGGTAGATTTGCTTCTAATATCATGCTTCTAGCTGCATCCAGAATAGTTATGTTCTTCCTTTCCACAACTCCATTTTGCTGAGGTTTCCGAGGTGTTGATAGTTGTCTTCTAATCCCATTCACTTTAGAAAATGTATTGAGCCCCTTAGATGTAAATTCACCTCCTTGATCTGATCTTAAACATTTGATTTTCTTACTAGTTTCATTCTCTACAAGTACCTTGAATAATTTGAATTTCCCAAAAGCTTCTGATTTTTCCTTGAGAAAAGTAACCCAACACATTCTAGAATAATCATCAATAATTAGCATGAAATATCTATCTTCTTGTAGACTTCTTTTTCTTGCCGGACCACACAAGTCAGTATGAATTCAATCAAGAACATTATTGGATTTCTCAGAAATACCCTTAAAATTTGTTCTAACTCGCTTTCCCATTTGACATTCCTTACATATCAGATTCAAAGGTTATATAATCTTAGGTAAATCCCTTACTTCCTTAGATGAACTAATCTTTATAATGCAATCAAAATTCACATGTCAGAGTCTTTTATGCCATAACCAACTTTCATCAATATGTGCAATCAAGCATGTCTTTTCATTGTTATTCAAATCAAAGATATTACCTCTAGTTTGATTACCGGTTGCAATTTCCAAACCAGTTCTATTAATGATTTTTCATTTACCATTCCTAAATTGTAACTAAAATCCCTTTTCAACTAGTTGACCAACACTCAAAAGATTATGCTTCAAACCTTCAATATAATAAATATTGTCAGTATTGTGCTTACCATCAAAAGATATAGTGCCTTTTCCTCTGATCAAACAAGCTTTGTCATCTCCAAATATTACTAGACCTCCATTGTATTCCCAAAAAGATAAGAATTTACTTATATCACCAGTCATATGATGTGAACATCTAGAATCTATAATCCATTCATCCTTTTCTTCCATTTTATTTGCCAGGGCCTGCTCTACCAGTGGATCAGTAGGTGCCGGTTGATCTTCTGTTATTGCAACAAAAGCCCATCCATTGTCTGCCAGTTCTTCATCAGAATCATCAGTAACTCCTTCATCAACATATTAACATGATTTGTCTCTATTCTTCTTAAATCTGTATCTCTGATATTTAGGGTTAGGCTTGTATGTTCTTTTAGCTTCTTCTCTTAATCTTGCATGTCTATCAGGACATCTAGATGCCATGTGACTAACTTTATTGCAGTTAAAACATTTAAATGGTGCTTTACCTTCATACTTACTTCCAATAGGACCTTTAGGCATTTTACAGTGCTTCAAGCTCTTCCAGTTCTTCATTTTCCCTTCTAATATCTTCAAGTTCTCTTGCATAAAGTGCTTTCCAATCAGTTTTATCAGATGATGATGATGATGATGATGATGCTTTGAAGGCTAACTCTATTTTAATTGTAGCAACAGGACCAAATTCCTCAAGCTCAAATGCTGAAAGTTTTCCAACCAAGGTATCTCTAGATACTGATGTATTAGGCATTGTTCTCAACTCATTAATAGTAGTTATTTTGATTTTGTATGATGGTGGTAATTCTCTTAAAACTTTAGAAACAATTTTTTCTTCACTTAAGGAACCTCCACAACATTGTATTCCCAAAACAATTTCATTAACCCTTTCTGTAAAAACAAAAATTCTTTCATCTTCTTCCATTTTCAAATTTTCATACCTGACCCAGAAACATTCCAGTTTTGCAATTTTGACAGTGGTATCTCCTTCATTTAGTGTCTCCAATTTATCCCAAATAGATTTAGCAGTAGATCAGTCTGATAATCCCATGATTTGCTGATCTGACAAGGCGCTCAAAGTTGCTTCTCTTGCTTTGCAATCATTATCTTGATCCTTACCCAATGTAGGTGGATTAGGTTGACCCAGTGCAGGACCAACATAGCTATTTTGTGTAACATCCCATATGTCTTTTCCAATGTAATTCAAATGTGTCTCCATTCTGATCTTCCATATGCCATGTTTAGTTCCATCAAGCTTTAGACTATCCTTCCTGAAAACATTAGATGCCATAGGATCTCCTCAAGTTGTTAGACTTCTGCAAAAAGAGGACTAGGCTCTGATACCAATTGTTAGGACCTAGAGGCAACTAAGAATGGAGGGGGGGTGAATCAGTTGTCAATTAATTTTAACCCAAATATAACTTAATCAAACTTGATACTTAATACCGGTAAACCAAACTTAATGTTGGTTAACAGATTGACAGTTTAATATTAATACCAGTGAAACTTAATGCATGAAACAGAAAGAGAAACAACATCCACAACACATAACATAGAGATTTGTACGTGGAAACCCTGTAAGGGGAAAAACCACAGTGGGAAACCTTACCCACAATTAGATGATACTACTATATATAGTATGTGTGTACAAATGGGGTTTGCACATGAAGAAAGGCCAACTGCCTAGAGCTCACTGCTCAATCACAAAATGGGAGTCACACTAACTACAATTAGATGATTAAATCCAATGATAATGTACTGCTCAAAGTAGCATCTCCAATGCTGGATTCAGTACTGTTTAAGCTCTGATAATCTCCTTCAAACCTTCCTTGAACCTTCTCTATGGTATGCTCATATGATCTTCAATATTCACACATACCATGTCACAATACCATAACCTTACATACCATTTCATGTCTTTCATCTCACAAATGAGACCTTACATATATACAAAACCTAAGACCAAATGTGTAGGTCAGCTCACTAAGAATATTACAATTAAATCAATTACAAATAAGTCAAGATGCGATGCATCATGTTAGCTCAATACAATTACAATAATAACCAAATGATTAAATCATATCCATAACGTGTCGTACTGATCTGGAATAGATAATGAATGCTGGTCCATAACCTAGACCAATTTTCCGATAACAACAAATATGTCAGACCTATTAGACCAATAACCAGAATACCAAAACCAAGTGTCCAAACCATGTGCTTGACATAACCAAGTGATCTTCAGATGATAACAAGTCATCCTCAATGCTGGTGAACAATATAACCTGCCAGCGAACCAAATACTGGTGACTGTGTATAAGTCATTGAACTTGCTGGTGAGCATAACCAAAGATCTTCAGAAGGATAAGTGCTGATAAGTGTCGACATCAATGACAAAAATAATGCAACACATCCATAATACCAACACCCTAAACATTGTAACAAAGGTTTCACTATGAGGCTGGATTGGAGCAGTAGACTCCAACAACATTTCTCACAGAGGTTTTTCCCATCTTGGGTTTTTCTCGTACATACTGGTGTTATGAGATGTCTCATTGTGTGTGTTTGTATTCATGTTGGTCTCCCCACTAACTGGTAAGTTTCCATTGTGTTAGATCCACTAACTGTTATACACACATAGGTTGTTATAGGGAAAAGTTTGAGAACCACTGATTCACCCCCCTCTCAGTGGTGCATTGTGTCTAACAAATACACTTCTATTTGAGCAAGCCCTTGTATCTGAGCTCAAAATGTGTCAGGTTGCTTCTTTCCTTAATCCTAGTTTTGAAAGTTATTATGATTTTGATTACGGGGATTTTGGGAAAACAACCTATATTTGGATAGATCATAGACCTAACAAACTACCCCAATTGATCATTTTGAGTGAGGACTTGCTTGAATATGAGAGATTCATGGTAAGAGCTTGCTTTTCCATATTTAAGGATGAATTTTTTCAACTATGAGCTATCACCTTTGCCATGCTCATGTTGCACATATTGAGAAATCATGTAAAGTCATGTCTATATTTTGCTTATTCGAGTCATATCAAGTCTAAGAGTCTAGTATATAGTTTTAGAGTAGATTTTCTTTTTGTGTATTTTAGTTTAGAGGTCTCTTGAGCATTGTACTTAATTTTCCTTGAGTCATTTGACTCATGATTCTTAGATGGCTCAAGTAGTTAATTGTTCACTTTCTTTGGTTTGTTTGCTTTAGCGTGGGTGCTTTAGCTTAGTTTTCTTTCATGTTGGTTTGGTTTGGTTTTATTTAGTTTTAGTTTGTTTTGAGTTGGTTTGATTTAGTTTTAGTTTTTTTTAACTTTCTTTTTCGTATTTAAGGATGAATCTACTCAACTACAAACTATCACCTTTGTCATGCTCATGTTGCACATATTGAGAAATCATGTAAAGTCATGTCTATATTTTGCTTATTCGAGTTGTGTCAAGTCTAAGTGTCTAGTATATAGTTTTAGAGTAGGTTTTATTTTTGTGTGTTTTAGTTTAGAGGTCTCTTGAGAATTGTTCTTAATTTGCCTTGATGCATTTGACTCATGATTCTTGGATGGCTTAGGTAGTTAATTGTTCACTTTCTTTGGTTTGTTTTCTTTAGTGTGGGTGCTTTAGCTTAAGAGTGCTTTAGCTTAGTTTGCTTTCGAGTCGACTTGGTTTGGTTCGCTTTAGTTTTAGTTTGTTTTGGTTTGCTTTAGTTTTAGTTCATTTTGAGGTGGATGGCTCAGGTAGTTAATTGTTCACTTTCTTTGGTTTGTTTGCTTTTGGTTTTCCTTAGTGTGGGTGATTTAGCTTAAGAGTGCTTTAGATTAGTTTTTTTTCGAGTCGATTTGGTTTTCTTTGCTTTAGTTTTAGTTTGTTTTGAGTTGGTTTGTCTATTTGTTTAGTTTAGATGTCCTGAGTGGGAGCCTCCAATTGTGAGAAAGGCATTTGCGTTGTTTACTTACACACTAGTAAAATCTTGGATCTTATGTTTGGTTCATTTTTTAGATATCTATTCATGGAATGCTTTGAATCTGAGGATATTCCTCTCTAGCTTAATCATTTGGTTAGGACTTGTACTTGACTTGGAAAGGAATCACTTTCTGTATCTTGATATCGACATCTTTTAGTTACTATATCTTTACACACTAATAAACTTTGAGTCATTATGGTTTTCAAGTGAAGCTGGGATTAGTGAAAAATCTAAAATCTGGCTTTAGTGCCACCACAATCCTCAAACCCTAGTAAGCTTCATTTCTTACAAGCCAAGACTTTGAAGGGAATCACTTTCTGTATCTTGATACTGACATCTTTTAGTTACTATATCTTTACACACTAAAAAACTCTGAGTCATTATGGTTTTCAAGTGAAGCTGGGATTAGTGAAAAATCTAAAATCTAGCTTCAGTGCCACCACAATCATCAAACCCTAGTAAGCTTCATTTCTTACAAGCCAAAGGAATTGACAAAATGAAAAGGAAAAATCAAAATGAGAAAATCTAAAAAAAGAAGAAGAAGAAAAATGAATGAAAGTGAAATATAAAAAATGACTAATGGGAACATGTGAGTAACTCCATCAGGGCTATTGATGCCTGACTGCCAATGGAGCAATATTCATGAAATTGTGGCAATAACCTCATCGGGGCTATGGACGTTTGACTAGCAATGAGGCTCTATCCAGGATGGTTATGAAGTTTAGATACACTACGTAGATAATCACAAGGGAACTTGGAGGTCATAGTTGTCTTATTGAGGGGAATGAATACACTTGCACACACATAGGTAATCAAAGACTAAGTGTTTTGATCTGGGTCAAGATTCTCGTTCCACTTTGAGTACATTTTCTAGTCCCTTGATAAGTTGGGTCGAATTTTCCGAAGGTTGTAAGTGTTGATTGAGTTTTTATTTTTTGAATAAATGTTGTGACGTATTCACACATCGCCCAATTGCAAATGGGGACCCCTGCTTTTTGCTTTCTAGCTTAGTTTTCTTAGCTTAGTTGTTTAGGCTTATGCTATTAGTCTTTGCATTGAAGAGTTTCTAGAGCTCATTTGGATTGGTTTGTCTCATTAAGTTGAGATGAATCAATGAGTGGCGTAGAACTAGTGTTAGAGACAAGTCTTGATTGAGAGTAAAGGAATATTTGTACCTTGCCAGGCATCTAGGTGGATAAGTCTTAGTGTGGCCTTTCTTAAGAAAATGAATTAGAATAGGTCATGGATGTGCATAAAGAATATGAAATGTTGAAGAAAGTGTCATCAAGGACCCCCTTTAGAGTCTAATTTGGTCATGTTGATGAATGGTGAAGTAAAGATAAAGCACAATCATGAATTATGAAAGTTAAATTAAAGGAAAATAGTGGAAACTTGACACATTATGAGAAAATTCACTCCCATCACTTTCAAAGGTACAAGAGCAAATCCTTTAAGACCTCCCTTCTTGCCTTTCAATCAAGTTAAATTGTTTCTTCAAGCCTCAACTATGGTGAAGTTGACCTTAGATGTGTCTTTGGGACTACATTTGAATGAATTTTTTTCATGGACAAGGAAGAATATAGATGCAAAGACCAAATCCTCTCTTGACCCTTCCAAAGGTACATGAGCGAATTCCTTAAATGAGAAATTCTTGCTCCCATTTGGATGGTTTCCTCCAATTCAAGGCTTTTATTGATGCAACATCCACTTACCTATCCCTTGAAGGAGCAAGGACATGAAGTTTAAACTTGAAAACTTGAGGGAAATTTGAGTATTTGAGCTAGAGCACCAAATTTGCTCCTTCCCCTTTCAAGGGTACATGAGCGAATTCCTCCTAAACTCCCTTCACCCTCCTAATTTGGATGAAATCTCACTCTAGAATGATTGATTGAGAGAGATTACCTTGAAATAGCCCTTTGAGATACCTTTGAACAAGCTTGGACTTAGAAATTTGGAGTAAAAGGTAATAATTTGAGCTCAAGAGCCAACTTTGCTCCTATCCCTTCCAAGGGTATAAGAGCGAATTTCCCTAAAACCCTCTCTTGCTTCTAACATGTGTTAAAATACGTGATTCCACACCTTTAGTGAATGAAAAATAATCTATCTATGCCTTTGGAAGTGAGTTGAAATAAATTTGAATTAAAATATGTGAGGAATTTGAGCCCTAAAGCTAAATTCACTCTCGACCCTTCCAAAGGTACAAGAGCGAATTTCACTAGAGGGGTATGTACCTTCCAAGGGTACACAAGTGAACTTGTCAATACTTTCTCTTTGAACCCAAATTTTAGAAAGGAAACCCTTAGGAAGCCTTCTAAACATAGTTCAAGGTGATAACAAGGAGAAAGTGAGTGTTTTGATCAATGTCTAAGCTTCATGCCTCAAGTTTTCTCCTGTCTCTTCCAAAGGTACATGAGTGAAATTTTTGAAAGGGCTTCATTTTTCACCCCAGGCATTGAATAGATCTCATGCTTAGAAAAATTGAAGACAAATCAACATGTTCATGATGAGAGAAGGATTGTAAAGACAAGTCTAAGGTGGAATGAGGAAATGAGAGTTGAATTGAGTAAAGGAAGAAATTCACTTCTGACCCTTCCAAAGGTACATGAGAGAAATCCTTCGAGGGACCTAATTCCTCACCAAAGACATTTAATGGTTGTCATTTTGAGCAATAGAGAGATAAAATTGACTTGAGAATGGAAAGGAAAGGATTCAAAGATCAAGTCTAGGACAAAGTTAAGTAAAAAGAAGTATGAATTGAGCCTAGAGGAAGAAATTCGCTCCTGACCCTTCCAAAGGTACATGAGTGAAATTCTTCAAGGGACCTTGTACCTTGCTTAAACCCTTGAAAGAACCCATTCCTAAGAAATTTCAGAGGCCAATGACTTGATATTAATGGAGGAAAGGTTGAGAGGTAAAGGTTTGATCAAGTTGAAGGAAGAATTAAGTGAAATTGCCTAAGCCGTTCTTGACCTTGCCAAAGGTACAGGAGCAAATTTCTCTAAACCACATGAATAGATCATAAGTTAGATGGATTACTCCTCTCAAGATCTTTTATAGGGTTAAAATGACTTATTTGTACCTCAAGGGAATACAATTATGAAGGCTAAAGCCTTGGAGAATGAGTGATGATGAGGGAATTAAGTGAAATTTCCTAGTTCACTCCTGACCCTTCCAAAGGTACAAGAGTGACTTTGTGATGATGCCATGTACCTTCCAATGGTACCAAAGTGAATTGTGTTGAGGGAGGGTAAATTTCATTAAATCATAAGAGAAATGTCTTGAAAGTCTCTTTAGGGGTGATTTGGACCTTGCAACTTCATGAGTTTCCTGAGAACCTTGATCAATTTGTCAAAATTAGAAGTATTTCTTATGATTGCTTATGTACCTATCAAAGGTACAGGAGTGAATTTCTAAAGAAGTGTTCTTTTTCCTCCTAGCATCAAGTAAAATGGATTCAAATGCTTTCTTGTCGATGATTCAAAGTAAGAAATGCTATGTTAGATTGAATATATCATGTATACTTAATCAACTTTTGTTTGTTCTGCAGATCAAAAAGACCAAGTTGGAGGAAGATCATGTGAGGACAAGAAGGACTTCTTCAAGCTTCATCCACATTAAGGATGCCTTAGATGAATGAGAGAGGACTCAAGGTGCTTCTAGGGTGAAAGGACTTCAAATGATCAATAATTGTAAGAAATGGAGTGAGCTCTCCTCAAGGAGATCACAAGATATGAGAAGAAGGTATCTTACAAACACTTAAAAAAGAGATATGCTACTAGAGAAGGAGTGACTTGACTATGACTTTCTACCATCACTATGCAAAATCAAGAAGAAGTCTTATCAAACACAAGGGGTCAAGGAAAGGTATGCCATTCCTTAGGGACATCAAGGACAATGGAGGATCGACCAAGGTCATCACAGAGCAAGGGTAAGACAAGGTGGCATCCCAGTCACTATTCCTCCAATCAGAAGGCTCCACATCAGAGAGTCTAGATTCAATGAATCATGCTTATGAATGAAGGCACAAACTCTAATGTACCTACCCCTATTTCCTATTAGTTCTCATGCATTGAATGTAATTTTATCATTGGCTAGAAGAGTTTGTTGCAACAAACCCTAATTAGGGTTTTCATCTTGTAATCCTAGCCATTGATTGTAAATCAATCCGAGCCATTGAAATGTAAAGAGCTCTCTATATAAGGCTCTGGCTCTTCATTTGTAAAGGTTAATAATGGTTAGAATAGCTAATAATTGGTTAATAGTTAATGATTAGTAGAATAGTCATTAGAATAGAGTATGAGGAGAAGGCAAGAGATTGCTGCCCAAAATTGTAAATAAACTTCATTTTTCATTGAAGTTATGGTGAAATGTGTTGTTTCTTGCAATATGCATGGTTTCTTGTTGGATCTTCAAGTTAGATGCTAGATGATTAGATTGAACATAGAAAATATTTAAATGCACTTGTGTGGAATCCGCCTAGTCCATACCACTAGCCTCTTGCTGATTGTAAGTGTGCCTTGTGTGGTCAACTGGCATTGAATGAGATTAATCTCAAATTGTTATACGTACATTGTTCATGCATTAACTTGAATGGTGATCAATGTTCGATGGTCTAACGATTTGAACATATTTGAAGCATCCGTTAGAAGATTGCACTAAGTTGGTGTCAAATTGTTCAGTTTGATTGTGAGACCTAGCCTAGTAGGACTCCACCTAGTTGTTCATCCATCATCTTACATTCTAGGTCCTAGAGTAGATTCCCTAAATCCTCAATCTTTTTCTCTTTTTTATCTCCCGGTGAGTAGATAGGATATAATTTCTAGCATATCAAAGCATTCAAGCAATCAAATGTAAGTCTCCTTGTGATTCCAACATAATCACATCAAACCAACTATGCTTATCCACACGTAGAGACCCTACATACCAGAAGCTTGG